>NC_056058.1:19556126-19859156 GCF_016772045.2 Ovis aries | reverse complement strand
ATATACCCATTTGAATGCAGAGTTCCAAAGAATAGCACGGAGAGATAAGAAAGCCTTCCTTGGTGATCAATGCAAAGAAATAGAGGGAAACAATAGAATGGGAAAGACTAGAGATCTATTCAAGATAGTTAGAGATACCAAGGGAACATTTCATGCAAAGATGGGCACAATAAAGAACAGAAATGGTATGGATCTTACAGAAGCAGAAGATATTAAGAAGAGGTAGCAAGAATACACAGAACTATACAAAAAAGATCTTCATGACCCAGATAACCATGATGGTGTGATCACTCACCTAGAGCCAGACATCCTGGAATGCAAAGTCAGGTATGCCTTAGGAAGCATCACTACAAACAAAGCTAGTGGAGGTGATGGAATTCCAGTTGAACTATTTCAAATCCTACAAGATGATGCAGTGAAAGTGCTGCACTCAATATGCCTGCAAATTTGGAAAACTCGGCAGTGGTCACAGGACTGGAAAAGGTCTGTTTTCATTTCAATCCCAAAAAAGGCAATATCAAAGAATGTTCAAACTCCTGCACAATTGCACTCATCTCACACACTAGCAAAGTAATGCTCAAAGTCCTCCAAGCCAGGCTTCAACAGTACGTGAATGGTGAACTTCCAGATGTTCAAGCTGGATTTAGAAAAGGTAGAGGAACCAGAGAGCAAATTTCCAACATCTGTTGGATCATCAAAAAAGCAAGAGAATTTCAGAAAAACACCTACTTCTGCTTTATTGATTACACCAAAGCCTTTGACTGTGTGGATCACAACAAACTGTGGAAAATTCTGAAAGAGATGGAAATACCAGACCACCTTACCTGCCTCCTGAGAAATCTGTATGCAGGTTACAAAGCAACAGTTAAAACGGGACATGGAACAACAGACAGGTTCCACATTGGGAAAGGAGTACATCAAGGCTGTATATTGTCACCCTGCTTATTTAACTTATATGCCCAGTACATCATGGGAAATGCCAGGCTGGATGAAGCACAAACTGGAGTCAAGATTGCTGGGAGAAATATCAATAACCTCAGATATGCAGATGATACATCCTTATGGCACAAACAAAAGGAGAACTACAGAGCCTCTTGATGACAGTGAAACAAGAGAGTGAAAAAGTTGGCTTAAAACTCAACAGTCAGAAAACTAAGATCATGGCATCTAGTCTCATCACTTCTTGGCAAATAGATGGGGAAACATGGAAGCAGTGAGTCTTTATTTGGGGGGGGTGCTCCAAAATCACTGCAGATGGTGACTGCAGCCGTGAAACTAGAAGACGCTTGCTCCTTGGAAGAAAAGTTATGACCAACCTAGACAGCATATTAAAAAGCAGAGACATTACTTTGCCAACAAAGGTCTGAATAGTCAAAGCTATGTTTTTTCCAGTAGTCACATGTGGATGTGAGAGTTGGACCATAAAGAAAGCTGAGCACCAAAGAATTGATGCTTTTGAACTGTGGTGTTGGAGAAGACTCTTGAGAGTCCCTTGGACTGCAAGGAGATCCAACCAGTCCATCCTAAAGGAGATCAGTCCTAAATATTCATTGGAAGGACTGATGCTGAAGTTGAAGCTCCAGTACTTTGGCCACCTGATGTGAAGAACTGACTCATTGGAAAGGACCCTGATGCTAGGAAAAATCGAAGGTAGGAGGAGGAAGGGGATGACAGAGGATGAGATGGTTGGAATGGCATCATTGACCCAATGGACATGAGCTTGAGCAACCTGCAGGAGTTGGTGATGGACAGGGAAGCCTGGCATGCCGCAGTCCATGGGGTCACAAAGAGTCGGACACAACTGAGTGACTGAACTGAGCTGAGAGGGGTCCCCCAAATCAGCTTGAGTTTCTGGTAGGTGTTTTGGGTGACTTCATCAGGTCAAAAGGTCAGATTCCACTCAGATTAAGACATTCATAAATCAAACTTCTTTAATGGCTTCTGATTCAGTTTATAAAGTTCTCTTAGCAATACTGACTCTGTTTTGATTTTTGTTTTGTAATAACACAGGACACAATGATCATTGTGTACTATCCTGGAGACCAACTACCACATCTGCTAACATTTTAATCCATTTAATACAGGGTTCTAATCCTGAATCTGCTATCTACCATAAACATCAGTTTTATTTTCTTTTATTTTATAAAGTAAGAACATCCTAATTCAGAATCTTGAGGGTTAAAAGGACTCAGGTAACTGATTCAGATTCTGAGTTCAATGTCTTTTGAAAAGATGCAATTCAAATAATAATAACATTCAGAGAGTAATCCCTGCCCCACCAAGAACTGGAAGGCCCTGAGTTGCTCTTGGCTTTGTGCATCTGGATAAGCCATGCAAGAGAAATGGTTTTTCAAGACCTGCAACCTCTCTGGTAGCCTACTGAATTGTTTCTAAACCCTTTCAGGTCTGTTTTCTGACGCCCAATTGATTATTTCTTAAAATAAGACTTTTTCACCTCCTTTGGTCTGGACATAGGTCAGCATTTTTCTCACAGCTTTCATTTATTTTGCAATATTAAAACAATTCTGAAAGTTTACTTTAAAAGTTTATGGAAGCATCGTTTTCCTTTCTGTTAGCTCCAGCAAAGGACTGTTACTTGAGATAAGATCCTAGAAAGGATTAAGTACATTTAATCCTAGCCAGGCATCTTCAGGAGGCAATAACAGTAGCAGGTTACAGTTGGTGTAAACAAGCAAGACCTGTTTAGTAAGACTAAAACCTGTATTAAGAATTTGAGCCTAATTTTTTAAAAAAAATCCTTGCCCCATAATAAACATTTTATGGAAATGTTTATTTCTTTGTGTAAAACATCCTGTCAAGGATAGCTTCTCCTCTATTTTTATTTTCAGTGTAGAATCCATCACAATTGGTTTAGCCAACAGGTTATATTTTAAAGTGAAAGTTTAGTTCTCCATCACTAAGCCACTACTATTACAAAAAGGAAAATGCCCCAATGTTAAATTTAACAACCCTAATTCTTAAAGGCCTTAGAACAGCACTGTCCAATAAAACAGCCCATAAGCTACATGTGGCTACTGAGCTCTTAAAAGTGTGGCTAATCCAAACTGAAATGTGCTATAAGATTACACACTAGATTCTTATGATTTAGTATGAAAATTATAAAAATATAAGATCTTATATAAAAATGTAAACTATTATAATAATTTCTATATTGATTACATTATGAAATATGTTATGGGTATATTGGGTTAAATAAATGTTATTAAAGTTAATTTCACCTGTTTCTTTTGACTTTATTATGTAGGTTTGCTCTACACAATACATTTGAATTTCATATGTCCTTGTGCACATTTTATTAGTATAAAATTATACATTGTTTGCGAGTTCTCTAGTGGTCCAAAGCTTAGGATTTCCAGCTTTCACTGCCGTAGCCAGAGGTTCAGTCCCCTGATCTGGAACTGAGATTCCACAGGCTTCATGGTTTGGTCAAAAAAAATTTCTTGTATATAAGAAATTCAAATTTTAACTGGGTGTCCTACACTTTTACCTGCTAGATCTGGTAACTTAATTAATATGACTACTAGAAAACTTTAAATTACAAATGTAGCTACTTAACCTATCGGACAGTGCAGCTTTAGAAACACGTAGTTGCTTTTTAAAATTACCCTTCAACTCTTAACTCTGTGCAGAAATAACTGATCTGAGGAACATTTAATCCTAGGCTGAGATCGTCAATAACCCTGAAGTTAAAATTTGACATTTGCTTGAATAAGTTAAAGGACAACAAAAAGGGCCTGTTACAGACCACAATGTGAAAAGGGCGTGCGGATTAGAATTAAGTCGTTGCTCCCAGTCTCCCCACTGGGGTAGTTAACGGTTCCGGTTTCAAAATAATCACGGTCTCTTTTACAAAAATGGGCGGTGTCAAGGGCAGTACACTAACTACGAGACCCTGGGCTGGTCACCTACCCCTTTAGGCCTCTGTAAAGGGAGGGGTGGGGGAAGGGACGCGGCAGTCTTTTTAACACCTGAGCCTAGCTGCCGGCTCGCCCACTCGGGCGCTCCCCGGGCTCCGCGCCGGGCCAGCGAGCTTGGCCGCAGACGCCGGCGAGGTCACAAGTCTCGCGGCCTTCCTCGGCCCAGCGAGGGCTCCTTCCGCTGTAACCTCAGGGCTTGGCCCACGGAGGCGAGCGGAGACCGAGAGCGCCCGGGGGGCAGCGACCAGCCGGAGCCCCAGGTGCGCCGGCGGCCCGGGCCCGCCCACCGCCGTCACGCGCGGTCCAGCCCCACCCCCGGCCACGCCGCACCACCGGCGGGCTGGGCGGGCTTGGCGGCTCAGGCTCAGAGCCCGCCCCGGCCTCGCGCACTATGTAAGGCCAGTGGCTTCGGCCGCGACGGCGGCAGGAGCTCGCGAACCTGTTCAGTCAGCGGGCCGGCCCCAAGCCCCCAACCTTACTCGGTCGCGTTGTGGGGATCCGCCGCGCACGCGCGCAGGCTCGCCACGCTCCGCCCCCGCGCGCCGCCGCGTCCTCCGACCCCCGGCTGCGGGCGGCGCGCCGCGCGCCGGCAGCTCAAGACAGCATGCGGGACTACGACGAAGTGACCGCCTTCCTGGGCGAGTGGGGGCCCTTTCAGCGCCTCATCTTCTTCCTGCTCAGCGCCAGCATCATCCCCAACGGCTTCAATGGCCTGTCGTCCGTGTTCTTTACGGCGACCCCGGAACACCACTGCCGGGTGCCGGACACCGCGAACCTGAGCAGCGCATGGCGCAACCACAGTGTCCCCGTGCGGCTGCAGGACGGGCGCGAGGTGCCTCAGAGCTGCCGCCGCTACCGACTCGCTACGATCATCAACTTCTCGGCGCTCGGGCTGGAGCCGGGGCGCGATGTGGACCTGGAGCAGCTGGAGCAGGAGGGCTGCCTGGATGGCTGGGAATTTAGCCAGGACATCTACCTGTCCACCATCGTCACCGAGGTGGGTACCAGCTCCGCGCCCAGGGCCTGAGACCTAGACGTAGGCAGGACCTTCAGTGTCTTTAAAGTCGCGCAATCCACCCGCCAAGGTGAGTGCTGGATGCTGTCACTCCCGCTCGGCGGACTCACTACATACTGGTGATGGACATCCTCCAGCCAGGTGGCTCAGGAGCACTTTTCCTGGTGACTTCCAGAGAGATGGTGGCCATCGCAGCACGGTTGTCAGTCTGGCCACCCATCCTTGTTAGCTACCTTGGAGAGGAAGCCAAGAAGGCCCTGGCAATTCCTTGTAAATACTCTAAGATACTGAGTAGTCAGTCATTCCCCATAAAAAATTGTTTACTTTTTACTCATGGTCAGTTATCATTAGTCTTTTAGGATTCTGTGCATCTGAAGATCCATTTGGAGTGATTTCTTGACCTGGAATGTTTTAGGGTATTCTAAGGAAATCTCTTTGCCCAGATTTAGTTAAAGCATACAGCCTTAGCTCATCGGAAACAGGGGGAAACCCTTTCTCATTCCCCAGTCCCTTGGATTTTCCTTTTGGGTGTCCTTTTCTATCCCCAGTGACCTTGTAGTCATTAAAGCTGGGTGTATGATGTGATATTTATGGATGCATGTGGTTCTGCTTTGCATCTTACTCCAGCTCTGGCGCTCTGACTCTGTGTAGTCTCAGCAGAACTGAGCAAGCAGGACATTGAAAAGAGCACTTATTGAAAGACTCTTGGGTGCCCAGGTTCACTGAGTGTCAGGAACAGGGGTTTGAGGAGTAGGGAAGCCTTCTTGGGGAAGGAGGCTTGTCGATGAGTCTGGGGTGTATAGTTCAACAGAGACAAAGTCTGGAACAGCAAGGCACAACCTGACATAAGGTCAGGATTCACAGGGAAGAGGCTGAAGGGAATGTCCATAGTTCCTGGTATGGCATCAGACCCTACTGGAGCCTCAAGGAGGTTTACATGGGTTCTGGAGACTGTGTGTGTATGTTGCTCCTGGGGGTTGTCACCCTTCAAGGTAGTCTGAGTGCTGCCGCAACAAACGTGTGTGTGTTGTGTTTTGTATATTTGGACACTTGATGTCCCCAGCATCTGTGCCTCCTTACTCCACATGTGTGTAGTAGGAGTGTGAGAAGAGCCCCACTGGGATCTCAGCAAGTGACACCATTCAGGTGTCCTCAGGCACTGCTGCTTCAGAGAACAGGCACTGGTTGGAGGTAGTTGACTGATCTGTGGCCGAAGCGTGCACCGAGTATTAAAACTTCCAGTCATCACAAACCCTCAATCCTAGCCTCCCGAGCGAGTCTGGCACCCTCCTAGAAGCCAGTGAGCATTGTGAAAGTAGAGGCTGTCCCTCAGATTGCAGGCAAAGACCACGGAGGGGAAGCCATACTCCATGACTTAGAAGTCCTGCAAATTCTGCATCAGGCTGCCTGTGGAAGGAGAAGGCAGTGAAGTCAGGAGCAGCTTGTGGCATTTCTTAAGACTTTGCCCTAACCCCTAATATTTCTGACTTACTCTAATCATTTGCTCTTTCTTTGCTGTCCCCACCCTACCTTTGGCTGAGAGCAGTGATGGCATTGATGAGCTCCCAAAGGCAAACTGTTCCAGAAGGGTCCTTGAGCTATGTTGCTACCAATATCAGCCTTTCCTTTTGCATATTTAGGCTGTTTCTTTAGCTGTCTAAACAGTTTCGTAAGAGCTCTGTGCCCTTTCACCTACTTCCAGGTTGTCAGTCTTTGCAGGGAGGCAAGATTAATACATTACTTAGCTCTTTGTCTCAGGATGCTGGTATGTCAGACTTTTAGGTTCAAGGCTGCTCATTCTCTTCTGGTGAACAGTCACTGTTGGAAGCTGTTGTTAACATTCTGATGGCTCCATTTTTCTAAGGCCCATTTTCCTTCAATCAGGCCTGCCTGGCTGACCACTGCAGCTAGTCCTGTGCCTGTTAAATGTCTTCAAGCCTGCCCTCTCCCCCAAATCATGCCTAGAGGTATTTGTAAGTACACTGGTATGGAATTCCTATTCATGTTTTTCAGCAGAAGATGAAAACCCCTGGTTTCCTGTTTGATTTTTTTTTTTCTTTGTTGGAGTTGAGTGCACACATAGTACTAAACTTTGTGGTGCCCTTATATCTTGCATATCCTGACATTGATGCTGGATGCAGATTAACATGCTGGATGAACATTTTTGTTGAATGGATTAGGGAATAATTTTGAAATCTTCTCCACCGTGGGAGAACTGAAGAAGAAAAGGACTGGTTTAACTCATAGAAGAGAAACTCAGGGTGGTCAAAAAGCATTAAGTGGAATATTTCAAAGTAAATGTAACCCCCCACTCCAGAGACTGGGGCTTGTGCCCGTGTGGATCTGCAACAAGGTGTTGGGATTGGCAGAAAGAAGCGGACACTGTTTATAAGGTGAAAGAGGTTATTCTCCCATGTTTCTGGAATAGGTGGTTCGTGAGCTTCTAGGCTGAACCCTTCTGTAGCCCTTCCGTCACCCCAGGGGTGCTGGGGCATCAGCCACTCCACTGTGCAGTGGCGTTCCAATCCCTGAGTGTTTCTTGGCCCAGCACTGCCTCCTTCTCTGGGAACATGGGTGGTTTTTCAGGCTGCCTGGGTCACCTGCTGTTTGGTGTTGCCATAGCACAGCCTGTGGCTGTAGAGTTTTCCTTTGGAAATGTGTAGCTACCCCGGCACTCATGAGTTAGGGTCTCTTCAGCCAAAAATCCAGCAGTTCTCTGGGTCCCCTTTCCCCTTGCCAGTCTCTGCTTCCCAGAAGCCCCCTGCCCCGGCCTTTGGCAACACTCTTACTCACTCCCTGTTGTCCTGGAAAGCCTCTTTTTCTCGACCAGCTTTTCCATCAGCCTTATCTCTTAAGTGCATAGTCTTAGAAAATAGGAGAACACCCACTGTTATCTCCACATCCACCTAAAGAAAAAGCTACATCAACTGGGGAGGCAGGCCCCGGGCTGGCTGACTATAGGGTGCGGAGACCAAGGAGACCTGGAGCCAGTGCCTCACTGCTCTGCCTTTGTGACTCGCCTCACTCTAGGGAAGTGCGGGCCCTCTTCCCTGCCCCTGCAGCTCATGGCAAATCCCTGAGGGCCCCTGTGTACATACAGTCACAGCAGACCCATCTGACCGTGAGCGGTCAGACTGAGACTCTAGCTAGCTGAGAACCAACACCCTGGGTCAAAGTTCTGAGAGCTGACACAGAGAAGGGATGAGGGAGAAAGGAAAATAATCTGTTCTTGAGAATGAAGTTCAGGGTTCATCTGGGCTTTGGGCAGCCAAGCCCAAGGACGAAACCCAAGGGACAGTATGGTTTGGAAGGTTAACAGTCCTTTATCCATCAAGTCACTCATTCACCTAGGTATCAAACAGGTACTGAGTCTCTCTGCTGCAGGGCTCTGCCAGGCTTTTAGAGGATGTGATCTCAAATTCTTGTCCTTGCCCTGACAGCCTTGGGTCAAAGATTCACCATTAACTGCAACAGGAGGCAGGATGAAATGTGTGTAGGACTGCATGGCCTTCAGTAACAGGTAGTGCTTACCAGTGTGTTTGACCACTGGTGCGGTCAGGCTAGGTACATCTTAGGAAAGAGCTTCTGCCCTGTGGGCACAGGCTCTATCACTTTTTTCTTCCAGTCATTTCACAGGTAAGAACATTTAGTCCCAGGAAACTACATCATCTCTGTGCTTGCCATAATTGAGAAGTCGCACCAATTACATGCTGCATTCAAGAGACACAGTTCTGTTTCTTTTTAAAAATTTAAACAGCTTTATTGAGGTATAAATTACATAAAACAAACTGTGCCTAACTAAAGTATGTAATTTTAAAAGCTTTATATATATAAGCTATCTCCAAGAAGCCATCACCACTAGAAAGGCACATTTCTAACCAGGAAGGGTAGCAAGCCTAGGCCCCTTGCCAGGGTTACTCTCAGATTTTTTTTTTTTTTTCCTCAGTTTGCTCCTGCTTTAATAGCTCACCCAGCTGAGGGGTAATAATGCTAGGCTCATGACATAAATCTTAAACCTACACATTTAGTTCTAAGGTTAATACTTATTATCATCAGCCAATACAGTTCCTCCTTCATACCAGGCGGCGTCTTCAGTGAGCTGATCTGTAGCTGCCTTAGTCACGGCTGCCAAGCCAGGAACTCAGTATAGAGATACTAGATTCTTTTTGCTGTAAAGACAGCAAACCTTGGGTCATAACCTGGACTCTATGGGCTTCTCATCCCACCCCTCCTTAGGGGGGTCAGGCCAAGTCTTAGAGCCCGCTGCAGTCCATCTGGTGGTTGCCAGGTGGGTGGGTTGGGTTGGCTGGGTGGAACCTAGTCCATGCTTGCCCTTCTGTCCATTTTTTGAAACCTAGTACCTTTCCTGACCCTATATACAGGGCCCTTGTGGCCAGTAGGAAGGAATTGTTAGCCCATGCTTGCTTTTGGAGGGCCCAGAGCCAGGCCATGACAATTGTTAAGACATGTTGGTAGTAGATGAAGAACCCAGTTACTTCAGGTAGTTACATGCTTGCCCAGAGTAAGGACACTGAACGGTGGGGGTGAGGCTGCTGGAGCCAGAGAGATGCTCTGGGGATCCACATGATGAGCACTACAGTCACCTTATCTCCTGCAGAGCATCGTTTGACCTGGTTTCAGGTAACATCTGGCCTTGCGAGTCAAGAAGTCCCTAGACGCCTATACTGGGAGGCCCGACATGAAGTGGGGGGTTAGAGGTTCCACTCCAGAACTCATTGAAAAAGCCCCTCTGGACTTCTAGTCCGGCTCAGCTGTATCAGACCCCAGCTCTCATGAGAGACCTATTGAGAAGCAGCTAATGACTCTATTTAGTCTTTTTAAAAATCTCTGTCACTACAAAAGTAGTGCCTGCTAGCTGGGAATAGATCCCATCACATTCAGTTGTGACCATAACCATAATCTAGCCCTGAAGCTCTGTCTAGCACCCAGAGGCTGGCATCCCCTCACCGAGTCCCTCAGCTCTAACTCCCTGCCACTCCTATCTTGACTTCAGCAGCCGTGTCTGGATGGCAGCGGCCCCAGGAGCACACACCTTCCTAGAAGGAAGATGGTATCTGGGTGCTGACACCACTGAGACTGCAGAGATGAGAAGGCTGCCATTGCCTGAACGTTCGGGCCTTAGTGCTCCTTGCTGTCTCCTGCTAGTCTGGGCTTCCTCTAGACTCGAGTTGGTGACCCCCAACTCTTCCCTGGAGTGGGGATCACCACCCATTCTCAGTCCAACCAAGGCACAGGCTTGCTCCAGAGCAGAGAGCCAGCTTGCGGCTGAGTGAACCTTATCATCTTCTGCAGGGGTTCTTGATCCATCCTGAGGGCTGCCCTTCTACCCATTCTGAGGTGCCTGGAGGCTTTCTGCATGCACTGCCCAGCAGGGCTGAGAAGCAGACTTGTCTTTCCCTCTGACCTTGACCTGGAAGAGATGCTTTCTTCTTGGAAGCCGCGCACTCCCCATGAGCCAACAGGATCCATGGAGGGCAGGCCTGCAGCCTGTCACCGGGCAAGCATGGGGCTGAATTCCATGGAAGGTGGCCTTCTTGGTTACTACAGAGCACCATCTCTCTGTTTTGGGAAACATTTTTCTGGGAACCAGCAAGCTTCCTATTTTGGTTTCTCATCCTTCTCTTGGCCCTTGTTAGGTTGGAGCAATCTCATCTGTGAGTGTTCAGTGCTTCCCCATGCCCGCACATCTCTTCCCATGCCAACTGTGGGTGAAACTCTACACCAGGTTCTGGGAACCAAGCACTGCAACCTATTCTGTCCCCCAATCACTGTTTCATAAATGGGGAGATTAAGGCACGATGGGGTTGGGTAACTAGTTAACAGAGTAGGAGCTACAACCCAGCTTCTTGGCTCCCAGCTCAGATCTCTTGGCTGTAATTGGGCCGTATGTTGGCACAGCATCAGGGATACCAGCTCTAAATGTCAGCAGGAGCCAGGGGTAATTGGCCCAGAGTCAGGACCTGAGCAGAGCTGAAGGAAAAGATCCAGAAGGTTCATACTAGGCCTTCTGGCTGCATCTCCTTGCTGGATGCCTTGACCCTTGGAGCTGCAGAGCCCTGCTCCAGAACCACTCATACGCCATCCCTGCCAATGGCCTGGACCCCACTGAGAGGTTGCCTGCTCCACCCACAGTCCCAGCTTCAGCCCAGCTCCTTAGAAGTGACCATGTGAAGCCTCGCCCTTCCTCCTTGGTTGGCATGTGGGCAGAGTACCTGCTCCCTGCCTGTCTCCCTTCCTGAAACTGATAACAAAACAATGAGGCTAAAAGCTGTGAAAAACAAGATGGCCAGTCTCTCCATTGAGGGGATACCTGTGCCATGCCTTGCTGCCCGATGGGCTATCACCTGCCTTAGTGAGCTCACACACCCCTGCGGTCATGTAAACAAAGCATGCAGGGATATGGGATGTTCTGATTTCATTTTCCAAGAAGCTGAACATTTACAGCACTTTTAAAAAGAAGTAATACATCCCTCTCTCCTCTTTCAGTGGAACCTGGTGTGTAAGGATGACTGGAAGGCCCCGCTCACAATCTCCTTGTTTTTCGTGGGTGTGCTGATGGGCTCCTTCATTTCGGGTCAGCTCTCAGACAGGTAAGGTGGGTATCTGTCTCCTGCAGCTGCTGGGGCCCCCAGCACAGAGCCAGGTAGTGTCCTCTCAGCCTGGGCTGGGTGTTTGAAAAGAGGGAAGGCACATCAATACTATAGACTCCATTTCCAGTAAGGAGAGTCAGCAGCCTCCTCTCACTGACGCTTGCTGAGCAAAACAACCTCAGCTGAGTGTATCCATGATCCAGTTGACCAGGAAATATGCCTTGATTCACTTCTGTGGCACCTGGCTGGCCTTCCCTAGGTAAGCGTAACTCTTTGGTGTCTTCACTCATTAGGAGAGGGAGACACCACGCACAAGCACATGAGCTGTATTGTAGATCTTCAGTTCAGTTCAGTTCAGTTCAGTCGCTCAGTCATGTCCGACTCTTTGCGACCCCATGAACCATAGCACGCCAGGCCTCCCTGTCCATCACCAACTCCCAGAGTCCACTCAAACCCATGTCCATCGAGTCGGTGATGCCACCCAACCATCTCATCCTCTGTTGTCCCCTTCTCCTCTTGCCCTCAATCTTCCCAGCATCAGGGTCTTCCAGTGAGTCAGCTCTTCACATCAGGTGGCCAAAGTACTGGAGTTTTGGCTTCAACATCAGTCTTTCCCATGAACACCCAAGACTGATCTCCTTTAGGATGAACTGGTTGGATCTCCTTGCAGTCCAAGGGACTCTCAAGAGTCTTCTCCAATACCACAGTTCAAAAGCATCAATTCTTCAGCACTCAGCTTTCTTTATAGTCCAACTCTCACATCCATACATGACTACTGAAAAAACCATAGCCTTGACTTAGGGCATTCCATAGACAGTTGCCTCTGTGTTCCCAAAAACCATCACTCTTTCCTCAAGGTAAGAGGAGGTCTCACTAGCCAATGGCAGTGTGATGGGCAGAACTCTAATGTCCACAGGGCTGATTCCAGTTAGCTCACAGGCTTGTGGTTATGGTACTTCACAGCAATCAGGAAGTGTGCTCTTTCAACCCATAAGCAGGTGATTTGTATAATTCCAGGGCTCTTGACTCAAGGTCTGGGCCTTAGGGAGTTCCTCTCCTCTGGAGATTACCTACAAAATTTTAGAGATTGTATGCGAGCATTTTTCTGGAGAAAGTTCTAGAGTCGCCACAATATTCAAAGAGGGGTTCATGATATTGTGTCTTTCTATCTCAGGACTTCAGGGTCTGTGAGAGAAGCCTGTGGCAAGGAGAATAGCCTTCAGCAAGGTCCTTGGCCACAGTGGATCACCCAGTGGAGAGGAGTCCCAGCATCCTCCCAGCAGGGGGAGTCTCTCAGAGAGAGGTTCAAGCTGAGGATGTCATCCTGCTTTGAGAACACAGCCATTTTACCCTGTAGCTTTCATGCAGAGGGATGTTTGGGCATATTGCATCTATGGATTAATATCTTTACCTGAGAAGTCTTTCCTCAAAAGAAATATGTGCATTTTTCACTAGATTCGTCTTTTCCAGTGTGTAATCTAGTGATTTTTGAAAGGGACAAATTCCCACAGTCACCTGTAAGCATTAAAGAGTTAAGTAGGCTGTGATCACTGACTAGATGAGCCTGAGAAACTTGCTCCTTTAGGGGAAAGGCCTTTGCTTCCTCAGACTCTTAACCTAGCAGCAAGTATCAGTTAGTCACTTACATTTATTTAATAAACATAGAGGATCTGAGAATTCCTTGGTAATCCAGTGGTTAGGACTCCGTGCTTTCATTCCCAAGCTCACAGGTTCAGTTCCTACTGGGGGCGGGGAACTAAGATATCTCAACATTTACATACTTAAATACATATTTAAATGAAGCTTTTTTCCCCCCCTGTTTATCCTTTATGAATACACTTAGAGCATAGCAGTATTTACTGAAGGTGAATATACACTTACTCTATGACTCAGCTACCCGACCCAAGAGAACTCGTAACCTACAGCAAACATCGGTTAGTTACTTACATTTGCTTAATAAACACAGAGCATCTGAGAATTCCCCAATGGTTAGGGCTCTGCACTTTCACTGCCAAGGTCACAGGTTCAGTTCCTAGTCGGGGCAGGGAACTAAGATCTGATAAGCTGCACAGCACAGTCAAAGTAAATGAATAAATAGATAAATACATACATACATGCGGTGCTTCTAACATGTGCCATTCACTCTTACAAGTACTGTACAAAGAAACAACAAATAATTTAATCTTTGTAACCCTATGATACAGGAAGTATTATTATTCTCATTTTACAGATGGGAGAAATGAAGCCCAGAGGACTTAAATGACTTGCCCAGAGTCACATAGCTGGCAAGTGGCAGAGCTAGGATTAGGGCCCAGAGAGTCCTGATCCTCTGTTTCCTGTGAACTACTATTCCAGGTGCCCACTCTTCTAGAACTTGCCTTCTAGCAAGGCAGAATGTATTAAACAACGAATTAAGGGAAGTACTTATTACCCTTCGTGATGGTAGGTGATACAGAGAAGTACAAGGTACTCAGAGAGGGTATGACATCTCAGAGGCCTGAGATGATGAACCATGTGCTAAGGGTTGAAAAATGAGTAGGCATTAGCCAGCTAAAGGGATGGAGAGAGGAAAGAGTGTTCTGTGCAGGAAAGCTGAGAGTGCTTAAGCCTAGGCTCAAGAAAAGGCATGGTATACCGTAGGAGCTTGGAGACAGTGCTCTGGGGTGGTGTGGAGAGTGGAATAGAGACACAGCAGTGAGGCAGGCTGGGTCCCAAGCCGAAGAGCAGGCTGGGCTTAGCACATAGCAGGGTAGAGCTTTTGAGAGTGTGATGTCATCAGATTTGCATTTTAAAAAAAAAGTTGTTTGATAACTTGGTGGAGAAAGGATTGAAAGGAAGGAAGAGGGATGGCAGAAAGACCAAGTGAGAGGTTATCACAATAATTTATACAGGAAATGAAGGTGACTTGGACTAGGCTGAAGGCGGTAAACACGGAGAGGAGTGGAAGCAGGTAAAACCAACAGGACTTAGCTCTGTGCGCACAGGAAGTGAGGGGAGGGAGACTCCTGGCCTGCACAGCTGTGTGGATGGTGATGCCCTTCCCGAAGACAAAGCCCTGTGGAAGAGGATCAAGTTTGTAGGAGAAGATATTGAGTTCCATTTGAATATACTTAATTCAGGGTGACTATGAGACTTCGGGTCTCATAGGAGTAATTGAGTATGGAGCTGGATGTATGGATAGGGTGCTCCGTGAGAGGTTTGGGCTAGAGAAAGACATTTGGGAATTGTCAGTTCACAGAACCCTCATCAAAGCCCGGAAAGTGGATGGGAACAGTGTAGAGTGAGAGGAGGGCATGCCGTGGACTGAGCTTAGAGGCCTTCCTGGAGCGGAAGTGGGAGTTCCTCCTCACAGGGTGGGGTGGCAGCTGAGACTCAGAGTAATTACCTTGATGTGAAAAACTAGAAGGAAGTACCCCAGTTTCAGAGTTGAAACCCAGTGCATTTCTCTGGTCAGCTGTGTCATAGAATAGGTAGATCATTGTGGGTCAGCTTCGGAGCCTGATGACCATGTAACACCGTGATGATCTGAGGAAAGGGTTTAAGTTTCAAAAGATCTGCTCCCAAGGAAACAATAGAAACAAAGTTAGTGACTGTGGTGAAGACTACCTTATTCTTCAGAAGGGCTAGTACAGTGCTTCTCAAACCTTTAAAACTGTTTGCTACCAGACTTCTTTTAAGTAGGATCCTTTAAGTCCAGTAAATGAAATAGCCAAAAATGTGGCTGTTCTGGGTGTGGCATCTGCCTTTAGCTCCTTGTACCACCCCTCAAGCTTGTCTGCACCCCCTTGGGCGGCCCCAAGGCTCTGCGGGGTGGACAGTTATCTCCTAAGTGAGCCAGGTCAAAAACCTAAGCCTAACAGATTGCCTTAGAGCAGTGCATTCATGCCAACAGTGTTGTCTGTGATATCAACAGTAACTTTTTATAGGACTCCTTTTAGGACTATGAATAAGCCTAAAAGTCAAGAGCAATAAAATAATCCTGGGTTGCCAAAGCATTTTATCTGATGTCGCTGAGTTACCTTTAGGTGCAGAATTATAAGGGAGGCACAACCCTAGGGAAGAAGTAGCTGATATTTTTTATTTTTGTGGACATGTGTGTGTTTAACCTTTTGTTGACAGATTTTAAAAGTGAGCCTCTCTTGCAAATCAAAACTACAGTGACAAGTATCACCTCATACCAGTCAGAAGGCCATCATTAAACAGTCTACAAATAACAAATGCTGGGAAAGGAAAAAAAAAAAAAAGAAATGCTGGAGGGGGTGTGGAGAAAAGGGAACCCTCCTACGTTGTTGGTAGGAATGTAAGTTGATGCAGCCACTATGGAGAACAGTGTGGAGGTTTCTCAGAAAGCTAAAAATAGAACTACCACATGACCAACAAGCCCACTCCTGGATAAAACCGTAATTCAAAAAGGTACGTACACCCCTGTGTTCATAGTAGCACTGTTCACGATAGCAGAGACATGGAAACAGCCTAAATGTTCATCGGCAGGTGAATGAATAAAGGCAGTGTGGCGCATATGTACAATGGGATTCTACTCAGCCATAAAAAAGAACGAAACAATGCCATTTGCAGCATCATGGATGAAACTAGATATTATCACGTTAAATGATAAGTCAGAAAAGGAAAGACAAATACCATACAATAGCACTTATATGTGGAATCTAAAATATGACACAAATGAACCTATCCACAAAACAGTAACAGACTCACAGACAGAGAACAAAGCTGCGGTTGCCAAGGGGGAGGGAGGTGGGGAGAGATGGACTGGGAGGTTGGTGTTGGTAGATGCAAACTATTCTGTTTCGAATGCATAAACAGCAATATCCTGTTGAATACTGTATAGCACAAGAAACGATTTCCAATCTCCTGGGATAAACCATAATGGAAAAGAAGAGGGAAAAAGAATGTCTATATGTGTATAATTGAGTCACTTTGCTGTACAGCAGAAATTAGCCCAACATTGTAAACTGGCTATACTTCAATTTAGAAAAATAAAGAAAAAAAAATGCTAGTGGCTGTGAGAGAATATAGCTGATTTTTATTTTCTTCTCTGTGCTTTTCTGTATTTTACAAATGTGCTGTGTACACATAAATATAATATCAAAGAATAAAAACAGACAAATGTTTCTTTTAAAAAGTGACTGTTTTGAGCCCCAAACCCAGATTGCCAAGGATTATTGCAATGGAAGGGCTCCCGGAGTTGTCCTCTTCACTACCCTCCAGGGAGCCCTTGGGAGGGGAGAGCAGGGTAGGGAGGCCCCACCCCTTGGTTGGCATGCAGGGCACTATTGTTACAGAACAATGCAGGGGAGTCTCCTTTTAGGCTAGGGTTGCTCAAGCTCGGCACTGTTGACATTTTGTCCCAGAGACTGCTTTGTTGTGGGAGACTATCGTGGGTATTTTCAGATGTTCAGAACATCTCTGGCCTCTATTTACTAGATGCCAGTATCATCAAAAACAACAAAACCCTGTTGTAATGAGGAGAAGCACCAAACTCTTTACCGTGGCTGAAGGCCTTGTGCAGTCTGGCCCCCTGGAACCCTCTGCAGTCTCCTCCTGACCAGCTGCCCCTCGCGTGTGTTCATCTTGCCCCTCCAACCACAGTTATACGTGCTCTTCTCATAGTCACAGTAAAACATTCCTGGACCCCCACCCCCATGCCACGGCCTTCCTTGACCACGCAGGTGACCTCCTCAGTGTGTCTGGTTTACATTATTACATTGGTTCCTTGTGCCTTGGCTTCACATTGCCTATCAGAAATAAAATAAAAGATGTTATCATAGGATTAATGTTGACCTCCCCCACTGTACTGTGAATATATATCATCAAAAACTTGGTCACTCTCCCCTACTCCCTCTTGTCAACAGCTGCTTTACATTTGGGTCTGATCTTGGTGCCCCATCTTCAGGGAGACCTCCCCTGAATGCCCAGGTCCCCAGCCTCTACCTGCAGTCAGGATAGGTTCCTTCGTTGGGTCCCTTGTGGGTCAGGATGCTGATCCTTCAGCACTCTTGTTTCAGTGTGTGATTGTACACTGAGCAGAGTGGTTAAAATATGACTACTGTCTGTCTCACCAGCTACACACTATACGCTCCCTGAGGGCAGAATCAGTGTCTTTTTTTCTTATTCAAATACATTTATAGTGACTAGTATATAATAGATGTTCAAATAAATATTCATTGAATGAAAATGGGTGTCTGCTAGCCCTGGCCAGACTCAAGCTCAATCTGCTAGGTTGAATGAACTAGGTCGACTTGTTCCTACTTGCTGTAGCACTGCCTTTGAAATGAAACAAATCCAAAAAACACAACATTTTAAAACATTTTAAATTGAACATAGATATAGAAAACCACACAGAACAAATGAGGTTTAATGAATTATTTCAGGGAAATAACCATATAAATATCAAGTCAAGAAATAGAACTTTGCTGGCCACCAGGAAGCCCCACTCATCTGTCCCATCCCAAGGACAATAGCCTCCCTCACCTATCAGTAAACACTAGCTTGACTTATAATAATCACTTCCCTGTCTGTTTTTGGTAGTTTTATCATCCAAATGTGCAGCCTTAAACACAAGTTTAGTCTTGCTGACTTAAAAATTTTTACATGTCTGTTAGTCTGCTTTAACCTAGGGGTTCTCCATCCTTTTCTTTGCCTGGGCTATTCTACTTGTAGAATTTTCCAGTCTGAATTTTGCTGAGGGTATACAGTGCAATTGAACGTATTCCTTTTCTCTCTGCATTTCTTGCAAATTGCAGCTAGATCCAGAGACTTCGTCAGATTCAGATCCAGCCCCTTTGGCAAGACTGTAGGAGTCATACAACATTCAAGTGTCTCTTTTTATGATGTTAGCAGTCACTGAAACACGATGCCCATATCTGTTCATTCACTGGGAGCTGTAAAAGGATGATGTTCTAATTTTATCACTTTGGTTTCATTTAATAGTTGGAATACTTTTATGAAATGATACTTTCCCTCATCTGTTACTGGTTACTGTTCATATAGTTTATATAGAAAAGTCAGGACAAATGTCTTCCCCTTTACTTAAACAGTTTTCATCTATAATGAATTGTTTCTCCATTGTCCTCCAAAGTAAACCAACTCTTTCAAACTATTAATTATGAATGTATGAACTTAAGTATAATGAATGTGTTTCAGTCCCTTGTGATCATTGTGTTAACTCTGGCACTGCCTTTTGGGCAACGCTGGTGCCCAGGCTGTGCACTGGTAACAGCCTAGGGACCGAGAGACCAGGACGGCCCCCACACCAAGTGCCCTGGCAGCACTGTCCGCAGCCCCTCCCTGAATGACCCCGGGGAAAGCCCCCCTTGGGGGGCCCGTTCCTGCTGCCTTCTCCCAGCTGGTTCTCTGCCACTCTCCTTTCCTTCCCAGGTTTGGTCGGAAGAACGTGCTCTTTGTGACGATGGGCATGCAGACAGGCTTCAGCTTCCTGCAGATCTTCTCGAAGAACTTTGAGATGTTTACCGTGCTGTTTTTCCTTGTAGGCATGGGCCAGATCTCCAACTATGTGGCAGCATTTGTCCTGGGTATGGCCATCAGTTTGGAGTTGAGTACTTGATTCTGTGTTTCACCATCATCCACCACCCACTTTCTGGGGACAGCTGTGATGTCCCTTCGGGGAGGTGGTCTCTGCCAGTGCCAACCAGGGATCCTTGGTGGACCCAATTAGGAGTCACGGAAAGGGAGTCCTCCAAGTGCCCACCCAGCCTTGTGTCCCCAGCAGCACGATAGCCTAACTGCTGATTTCCAGTTCTTCTCTGGCCCCCAACGTGTGGCACCTTGGTCTCATTAGTACTTGATGGCCATTTTGCTAGAATTCACCTAAACATCTTCTGTTAAAAATAGGGCCTGCCATTTCCCAGGGCTGGGGTAGCTAAGGAAAGAGGAAGGCATGACATGAGGACCAAGGGCCATGATTGGCAGGCTCACCAAGGAAGAAAACTGCCTCTTCTGAAACACACAGTGGCTAGTGAAATTGACTGGCAAGAGTGAATTGAGGGACATCCTTGGTGGTCCAGTGGTTAAGACTTTGCCTTCCAATGCAGGGGGTGAGAGTTCAATTCCTGGTTGTGAAGCTAAGATGCCACATGCCTATGGGCAAAACAAAAACAAAACCAAACCCGAAACAGAAGCAATGTTGTAAAAAATTCAATAAAGACTTTAAAAATGGTCCACATTTGTTTAAAAATCTTTTTTAAAAAAGAATGAATTGATGGGGATGGGCTTTAGTCACGAGACCTTCACGGTTTTAATTCATAATCCACAGTGCAAGGGTTTGGCCTGCTCTCACTGAGAAGCTGCCAGTTTCACTGTTCAGAGGACCCTAACTCTAGCTTTTGGGTCATTAGGTTCCTTGGGTTGATCATTGAAAGGATTATTTGTTTCTCTTCACATTTAACAGAAAATTTTTTCTTAAAAGTGCAATAGTCAGCACATGTGGCTATAATAGCAACTTCTCCTTTAATGGACCCTTCCTCAGTGAAGATTTAAATTTGAGGCCCCACATGGCATCTTTAGCATAGGGTTTCAGGAAGTGATGGCGGCAGGTGGTCAGAATCCTGTCCCTCCCAAAGGCTTGGAAACTTTTGAGATAATTCTGCCTGATCCCTTATCTGTATGTTGAAAATTACACAAGAGAAGATGAATAAGGAAATGACCAGAATTAAAATACTAACTCGACTCCTCCCTTGTTTTGAACAGGAACAGAAATTCTTGGCAAGTCAGTTCGTATTATATTCTCTACGTTAGGCGTGTGCATATTTTATGCATTTGGCTACATGCTGCTGCCACTGTTTGCTTACTTCATCAGAGACTGGCGGATGCTGCTGCTGGCACTGACGGTGCCGGGGGTGCTGTGTGCAGCGCTGTGGTGGTGAGTGTGCCCTGTGCCTGGCACCTGGAGGACTCTCACTTACAATGTGCTCCCTCTTCTTTCGGTCCTGTGGCATGAGGCTGTAGACACCAGCAGGGTGTCTTCTGTCTGGCTTTCACTAGGGGGCAGCAGCAACCCACACATCCTAAGTTCTTTCAGAATGTTTTTCCATCCACAGAAAAGCCAAAAACAAAACAACTTCAGGAAATCAACAGACTTGTTCTCAGCCCTGTGCTGGGTTGATTGGAGTGTAGACAGAGGAAAAAGCAGTAGCTGCGAGATGATAGTCTAGCATGACCTCCAGGAAGCTGTCAGACCGCAGGACAAGACAGCTTAGGCCCTGGCTCTGGTTGCATGCTGCTACAGCCTCAGGCCACAGGACTGAGAGAAGAGGTAGCACGTTGTAAGTGAGAGTCCTCCAGGCAGCAGGATGGAGGAAGCCAGGCTCCATCTTAGCCTCCAAGATAGAGCTGGACAAGCAGAGAGAAGGCTATTCCATACGAAGAGAGAGAATGCAGCTGAGGCGGGAATCCCATGTTGCAGGCAGGGATGGTGAGGTCCCTGGCCCACGTGGATGTGAGAACATTGCAGAGGATAGTGGGAGAAGATACAGGGCACAGAAGACACAGATGAGTCCTGGTTATGACCCAAGGGCCGAGGCCACCTGATGAGGTAGAAAATAAGACCCACAAAGTCTCAGAACACCCAAGTGCCCTATAGAGAGTCAAGTGGAAAAATCAAGGAGGGAGGGATGACGATAAACTAGAGGCTGTCAGAGGCCAGTGGAAAAGCTTCTGGGGATGCCAGGAACAAGCAGGGGAGTACAGCAAGGTGGGGTGTGTCCCCCCCGCCCCAGCTCAGCCCATGACAGAAGCCAGGCTGCAGGAACCCACGTTACGCCTGTCTACTTAGTGTCCAGCAGGTGGCACCACCACTCCTCAGAAATGGGAGGTGGCCAGCCAGGGAGGAATCCCACCCATCAGGGTGTGTCGGCCCCTGTAAATTCTGTGTACTCCAGTGTAATCAGAGGCTCACACTTACTGGCTGTAGCACAGTGCATCTCTTAGCTTCTGGCTTGGAAGTATCAAACATTCCTCAAACCTCGCTCTGGTTCTGAAACCCCACTTAACACGTCCACGTGTGCTCCACCTGGTCTGAGGGACAGAAGGCTCAGTGAGATTGCTTCTTGTACTTCCAGGTTCATCCCTGAGTCCCCCCGATGGCTCATCTCTCAGGGACGATTTCAGGAGGCAGAGGTGATCATCCGTAGGGCTGCCAAAACCAATGGGATCATTGCACCTTCAACCATCTTTGACTCCAGTGAGGTGAGCACCGTGCAGGGGCTGGTGGGAGGGTCCCGGTGACCACAATTTTAGGGCAGCATCACACAGCCCCAAAGCCCTCCCTTTACACAGCAGCCCAGCCCTCTCTATGCCCAAGCCCCAGCTGCCCCCAAGGCAGGTCCTGTTAAAATTCAGAAATTGAGAAGGTGCCAGCTGCCTCAGTTCCTTTACCTTTCCTGTGGATTTTAGATTTTCATACTTTGTAGACATCTTCTCTTTTAGGTGATCACACAGTTAAACCATTACTTTTCATAATAAAAACTCTTTATGTGTAAAAGGTCTTCCATGAAGTTGGCATTCTGGGAAGTCATTGTTTCTTATACCTTGGGCAGTTTCTAATTAAAAAAAAAAAATGCACTGCCTAAAATATGAAACAAAAATAGATTTGGAGTTAAAACTGTCCTGTCTCCTTCCGCCTACCAGTGGGGAGTGGTTGAGCATCGTCTTAGAGCCAGGTCCTTTTCGACATCCGCCCTCCCCCAACCTCACACCCTCCTGCAAACCCTGTTCTCCCGTGCAGTGAGTAATTTCCTGGCTCTGCCTGATTCCTGGGTCTTGCTTCTCTTTCCTGTTCCCTGTGTTTCCACCCTGTCTGTAACGAGCAGTTTTCCTCAGTCCCGTGGCTCCCAGAAGAGCTTAGATGTCATTGTTGGCTGATGGGGTTCTGGAGTATGTCTCTGCTCTGACAAAGACAAGGGCCTGGCTGTGGAAAGAGCCAGCAGGAGCATATTGCTGGGTGCACAGGTGTGTTCGAGCCAGTCTGACTTCCAATGGAGAGTTTAGGCTTGGGAAAGAGAGACCAGTTACTAGAGGAGGCAAAGAAGCCGCTGGCCACTGACAGCCCTGCCAGCCTCACAGTTAAGAAGTGGCCCAGCACCAGCTCCTACTCGGATGTCCTAGAAAGGACTTGGTCAGAGTTCAGTAAGGGGTAGATGGCAGGGAAGGCTTCTGAGTTAGGTAGCCTTGGTAGCTTTGCAGAGGTCAGTCTGGTGAACCCATGAATCCACTGGCATTTTTATAGGAATGAGGCTATTTCATGGGATCAGTTAGGTCAAAAGTTGACCTTTTGTTGAACTGCTAACTCAGGAAAAACAGACTCCAAAGCTGGGTTTGCTTAAGAAAGCAACATCAGTGTGTTTAGACGTGTGGTTTATTAATGTCCTTGGCTGTGCCAAGTTTCATAGGAAGTTACACTGGGTGAAGCCAAGGTCAATTTTCCTGTTTTTCTATCTGAAATTTTTTTTTTTCCTTGGAAGTAGACCAGTAACTACATGGTAGGAGGACCAAAAAACATTAATTCTTTTTAAAAAAATATCATATCAATAAACTACACAGCCAGTTTCTCTCTCTGACCCAGAAGGCTGGGAGCCAGGCTTGGGAAGGAATGCTCAGAGGCCTCCCTGGAATGTGGCCATTGACGGGGTTCGGGATGGTGCTAAGAGAGATAGCAATCAGCGTAGGCCTCCTCCTTGGCTGCATTGCGTTACAGGCTGGTCACTTACTTTTACTCCTCTTTCTTGTTCACTAATTTGTTATCGACAAGGCCTGGTGAAGCCTTCTGCAGCCCAAGAACAGCCTCTATACCTATTCTTCTTTTCAAGCAAGAAACACGAACCACTCCCCAAGTCAGAGACACAGAAAGCTAAGATGCCGGGGTTTCGAGTCTGTTCTGGGGTCTCTAAGTCTCCAACCCTCTCTCCCTCCCATACCCTGTCCTGTTGCCCACAGCTACAAGACCTAAGCTCCAAGAAGCAGCAGTCCCACAGCATCCTGGATCTGGTTCGAACCCGGAACATCCGGATGATCACCGTCATGTCCATAATTCTGTGGTGCGTAAGTGAGACCTACCCGGGGCCTCCAGACGCAGCTTCTGGCAGTAGCTCTCAGGCTTCACATTTGTAGACATGTCTCAGATCAGAATTGAAAGCCTGTGTCATCAGAAAGTGGCACAGATGTGCCTTGCAGTTAAAGAAGTGGGCATGTCCTGGTTCTTAATGGAATTTCAGAAGAGGAGTACAAACACTGTTGTGGGGGCTCTTGAGGAAAATACGGGATCTTTGGGGATCCCTCCGGGTCATAAGGTGAAGAGCTGCTCACGCTGGGTCCCCAGTTTAGTTGTTCTGTCGACAGCGCATCAGACGGTGACGGAGGAGGACTGCTGAGGGCTTTAAGAAGTTCTAAGTGAAGACTCCACGTCCTTTCGGTTACAGAGGCTGCTATGTACATTCTGGAAATGTGAAAGCAGGAAGTCTTCCCTCTGGAATGTTTGGAGACTGTCCTGGAGGCAGAGCCATGGCCCGCATGTCCTCTTCAAGTTCCTTCTCACATGGCATCTCCCCAAGTGTGTCAGGCAGGGATTTGTGACTTATCAGAAAGAAGGAACACATCTGAGTGCCTAGAGAGTGTTTGCTCAGTGGCCAGACCCTTGGGATTACAGGTGACTACCTGAGCCTGCAGTGGGGGAGGAAGGCAGGCTACATCTCAGAGTCCTTATTGCTGGAGTCAACAAGCCTTGGCAACCAGCTGGGTTGCTCCCTGGGGGGTACTATGCGTCACCCATTTCCAAGGAATGGCCCAGGATCCCTCAGGGCAGCACACCGCCCCTGAGTTGGCCTCAGACAAAACCAGCATTCAGCCTGCACCACAGACTTGCTAGCCTGCAGTGAGTCACCCGTCCTGAGGTTCACCCAGGCTTTCCACCTGCTCTGGATTTCCCGGGGACTCCTGTTTGAGCCCTCTTCCCTGGTTATGGCAGCTGTGGCTTCAACCTGCTGATGAGTTAGAAAAAATCTGATTCCTGTTGGTCTGGTTTGCCAAAAAGTGCTGACCGTCAACAGAGGGAATGTCTGCTGGAGACAGGCACTCAGATGGCCCACTGGGAGCTCCCTTTCCTCCTCGCAAGTCTGGTGGGGTTGGGATCAGCTGCTTCTGACCAGTCTCTTGGCTCATCGCTCCAGAGGGTCTGCCAGGGATCTTTCTCTAAATATTTGACCAGTGACTGTTCCTTCATGTTATGTCACCAATCTTACCACACCCCACTTAATAGCTGCCTCTTTACTCATTCCCGAGCTCCTTCTGCATTTGCTGGATCTGGGAGGTTCGGAGAGTAGAGAGGTAAGCTTTTCTGAGTGCTTCAGCTTAGGATTCCTGGGGGGCTCAGTGGTAAAGAATCTGCCTGCCAGTCCAGGCAGGAGAAGATGCAGGAGAAGAAGATGCAGAAGACTGGTTCAATCCCTGGATCAGGAAGTTCCCCTGGAGGAGGGCATAGCAATCCATTCTAATATTCTTGCCTGGAGAATCCCATGGACAGAGGAGCCTGGTAGGCTCCTCTGTCAGACACTGCTGAGTACACACAACTTAGGATTTGTAAAGTCAAAAGGCCTGTTGACAGGTTGTTGGGTCTTGGGTTTTTTTCCAACACAGGAAATCTATCTGAATTATATGTCTTTGTTGGGACACTTTGGAATGCTTTGAAGGTACTCTGACCCAAAAGGTACCCTGGTCTGGGGGAAGTTATCTTTGTTTCTAAGAAACAGGACTCAAGGTTAAATCTGCTGCCCTCCTAGTGAGGATAGTTTTGAATTTCCTGCAGTAATGATATTTTAAAAGTCGCCCAGGTAGGGAGGCACCTGGATGCTTCTTCTCCAGCTTTCCTCGGCACTCTGTTTCAGGCTGACCATATCAGTGGGCTACTTCGGGCTCTCCCTTGACACCCCTAACTTGCATGGGGACGTCTATTTGAACTGCTTCCTTTCGGCCGTGGTTGAAGTCCCAGCGTATGTGTTGGCCTGGCTGCTGCTGCGGCACCTGCCCCGACGATACTCCATGGCCACTGCCCTCTTCCTAGGTGGCAGCGTTCTTCTCTTTGTGCAGCTCGTGCCCCCAGGTAAGTCCCATACGTGTCTGCGGTCTGAGATATCCACTGAGTCACTCGGTTTCTACCACACTGTCTCACCCAGTTAGTAAAGAGCATGAAGTGATGCCGTTAGAGCTTGCCTGCATATCTGTGTTCTTGTTCAACAAATCAGGAGAAAGTATCTGCCAGGACCAGACAGTCATCACGGCCTGGCTTTGGGGGCAGGAGGGACAGCAGCCAAGTGGGGCTGGCAGTTGATCGTACTCTTCTACCCAAGTTAATGTGTGCGTGTTGGTTTTTGCAGAGTGAGGGGGAGGGAAGAGAGCCATCCCTGTGTCTTTTCAACCTGGCCCGGTCTTTGTCATTTATTCATTCAATAAGCAGCTGCGCAGTGTTTACTGTGGGGGAGGCACTGTGCTTGGGGCTAAGGAGCAGAAGTAAACTAGCTGGGCAGGGCCCCAGGTCTTCCTGGAGCTCACGTTCCAGTTGGGAAGACAGACAGTGAACAAGTAAATAAAATGCTGAGTAGAGTACAGACAGTGTTACCTTTTATAAAGACAATGAAGGACACTGGAGAGCTAGTTTATATAGAGTGGTCATAGACAGTGTCCCTGAAGAGGGGGCAGTTGAGTAGCAACAGATGAAATGATGGAGAAACCCAGGAAAAAGTCTAAAAGCAGAACATTTCAGGCCAAAAAAAGCAAAGGCCAAGACCTTGAGGAGGTAATGAGCCTGGACTGTTGGGTAAGAGGTGAGGGGAGAGAAATGGGAGGATCAGTCCACAGCACGGTTCTCACAGGCCAGCTGCAGGAGTTTATTTGTAAAACCGTCTTTGTATCCTACAGAAGGGCGTGAAGTCTTTGAAAGCTCACGAAACGGTTTATGGACCCTCATGTCCGTGGTGGGAGCCTCAGTTGTTATGGATCGGGGGACCTCTGGGTCCCTGAGGCTGGCAACACTCTGCATAGTGTGGCTGGGAGCCCAGGGGTGTATGTGGAGGCCCACACCAGAGCTCAGGGAGACCCACAGGGTGCTCGCAGCATCTCTGCACTGGCACAGCAAGCAGGAGAGATCAGAGGGTCATTCCTGAAGGTCTGCTGGTCTGTGAGGTGCTGAGCAGAGTGAAAGCATGAAGTGAGTTATGATTGAACTTCCCATTTATACCCAGATCCTTAGATAATTCCACAGTGCTGGCAGCAGGAGGGTCCATGTCTTCAGTGACTGTGTGACTGGGGAGCAAGTTTCCTTTGGATTATTGAGGGGCTCACTCTGGTGGTCTCTAGGCTGAGGAGAATGTCCTCACACAGCTGCCAGTCCCAGCCTCCTCTCAGTAAGCAACTTGGAGGGACATAAGCCCCTTATCCCACAATAGGAAGTTATAGAAACTTCCCTGCCCAACCCTTCCCAGAAAGAAAGGGAGAAAATATGTCTGTTTCAGGCAAAAAAAAAAAAAAAAAAAACCACCCACTCTCAGCAGCAGTGTACCTTGGGCTGTTGCCTCCTCCTACCAGCCTCCCTTTGCCTCCCCAGAGCTGTATTACTTGGCCACAGTCCTGGTGATGGTGGGTAAGTTTGGAGTCACAGCTGCCTTTTCCATGGTCTACGTGTACACGGCCGAGCTGTACCCGACAGTGGTCAGGAACATGGGCGTGGGAGTCAGCTCCACAGCATCCCGCCTGGGCAGCATCCTGTCTCCCTACTTCGTTTACCTTGGTAAGTCCCTCGGGGCAGAGCGCACATGGGAGGGGTGGGGTGGAAGCACTGATTGGCTGTAATGTGGGCTGGGGACTGCTCAACAGGAAAACAAGTGTACACACAGCCAAGACTGGATCTGTGCCTGGAGAAGGTTCCTATTGAGGCGCGCTGTGGTGGAAGCAGTCATGTGGAAAACAACCTATAAACAAGCTAGAAATTGACAAGAGTGGAGGGCTTGTGCCTGTTTTAGCCTTCCTAGGCCTTCCGCCTGAGAACATAATTCCCGAGTCCTAGGAAATTGCAGCGTGTCTAGGGAGCCAGTGTACTTAATTGGGGAAATTCCTTCTTGGAATTTAAAAGGAATAGGAAGGGAAAGAAGTCCACTGAAGAGATCTGATGAACAGAGAACCTCTGTAACTTGAAGCACTCAACGCAGCAGTTTTACACTGTGCAAAGATCTGCGTTATGGCATTTTATGTGACAGGGCCCCAGTTTTATCTTTCTCAGGATTATTTCCTCACAGCAGCTGCAGTGCCCCTGCCCATTCCTAGCTGGCACATCTCTGGGGAGGGGTGGCCCCACCTTAGGAGCACTTTGTGAACATGCTGCAGAGATCTGACAAGCAGAAACACCTCCTGACCTGGCCTGAAGACAAATCAAGTGGGTTGTGACACGTCTGGAGAGGTGCAGGAGTTATTCCTGTCCCTGGATAAGTACCTCGAGTTCCTTGGAAACCCAGCATTAGGAAATAGGAATGGAGAGACTTCCCTGGCAGCCCAGTGGTTAAGACTCTGCAATTCCACTGCAGAGGGCGTGGATTCATCCCTGGTCGGGGAACTGAGATCCCGCATGCCACAGGGTGTAGTCAAAAAAAAAAAGGAAAGGAAATACAAATAGAACTGGCCCAGCCCCATCTTTCCAGTCTACACCCCTCCCCTGCACCAAGGTACTGCTGGTTTGTGCCAATTCTGGGTTCTGTGATCTGCCTAGGTGCCACGTTCCAATATGGCAGCTCAGACTGGGAGATGCCAAGGCTGAGAAGCCAGGTGATACCCATTAGAGTCCCAGAGACATGAGAGGAGGGGGAGAGACCACGTCCAGTTGCATCCTCAGCTTGGGACTCTGTCTGCTTTGCCACAGGTGCCTACGACCGCTTCCTGCCCTACATTCTCATGGGGAGTCTGACCATCCTGACAGCCATCCTCACCTTGTTCCTCCCAGAGACCTTTGGCACTCCACTCCCAGATACCATTGACCAGATGCTAAGGGTCAAAGGGTAAGGCGGCCTCCTCCTGCACAGAGTTAATGCGCTAGATCTGGGCCTGGCAGAGAGTTCCCCACGGACTCAGAAATGCCATGGGCTAGTTGAGCCGTAAGAGGATCGGACGTGTCCAGGTGCTTACCGCCTGTTCTTTCTGGCTGGACCCAGACCGCCAGGTCATCATGCACCTCTCCACAGCAACAGCAACTCTGGGACAGTACAGAGACAAGGAGAAACCTTTCAGAATCTGCTATATGCTTTTTTTTTCCCCCCCTTTAGTGAGATAACCTCAGCTATGGCAGTGGCGGGGGTGGGTTTGTTTTGAGACTGGTAGATAATCTTTCTAAGATTTGTTACTAACTTTTGTTTGACTTGTCTTTATAGAATAAAATACAGGCAGACTCCAAGCCACACAAGGATGTTAAAGGATGGTGAAGAAAGCCCCACAGTCCTTAAAAGCACATCCTTCTAACACAACCTCCAGTGAGAAAGTGAAGAGGAAAGACTTTCTTGTCAGAAGTGGCTTGTGCAGACACTGGTCCTTCAGTGGCACAGGTCTTTGCTATTGATTCTATGGATGCTGTGTCTGCCTTGTTCATGGATGGACACCCAAACTCAGCTGCTTATGGTCCTAGACACTACCTTTCTCCAGGGACTCTGGCTACTGATAGACAACTTTGGATAAATCGTAACCATTACAATGATGGACTTGGCACTTCCTAAGAAGTTAACCACTAACTGGAACCAGTAGGATCTGGAAAAAATAGGAGAGGCATTTGTTAAATTTACATTTTAATTTCAGACTGCCTAAAAAGGCCTCTGATAGACCTGAGGGTCTAGTCCTCCCCTCCCCAACCCCCACCCCGAGAAACATCTTTTCCCCGTTTCCCTCTAATGGTGCCCTTTAGAGGAAGAGAAGTAATTTCACAGGAAGTTTGGTTTCTCATACTTTCTCAGTTACAAAGGATATTGTTGCTTCCCCAGGGCAGGAGAACACAGGTCTGGGGAAAGCTAGAAGAATTCAACATGGAGGAAACTGAGCAGATACAGAACACAGACAAGCGCTTTGACGCATGAGCACTTAGGCCGCTCAGACTACTGGGTAGACTTGTTTACATCTGATCGAAGCACTGGGCTTGTCTGGGCCCACAGAGATGCATCACCGAAGCTACTATAAGTGTTTTCCACTGCTGTGTGAATCAGGTCTCCTAGCTACTATGGTTTCTAACATATGGTTTGAAGGAAGTAAATCAGTGAAAGAGACAAGCAAACTTGTCTCTTCTCCCAAAACTATAATGTGGATTTTGGTTGTTTGTGTTTTATTTGCTGGTTGTTTGTTGTTATGTCTTTTTTTCTCCTTAAGTTATTTGCCCTTCAGAATAGACTTAGGAAAGGCTGGTTCCTCAGCCTCCGGGTTTTGTCTTTTGTTTCGTGGTTTGTTCGTTTCATCTCAGAATCACTCTGGCAACGGTTTGCAGTTGCCAGCTCTGCAAGGCCTCGCCAGCCTTAGCTATACTAGCACTTCTCTGGGTGCCAAAAATGATGTCATTGTATGTGTTCCTTTTGTGACACTTAATCATGGGGAAAAATTACAAAGAAGAAAGTTAAGTTGTGCTCACAGTCTTTCGGAGTTGCTCGCTTCAGTGGTTTAACACTGGGAGATACTCTGTGTTCAATGTAAAATTGTCTTCTCTTTTCTGAATATGTTACCATGGTACTCCTAGAGCATATGCTTCACCTGGTTTAAAAAAAAAAAAGTATTTTTGTGAAAGCTACTGAAGTGCCTTGGGAAATGAAGATGTTTTAATAAATGATTTTTTAAAATAATAACTGCCCACAAATTTTATTTTCACAGTCTGGTAAGTCATACCACACCTTCACGTGACTTTTCTCTGTGTCAGTTGGTTCAGTCAAGTAAGTCGCTCAGTCGTGTCTGACTCTTTGTGACCCCATGAATCGCAGGACATCACCAACTCCTGGAGTTCACTCAAACTCATGTCCATCGAGTCAGTGATGCCATCCAGCCAACTCATCCTCTGTTGTCCCCTTCTCCTCCTGCCCCCAATCCCTCCCAGCATCAGAGTCTTTTCCAATGAGTCAACTCTTCCCATGAGGTGGCCAAAGTATTGGAGTTTCAGCTTTAGTATCATTCCTTCCAATGAACATCCAGGACTGATCTCCTTTAGAATGGACTGGTTGGATCTCCTTGTAGTCCAAGGGACTCTCAAGAGTCTTCTCCAACACCACAGTTCAAAATCATCAATTCTTCGGCGCTCAACTTTCTTCACAGTCCAACTCTCATATCCATACATGACCACTGGAAAAACCATAGCCTTGACTAGACGGACCTTTGTTGGCAAAGTAATGTCTCTGGTTTTTAATATGCTATCTAGGTTGGTCATGGTGGAGAGGTCTGACAGAATGTGGTCCACTAGAGAAGGGAATGGCAAACCACTTCAGTATTCTTGCCTTGAAAACCTCATGAACAGTATGAAAAGGCAAAATGATAGGATACTGAGAGAGGAACTCCCCAGGTCGGTAGGTGCCCAATATGCTACTGGAGATCAGTGGAGAAATAACTCCAGAAAAAAAGAAGGGATGGAGCCAAAGCAAAAACAATACCCAGCTGTGGATGTGACTGGTAGAAGCAAAGGTCCAATGCTGTAAAGAGCAATACTGCATAGGAACCTGGAATGTTAGGTCCATGAATCAGAGCAAATTGGGAGTAGTCAAACAGGAGATGGCAAGAGTGAACATCGACATTCTAGGAATCAGTGAACTAAAATGGACTGGAATGGGTGAATTTAACTCAGATGACCATTATATCTACTACTGCGGGCAGGAATCCCTTAGAAGAAATGGAGTAGCCATCATGGTCAACAAAAGACTCCTAAATGCAGTACTTGGACGCAATCTCAAAAACGACAGAATGATGTCTGTTCGTTTCCAAGGCAAACCATTAAATATCACAGTAATCCAAGTCTATGCCCCAACCAGTAACACTGAAAGAGCTGAAGTTGAACAGTTCTATGAAGACCTACAAGACCTTGTAGAACTAACAACCAAAAAAAATGTCCTTTTCATTATAGGGGACTGGAATGCAAAAGTAGGAAGCCAAGAGATACCTGGGGTAACAGGCAAATTGGCCTTGGAATACAGAATGAAGCAGGGCAAAGGCTAATAGAGTTTTGCCAAGAGAACGCACTGGTCATAGCAAACACCCTCTTCCAACAACACAAGAGAAGACTCTACACATGGACATCACCAGATGGTCAACACCGAAATCAGACTGATTATATTCTTTGCAGCCAAAGATGAAGAAGCTCTATACAGTCAACAAAAACAAGACTGGGAGCTGACTCAGATCATGAACTCCTTATTGCCAAATTCAGACTTAAATTGAAGAAAGTAGGGAAAACCACTAGACCATTCACGTATGACCTAAATCAAATTCCTTATGAATTTATACAGTGGAAGTGAGAAATAGATTTAAAGGAATAGATCTGATAGACAGAGTGCCTGATGAACTATGGACGGAGGTTCGTGACAATGTACAGGAGACAGGGATCAAGACCATCCCCATGGAAAAGAAATGCAAAAAAGTAAAATGGCTGTCTGGGGAGGCCTTACAAATAGCTGTGAAAAGAAGAGAAGCGAAAAGCAAGGAGAAAAGGAAAGGTATAAGCATCTGAATGCAGAGTTCCAAAGAGTAGCAAGGAGAGATAAGAAAGCTTTCCTCAGCAATCAATGCAAAGAAATAGAGGAAGACAACAGAATGGGAAAGACTAGAGATCTCTTCAAGAAAATTAGAAATACCGAGGGAATATTTCATGCAAAGATGGGCTCGATAAAGGACAGAAATGGTATGGACCTAACAGAAGCAGAAGATATTAAGAAGAGGTGGCAAGAATACACAGCCAAGTACTGTACAAAAAAGATCTTCACAACCCAGATAACCACGATGGTGTGATCACTCACCTAGAGCCAGACATCCTGGAATGTGAAGCAAAGTGGGCCTTAGGAAGCATCACTACAAAGCTAGTGGAGGTGATGGAATTCCAGTTGAGCTGTTTCACATCCTGAAAGATGATGCTGTGAAAGTGCTTCACTCAATATACCAGAAAGTTTGGAAAACTCAGCAGTGGCCATAGGACTGGAAAAGGTCAGTTTTCATTCCAATCCCAAAGAAAAGCAATGCCAAAGAATGCTCAAACTACCGCACAATTGCACTCATCTCACACGCTAGTAAAGTAATGCTCAAAATTCTCCAAGCCAGGCTTCTGCAATACGTGAACCGTGAACTTCCAGATGTTCAAGCTGGTTTTAGAAAAGGCAGAAGAACCAGAGATCAAATTGCCAACATCTGCTGGATCATGGAAAAAGCAAGAGAGTTCCAGAAAAATATCTATTTCTGCTTTATTGACTATGCCAAAGCCTTTGACTGTGTGGATCACAATAAACTGTGGAAAATTCTGAAAGAGATGGGAATACCAGACCACCTGACCTGCCTCTTGAGAACTCTATATGCAGGTCAGGAAGCAACAGTTAGAACTGGGCATGGAACAACAGACTGGTTCCAAACAGGAAAAGGAGTACGTCAAGGCTGTATATTGTCCCCCTGCTTATTTAACTTATATGCAGAGTACATCATGAGAAACGCTGGCCTGGAAGAAGCACAAGCTGGAATCAAGATTGTGGGAGAAATATCAATAACCTCAGATATGCAGATGACACCACCCTTATGGCAGAAAGTGAAGAGGAACTAAAGAGCCTCTTGATTAGAGTGAAAGAGGAGAGTGAAAAAGTTGGCTTAAAGCTCAACATTCAGAAAACTAAGATCATGGCATCTGGTCCCATCACTTCATGGGAAATAGATGGGGAAACAGTAGAAACAGTGTCAGACTTTATTTTGGGGGGCTCCAAAACCAGGGCAGATGGTGATTGCAGCCATGAAATTAAAAGACACTTACTCCTTGGAAGGGAAGTTATGACCAACCTAGACAGCATATTAAAAACCAGAGACATTACTTTGCCAACAAAGGTCCATCTAGTCAAGGCTATGGTTTTTCCTGTGGTCATGTATGGACGTGAGAGTTGGACTGTGAAGAAAGCTGAGCGCCAAAAATTGATGCTTTTGAACTGTGGTGTTGGAGAAGACTCTTGAGAGTCCCTTGGACTGCAAGGAGATCCAACCAGTCCATTCTAAAGGAGATCAATCCTGGGTGTTCTTTGGAAGGAATGATGCTAAAGCTGAAACCCCAGTACTTTGGCCACCTCATACGAAGATTTGACTCATTGGAAAAGACTCTGATGCTGGGAGGGATTGGGGGCAGGAGGAGAAGGGGACAACAGAGGATGAGATGGCTGAATGGCATCACTGACTCGATGGACATGAGTTTGAGTGATCTCCGGGAGTTGGTGATGGACAAGGAGGCCTGGTGTGCTGCAGTTCATGGGGTAGCAAAGAGTTGGACACGACTAAATGACTGAACTGAACTGAAGTGAGGTTGGTCATAACTTTCCTTCCAAGGAGTAAGTGTCTTTTAATTTCATGGCTGCAATCACTATCTGCAGTGATTTTAGAGCCCAAAAACATAAAGTCTGACACTGTTTCTACTGTTTCCCCATCTATTTCCCATGAAGTGATGGGACCAGATGCCATGATCTTAGTTTTCTAAATGTTGAGCTTTAGGCCAACTTTTTCACTCTCCTCTTTCACCTTAATCAAGAGACTTTTTAGCTCCTCTTCACTTTCTGCCATAAGAGTGGTGTCATCTGCATATCTGAGGTTATTGATATTTCTCCCACAATCTTGTTTCCAGCTTGTGCTTCTTCCAGGCCAGCGTTTCTCATGATGTACTCTGCATATAAGTTAAATAAGCAGGGGGACAATATACAGCCTTGAGGTACTCCTTTTCCTATTTGGAACCAGCCTGTTGTTCCATGCCCAGTTCTAACTGTTGCTTCCTGACCTGCATACAGGTCTCTCAAGAGGCAGGTCAGGTGGTCTGGTATTCCCATCTCTTTCAGAATTTTCCACAGTTTATTGTGATCCACACAGTCAAAGGCTTTGGCATAGTCAATAAAGCAGAAATAGATATTTTTCTGGAACTCTCTTGCTTTTTCCATGATCCAGCAGATGTTGGCAATTTGATCTCTGGTTCTTCTGCCTTTTCTAAAACCAGCTTGAACATCTGGAAGTTCACGGTTCACGTATTGCAGAAGCCTGGCTTGGAGAATTTTGAGCATTACTTTACTAGCGTGTGAGATGAGTGCAATTGTGCGGTAGTTTGAGCATTCTTTGGCATTGCTTTTCTTTGGGATTGGAATGAAAACTGACCTTTTCCAGTCCTGTGGCCACTGCTGAGTTTTCCAAACTTTCTGGTATATTGAGTGAAGCACTTTCACAGCATCATCTTTCAGGATGTGAAACAGCTCAACTGGAATTCCATCACCTCCACTAGCTTTGTTTGTAGTGATGCTTCCTAAGGCCCACTTGACTTCACATTCCAGGATGTCTGGCTCTAGATGAGTGATCTTGACTTCACATTCCAGGATGTCTGGCTCTAGATGAGTGATCACACCATCGTGATTATCTGGGTTGTGAAGATCTTTTTTGTACAGTACTTGGCTGTGTATTCTTGCCACCTCTTCTTAATATCTTCTGCTTCTGTTAGGTCCATACAATTTCTGTTTTTTATTGAGGCCATCTTTGCATGAAATGTCCTCTGTGTCAGCTTGGACTAATTCTAACCGAAGTCTATAATTAGTCTCTAAAGCTAAGATTTAATCCCCGTGTACTAGAGACCCTCACTCTATTGACTAAGGACTCAGCCAGAATTCTTGCACAAATGTTGTAGCTTGGGTTCCCCTGCAAGTGGAGCATAAGACCAGTGCCTCTGTGCAGTTGTGTGTGTGTGTGTGCTCAGTTGCTCAGTCACGTTCAACTCTTTGAAATTCTCCTGGCAAGAATACTGGAGTGGGTTGCCATTCCCCTCTCCTGGGGATCTTCTCGACTCAGGGATTGAACCCAGGTCTCCCGCATTGTAGGCAGATTCTTTACCATCTGAGCCACAGGGAAGCCCATAGAAATAAGAAAGAGCAAAGGAAGTGGAGGAATAATTCTGATATTAAAAATAATAAAAAGTTTTCTACCACAGATCAAAGTGATAACAGGAGTGTACCCTATAATATTTTCCTATTCTTGGCAAATCATTCCTGCCTCCAGACTTCCCTAAACACTCTTCTGAATTCCAGAAGCCTGCTGCTGCTGTTGCTGCTGCTAAGTCGCATCAGTCGTGTCCGACTCTGTGTGACTCCACAGACGGCAGCCCACCTGGCTCCTCGGTCCCTGGGATTCTCAAGACAAGACATGAGTGGGTTGCCATTCCTTCTCCAATACACAAAAGTGAAAAGTGAAAGTGACGTCGCTCAGTCATGTCCGACTCTTAGCGACCCCATGGACTGTAGCCCACCAGGCTCCTCCATCCACGGGATTTTCCAGGCAAGAGTACTGGAGTGGGGTGCCATTGCCTCCTCTGTCCAGAAGCCTAGCATTTACCAGACAGAATTAGTCTGCTTAACATCTAGAATAATGATGGTGAACATGTCGGGCAGAGGGTCTTCTCTGTCAGGTGGTAAGTAGCACAAGAAATCTTTCCCCTGGGTGTTTGTCACTTATTTTCCTAAAGGACTTTTTAAATATTTATTTTAATTGGAGGCTAATTACAATATTGTAATGGGTTTTGCCATACATTGACATGAATCAGCCATGAGTGTACATGTGTTCCCCACCTATAGGACTTTTTAAGGTGACAGAAAGAGGCATGATGCAGTTCAGCATTAACAATACCTTATGTTATGTGCCATTGCTATAAAAACACTTTGGAAAAATACATCTGTATTTTCATTTGAGTCTCATAAAAGTCTTATGAGATTGAGAAAGGATGCCCAGGATGATACATCAGAGGTTTCTCAGCAGAAATCATATACCTGGAGTCTCAGGCAGACCCACCCCAGAAGGTCTCACCTTGGGAAGAAGGGGCCTCATTTTAAGCACTCCCCTAGTGGCTCAGAGGTTAAAGCATCTGCCTGCAATACAAGAGACCTGGGTTTGATCCCTGGGTTGGGAAAATACCCTGGGGAAGGAAATGGCAACCCACTCCAGTATTCTTGCCTGGAGAATCCCATGGATGGAGGAGCTTAGTGGGCTACAGTCCACTGGGTCACAAACAGTCGGACACAACTGAGCAACTTCACTTTCACTTTCTTTTCATTTTAAGCACAGGTGTGTAAGAGGCTGCCAGAGACACTGGGACATCATCTCTCTGCTGGACCAGCAAGAAAGCAACAGCCAAGGACCAAGAACCGGACTGACTCTTCACCCCAGGAGTCTCATATGAGAAACTCTTTTCATGGATGCATAGGGAAGGTGTGGAAAAACACCTTATACATCAAGGAGAGTTTGCTGAATGCATGCAGCGGTACCAGTATTTCCCAGGCTCGTCTACTGAGCCTTCAGAACTATTTTATTCTTAATCATGTAGCCTTTGATTATGAACAAAATAGTTCTGAAAAAAAAAGAAAGAAATGTCATCTTAGAATTGCCTTCCCCTAGATGAAACAAAAAGAGCATTAAAACGTAAAAACCTATGAGTTTTTTTTTTTCACCAGAATGAACCGAACAAGAAAGCAGCATAGCTTAATACACTTTAGAAACTGGTGAAAGGAAAGAAGTAGAAGATTCTAACATTGCCCCTCAACTCTTCAGCCATACTATGAGTAAAAAGTCATCAACATCTGAAACAGTCTCTACTTACTCCCTCATCTGACAAATAGCAAACTGGGTGAAGGTCTCTATTTCTCTGTTCAAAGATTTTTGGCAACTACCATAGAAAACAAATGGATGAAATGGAGAAGATGGACAACCAGGCTAATCAGTCTGAAAAAAGTGAGACCTGCTTGGGACTTCCCTTGTGGTTCCAGTGCAGGGGACGTGGGTTTGACCCCTGGTTGGGGAACTAAGATCCTGCATGTTGCCAGGCATGGTCAAAAAAAGAGAAGTGAGACCTGTTCTATGAGAAATGCTAAAGGGAGTCCTTTGGGCTGAAATGAAATGAACAACACTAACACAAAAACATGTGAAAGCATAAAGAATACAGATAAACTGGAACTAGCTAATAAATATAAAAGACCGTGTTAATGAGAGTGAGGTGATCACTACCAATAAGAGAGGACTACAAATAATCATTTGCAAACAAATTAGATAAGCTAGGTGAACTGGACAAATTCCTGCAAACACACAAATTATCAAAATTGTCTCAGTTCAGGTCAGTTCAGTCACTCAGTCGTGTCCGACTCTTCGCGACCCCATGAATCGCAGCACGCCAGGCCTCCCTGTCCATCACCAACTCCCAGAGTTCACTCAGACTCACATCTATCGAGTCCGTGACGCCATCCAGCTATCTCATCCTGGGTCGTCCCCTTTTCCTCCTGTCCCCAATCTCTCCCAGCATCAGAGTCTTTTCCAATGATTCAACTCTTCTCATGAAGTGTCCAAAGTACTGGAGCTTCAGCTTTAGCATCATTCCTTCCAAAGAAATCCCAGGGTTGATCTCCTTCAGAATGGACTGGTTGGATCTCCTTGCAGTCCAAGGGACCTTCAAGAGTCTTCTCCAACACCACAGTTCAAACACATCAATTCTTCTGCGCTCAGCCTTCTTCACAGTCCAACTCTCACATCCATACATGACCACAGGAAAAACCATAGCCTTGACTAGATGGACCATAGTCGGCAAAGTAATGTCTCTGCTTTTGAATATACTATCTAGGTTGGTCATAACTTTTCTTCCAAGGAGTAAGCGTCTTTTAATTTCATGGCTGCAATCACCATCTGAACTGGTTTTGGAGCCCCAAAAAATAAAGTCTGACACTGTTTCTACTGTTTCCCATCTATTTCCCATGAAGTGATGGGACCGGATGCCATGATCTTCGTTTTCTGAATGTTGGGCTTTAAGCCAACTTTTTCACTTTCCTCTTTCACTTTCATCAAGAGGCTTTTTAGCTCCTCTTCACTTTCTGCCATAAGGGTGGTGTCATCTGCATATCTGAGGTGATTGATATTTCTCCCAGCTATCTTGATGCCAGCTTGTGTTTCTTCCAGTCCAGCATTTCTCATGATGCACTCTGCATATAAGTTAAATAAGCAGGGTGACAATATACAGCCTTGAGGTACTCCTTTTCCTATTTGGAACCAGTCTGATGTTCCATGTCCAGTTCTAACTGTTGCTTCCTGACCTGCATACAGGTCTCTCAAGAGGCAGGTCAGGTGGTCTGGTATTCCCATCTCTTTCAGAATTTTCCACAGTTTATTGTGATCCACACATGAAATTGGAGCAGACTTTGAATTAATAAACAACCTCCCAACAAAGAAAAGCCCAGGATCAGATGGTTTCACTGGTGAATCTAACAAGCATTTAAAGAATTAACACCAATCCTTCTCAACTTCTTCCCAAAAGTAGAAGACACTTCCTAATTCATTCTATGAGGCCAGCATTATTCTGGGACCAAATCCTGACAAAGACATCAGAAGAAATCTATAGATCAATATCCCTTATGAAAATAGATGTACAATATTCTACACAATACCAGCAAACCAAATTCTGCAGTATAATAAGAGGATTACATATTTGACCAAGTGGGATTTATCCCAGGAATACAGGGGTAGTTTAATGTACAAACATCAATCAGTGTAATACAGCACATTAATAGAATGAAGGATTTCAAAAATGATGATATAAATTGATGCAGAAAATAATTTAACAGGGAATTCCCAGATTATCCAGCGGTTAAGTCTCCATGCTTCCGTTGCATGGGGCATGGGTTCAATCCTGGTCAGGGAACCAAGAGCCCACAAACTACACAGCTGAAAAAACCCACATCATTTGATAATATGCAACACTTTTTCTTGACACACACACACACAAACGACAAAACACTCAACAAACTGGAAATAGAACTCCCTCAATATGATAAATGACCTCTATAAAAACCCCATAGGTAATGCCATACTCAACTGGTGAAACTGAAAGTTCATCCTCTAAGATCAGTAACATGACAAGGATGTTCATCTGGCCATTTCTGTTCAACACTGTGCAGGGAGTTCTGACCATAATAATAATTAGGCAAGAAGAAGAAATAAAACATAGCCTAAGTGAGAAGAATAAAATGAAGCTACAGTATGGTTTTTCCAGTGGTCATGTATGGATGTGAGTTGGACAGTGAAGAAAGCTGAGTGCTGAAGAATTGATGCTTTTGAACTGTGGTGTTGGAGAAGACTCTTGAGAGTCCCTTGGACTGCAAGGAGATCCAACCAGTCTATTCTAAAGGAGATCAGTCCTGGGTGTTCATTGGAAGGACTGATGCTAAAGCTGAAACTCCAATACTTTGGCCACCTCATGCGAAGAGTTGACTCATTGGAAAAGACTCTGATGTTGGGAGGGATTGGGAGCAGGAGGAGAAGGGGATGATGAGATGGCTGGATGTCATCACCGACTCGATGGACATGAGTTTGGGTGAACTGCGGGAGTTGGTGATGGACAGGGAGGCCTGGCGTGCTGCGATTCATGGGGTCACAAAGAGTCAGACACAACTGAGCGACTGAACTGAACTGAACTGAACTGACAGTAATGAGAACACTGTGGTACTGGCAGAAAGACAGACATATAGACAATGAAACAGAACAGAGAGCCCCGAAACAAAGGTTCACATACATAGTCAAAGGATTGTCTTAAAAGATGGCAAGACCATTGAATGGGGGAAGTACAGTCTTTTCAACAATGATGCTTCCAAAACTGGATGTGTTCGTGTGTGTGTGTGTGTGTGTGTGTGGTGTGGTGTGTGCTCAGTTGTGTCCAATTCTCGGTGACCTCATGGACTGTGTATTCCACCAGGCTCCTCTGTCCATGGGATTTTCCAGGCAGGGATACTGGAGTGGGTTATGATTTCCTACTCTAGGGGATCTTCCCAACCCAGTGATTAAGCATGTGTCTCTTGCCTCTCCTGCATTGGCCGGTAGGGTTACTTAATGAAGTGAAGTCACTCAGTCATGTTAGACTCTTTGCTACCCCATGGACTGTAGCCTACCAGGCTTCTCCGCCCATGGGATTTTCCAGGCAAGAGTACCAGAGTGGTACTCTGGTACCATTTCCTTCTCCAGGGGATCTTCCCAACCCAGGGATTGAACCCAGGTCTCCTGCACTGACAGGTGGATTCTTTACCACTGAGTCAGCAGGGAAGCTTGACATTTGATGGTATGGGCAACAAAAGAATAGAGAAGTTGGACTTCATCAAAATGAAAAACTTTTGTTGTATGTTGATTATATTTCAGTCAAGTTGGAGAGGGTAAGTTTTGTGTATTGCCCAATATTTTGTCCTTGGTATAGGAGATTACCAAGAGATAAAAAGGCAACCTACAGAATGGGAAAAAATGTTTGCAAATCATATATCTAATAAGGGGTTAATATTCAAAATATATGAGAAACTCTGACAACTCAACAATTAAAAAAGATTTTTAATGGGCAAAGGATTTGAGGAAACATTTCTTCAAACAAGATATACAAATGGCCAATAAGCACATGAAAAGATGTGTTAGGCATGAAACATGTATTAGCACATGAAAAGATTTGCATTAGGGAAATGCAAATCAAAACCACAGTAAGATACCACTTCACACCCAATAGGATGGCTGTTATTAAAAACAAAACAGAAAATATTAAGCATTGGTGAGGATGTGGGGAAACTGGAACCCTTGTGCATTGCTAGTGGGAATATAAAATAGTACAGCTACTATGGAAAACAGCATGGCCATTCCTCAAAAAAAAAAAAAAAAAATTACCATATGATCCAGAAACTCTACTTCTAGGTATGAAAGTGAGAGTGAAAGTCGCTCAGTCATGTCTGACTCTTTGCAACTCTATGGACTATACAGTCCATGGAATTTTCTAGGCCAGAATACGGGAGTAGGTAGGCGTTCCCTTCTCCAGAGGATCCTTCCAACGCAGGGATTGAACTCAGGTCTCCCACATTGCAGGTGGATTCTTTACCAGCTGAGCCACAAGGGAAGCCCACTTCTAGGTATAAGCCCTAACAAATTGGAAGCACACAGTTAAACATATTTGTATAATTATATTTATAGCTGCCTTATTTACAATAGACAAAAAGTGGAAACAACCCAAGTTTCCATTAACAGATGGGTGGATAAGCAAACTGTGGCATGTATACACAACGAAATACTATTCAGCCTTAAGAAGGACTGGAATTATGAGACATGCTATAGCATGGATGAGCCATAAAAACACTGTTAAGCGAAATAAAGCAGATACAAGAGGACAAATACTATATGAATTCATTTATATTAGGTACCTAGAATAGTCAAATTAATAGAGACAAAATCAGAATAATGGTGACCATGGGCTGAGGAGGAAGAGGTAATGGAAAATACTATTTAATGGTAAATAGTTTCAGCTTGAGATGAGAAAAACACCATCACCATTCTGGAGATGAATGGTGATGTTGACTGCACAACAATTTGAATATACTCAATGCCCCCGAATTGTACACTCAAAAATGGTTAAAATGGTAAATTTTATGTTACATATATTTTACCACAATAATTAATTTTAAAAGAATTGTTCAAGTATAATGGAAATAAACATTCTCAAATATGAAATTCAAGCAATAAAGTACCCATAAATCCTTTTTGAAGGAATTTATTTAACAATTAAATCCAGCTCATTGCTAAAGGAATCCATCTGCAACTCATATTCTGTTGTTGTTCAGTCACTAAGTCATATCCGACTCTTTGCAACCCCATAGACTGCAGCATATCAGGCTTCCCTATCCATCACCAGCTCCTGGAGCTTGCTCACTCATGTCCATTGGGTCGGTGATGCCGTCAAACCATCTCATCCTCTGTTGTCCCCTTCTCCTCCCACCTTCAATCTTTCCTAGCATCAGGGTCTTTTCCAGTGAGTCAGTTCTTTGCAACAGGTGTCCAAAGCTGTTGGAGCTATTGGAGCTTCAGCTTCAGCATCAGTCCTTCCAATGAATATTCAGGGTTGATTTCCTTTAGGATTGACTGGTGTGATCTCCTTACAGTCCAGGAGACTCTCAAGAGTCTTCTGCAGCACCACAGTTTGAAAACATCAATTCTTCAGCACTCAGCCTTCTTTGTGGTCCAACTCTCACATCTGTACATGACTACTGGAAAAACCATAGCTTTGACTATATGGACCTTTGTCAGCAAAATGATGTCTCTGCTTTTTAATACACTGTTTAGGTTTGTCATAGCTTTTCTTCCAAGCAGCAAGCATCTTTTAATTTCATGGCTGCAGTCACCACCCACAGTGATTTTGGAGCCCAAGAAAATAAAATCTGCTACTGGTTCCACTTTTTCCCCATCTCTTTGCCATGAAGTGATGGGAAGAGATGCTCTGATCATAGTTTTTTGAATGCTGAGTTTTAAGCCAGCTTTTTCACTCTCCTCTTTCACCTTCACCAACAGGCTCTTTAGCTCCTCTTTACTTTTTGTCATCTGCAAAATCTGAGTGTGGTATCATCTGCATATCTGAGGTTGTTGATACTTCTCCCAGCAATCCTGATTCTAGCTTGTGATTCATCCAGCCTGGCATTTCGAATGATGTACTCTGCATAAACTTAAATAGGCAGGGTGACAATATACAGCCTTGACATATTCCCTTCCCAGTTTTGAACCAGTCTGTTGTTTCATGTCTGGTTCAAACTTCTTGCTGCTTCTTGTCCTGCACACTGGTTTCTCAGGAGACAGGTAAAGTGGTTTGGCATTCTCATCTCTTTAAGAATTTTCCCCAGTTTACTGTGATCCACATAGTCAAGGCTTTAGCGTATCAATGAAGCAGATGCTTTTCTGGAATTCCCTTGCTACTCTACAGTCCAACAGATGCTGGCAGTTTGATCTCTGGTTCCTTTGCCTTTTCTAATCCAGCTTGTAAATCTGGAATTTCTTGGTTCACATACTGCTGAAATCTAGCTTGAAGGATTTTGAGCATTACCTTGCTAGTATGTGAAATGAGCGCAAGTAGACAGTAGTTTGAACCTTCTTTAGCATTGCCTTTCTTTGGGATTGGAATGAAAATGGACCTTTTCCAGTCCTGTGGTCACTGCTGAGCTTTCCAAATTTGCTGGCATATTGAGTGCAGCACTTTCACAGCATCATCTTTTAGGATTTGAAATAGCTCAGCTGGAATTCCATCCCCTCCACTAGCTTTGTTCATAGAAATGCTTCCTAAGACTCACTTGACTTCACTCTCCAGGATGTCTGCACCTCATGTAACAAAGAGCTAATTTACCTAGTATAGAAAGATCTACTACAATAATAGAATAAAAAATAAGAAATAACAACCCCAACAGAAAATTGCTCAAGAAACAAAAACAATCTGTATTGACATACAGATGACATTTACTTTTATTTTTCGGCTGTACTGGGTCTTCAATGCTGTCAGGCTTCGCTCTAGCTGCAGGGCCCAGGCTTCTCATTGCGGTGGCCTCTCTTGCGGCAGAGCACCGGCCTGAGGGCCCTGAGGCTTCGGTAACTGCAGCTCCTGGGCTCTAGAGCACAGGCTCAGTAGCTGAGGTTCACGGGCTTCGTTGCTCCGCGGCATGTGGGGTCTTCCCGGATCAGGGCTCAGAGCTGCACTGGCAGGCAGATTCTTGGCCACTGTGGCACCAGTGTGTGCTAAGTTGCTTCAGCTGCGTCTGACTCTTTGCAACACCTGCCAGACTTTTCTGCCCATGAGATTCTCCAGGCAAGAATACTGGAGCGGGTTGCCATTTCTATAGGGGATCTTCCCGACCCGGGGGTCAAATTTAAGTCTCTCATGTCTTCTGCATTGGCAGGCAGGTTCTTTACCACCAGTGCCACTTGGGAAGCTCCTAGAGATAACTTTTACACCTATGAGAAGCTTCTGTACCTCTCCCCTAATAAGAAAAGTACAAATGAAAACTGTACTGTCCATTCGTCCTTCTCTCTGAATAAGTGGAAAACCATCTAATAATATGTTCCTAATATTAGTAGTAATACTTTTTAGAGAGAAGGATTTCTGGAGCTTTTAACACATTTATTGTTGTATTTGCTATAGTGTTTATATTTCTTATAATGAGCATGTATACATTTTCAAGCAGCTCTAGTTAAAAAACAAAACTGGAAGTAAATGTGCAAGATGAAAATGAGGATGGATTATTTTCCTCTGTGTACTTTTCAGTACTTTTTGAATTCCTCCTACCCACTCCCAAGCCTTCACAAATTTTAATGCATCTCAACTCCTGATATGACGCACTTTCAGTTTTACATTTCTTTCTGTCACGCCTGCCTTCATATATGCATTGTTCTCCTTCATCTCTGATTATCCTCATTCCACCCATGTTCAAGGTTTACTTCAAAGCACATCCTCTCCTGGGAGACACTACAGCTACAGCTAAGTGTACACACCAGAGCAGATATGTGGTCCCTGAGATCCAAAATAGGCTTCTCCACTTCCTATAAGTTTGAGCAACTCACTTAACGGTTCTGAGACTCAGTTTCCTCAGTTATTGAATAGGTGGTCTATTTTAACCTGTCTCATTAGGTTTTTATAAGGATTCAATTGGATCATGCATGTAAAGTACATAGCAGAACTACATTTGTGTTGATAACAATATTGCTATTTCTCCTCCCTCCAATGTAATTTTTGAGTCTACAAATAATTAATCTTTATTTTCTGTTTGGTTTCATGAAGGGAATTATAACTACCTTTGGGAGAAAAAGACAGATCTTCTAACCCTAAAGTACATTTGGTTGTTTTTCAACAAATACTTTTACTCATTCATTCCTTAATGAGGGACAGACCTCTCAGGAAAATATATTTCAAGAAATACGTATATTTCACACAGACTTCTTTTTCTTTTTAGTCCAAGCAGACTAATGGTAGCTAGGCTTCTCAAAAGCTAGGTAACAAAACATGTAAACTCACCTACTGTCAGCCTCCACACGTCACAGTGAGACGGGTATGGATTTTCTGGGGTCTGGGATTAGTGAAGGAATTGTTTGTCCTTTGAGAAAGCGCAGTAGTAGTCATGATTTGTATTCACGCCTGCTTCAGTAGGATAAGCCAGTGCTGGACCTAAAGAGCTCTGCCCTCTCACAGGTGATTCACTCCAACAGGCATTCTCAATGGCCAGGTCATCCTATGCCACCAAGCTCTCCAAGGGAAACTTGCTCAGGAAGAAAGATATCAGAGCAAGAGTGACTTTTGGTGTGCTAACTTATTTTTCACACAGAATGACAGAGATTTCCATCTGTACTGCCAAATATATGTCTTTCCCTTTGGGAACACTTATTAAAAAGACTTCTTTTTCCCAGAAAACCAGGGTCACCTAAAGAAAAATAATTTACCTTAGATTGTTCAAGAATAATTGCTCACTTCTTTCTATTTTTTGATTCTTGCCTTCTCCTCAAGAATGTTGAAAGATATTTTTGCTGTTGGTTGGTCATATTTCTGTAGAGACCAAAGTTACAGGACTGAGTTCTAAACTGAGGTTCAGAGATTATCCACAGAACAAACATTTTATAAAGAAGACACCAGCTCACACAGAGGACACAGCTGATAGTTTAATAGTAGAGCAGAATATATCTTATGAATGGGAAAGTGGATAGAGAGGTCCCCTGCCCATCTGACACCTCACCCAATGTGGGCAGAACCAAAGTCCTCCAAAATAGGGTCCTTTTCCAGACTCTCCAGCTCAGTGAAGGGCATTGTTGTGTCAGTTTGAGTCCTAGAGCAGATGGAAAGATGGAATTAAACATGTGAGCTTAATGGGGAAAGTGCTCATGAAGGGTTAAGATGAGAAGGAGCAAGAAAAGGCAGAGAGACTCAGATGACGATGCAGGTACGTCGCCTTATGAAAGAGGAGAGGGAAGGAAGGAGGACTAGGTAGAAAGAGCCTCAGACTGCAAAGCAGTTCTGGGAAAGTGTTGGCCACACTTACAGGAAGTCCCCGAATACAGATTTGTTGTTGGAGTCCCACCTTGGGCAGAAATGACCTGGCTCTGGAACCTGCCCTGTGATGGTTCATCGACTGGTAGCAAGCAGAGTGTGAGGCCTTGTGTGAACACTGCAGTGGATCTGAAGGTGCAGTGGTTGCAGGCTCACAGCTATGTTTATTGTAGAAGGGGGCTTTTTTTTTTTTTTTTTTTTTTAATGTGCTGGGTCTTTGTTGTTGAGAGGTCTTTTCTTTAGTTACCGAGGGTGGGGGCTACTCTCATTGCAGTGGCTTCTCTTCATGGGAAGCACAGGCTCTAGGGCACCCAGCTTCAGTAGTTGAGGCACGTGGGCTCAGTATATTTGCGGGTCCTGGGTTCTAGAGCACAGGCTTAGTTGCTCCGCAGAATGTGGGATCTTCCTGGATCAGGGATCAAACCCATGTCTCCTGCGCTGGCAAGCAGATTCCTTACCACTGAGCCACCAGGGAAGCCCTAGAAGGGGCTCTTGAAGAGAGAGCTGAATACCTACATGGCTGCCAGAATCATTCATTCAATTATGCAACCTGAGAATCATGCCTGGTGTCTCCTTCTCTCTTATCTCTGTGACCCAATCCATTGGTATATTCCTTGACCATTTTATCTCCTAAACCGGTCTCACATCTGTCTATTGCTCTCCATCTCCTCTACCACTACCACCATCATCTTGCTCCCAACTGGTGACCATCTTTCAATCCATTCACCACACAGCAGACAATCTTTCCAAAACACAAGTCTGATGATATAACTCCTTGCTTAAACAACATCAGTGCTCATGGGATAAAGACCTAAGTCCTTAGCATGACCTTCAAGGCTCTACTCGATATGGCTTCTGCCTTGCTCTCCAGCCTCCTGGGACTTGGGTTCTCCTAACTGCTCAACTGACCCTTTGGGGTATCAGATAGATAATGGTTCATATGCACCAGGTTGGTTCTTTCCTGCCTTGGGATCTTTGCACATGCTCTGTTTCACTGATTATCTCTTCTCCAACCGTATCCCCCTTTGCAGTTAACTAATCCTCATTCTTCTTCCCAGTTCAAACAACGCTTCATCTAAGCAGACTTCTCTGATTCTCTCCCTCCCCCTAGGAAGTTCAAATCCTACTCATAGAATCAAATTCCCTTTGTAACATTTAGGACAGTATTCTATAATTGACTGCCCATTTGATTGTCTGACTATATCACTAAACTGTGTTTTCTGAGGGCAGAGACTGTCTATTTTCACTCATTATTGAATCCCTAGGATTAGCAGAGTGGCTGCATTTTGTAGTTGCCACAAAACACTTTTTGAATGACTGAAGTATCTAAAAGAGTAAAAAAAATTTTTTTCACTTTTTATTTGAATCACACACCAGGTGTTTTCTTTTCTAACCATCTATTTCCATTTATATCGTTCTCTAGCTACATATGGAGAAGGCGATGGCACCCCACTCCAGTACTCTTGCCTGGGAAATCCCATGGACGGAGGAGCCTGGTAGGCTGTAGTCCATGGGGTCACTAAGAGTCGGACATGACTGAGCGACTTCACTTTCACTTTTCACTTTCATGCATTGGAGAAGGAAATGGCAACCCACTCCAGTGTTCTTGCCTGGAGAATCCCAGGGACGGCGGAGCCTGGAGGGCTGCCGTCTGCGGGGTCGCATGGAGTCGGACACAACTGAAGCGACTTAGCAGCGGCAGCTAGCTACACTGCATTATCTCCATCCCCACTTCCATTCCTACTCTCTGACCATGATAAAATTTCTGAGCTCTCACCTTGGACTTGGATTTTTGGGTCTTCACTGATGAGCACTGCAGGCTTGGATAAAGTGCTTATTACAGAACTTGCTATTGCATAATATTTTAGATTTAGAAGGTCAAGGAGGGTAAGAAAATAAAGCGAGTTACCCCCAAAGAGTTGGAACACATAATTAGATTATAAGTCAAGTCAATCAGAGCAAAGATACACTTCCATAGAAAGAAAGGAAGACTCCAGGACCTAAAAGTCCTACCAGTACTGTTATTCAGTAAGGCCTTATTTTATCTAAAAAAGGAATGTGTACATCTGAGAAGGAGCAGCCCATGAAGCATAAATAAAATTTGAGGGTTGATCGGGCACCATCCCAAGGAGAAGGGCCAGCCAGGACAGCAGGAATGAGTGCCCAGTCCTCCCAGCAGGTCATTTGACCTTTGGTGTGGAAGAAGACATACCAGGCTACCCAAGGCTGTTATCATTAAACATTTAAGGCAGATAATTCACTCTTCCGATTCTCTGTCAAGCTCGTGAACCCACTTTCTAATGATTAGGCTCCAAATTGCACACTTATGAGAAGATAATGCATTCATTAGGAAAACTCTAGAGTCCAGTTCTCTAGACAGTTTTGCTTCTCACAGGAACAGTTAGGCTCCAGATTTTGGAATCAGATGACTTTTATTTGAACCCTGATTCTACCATTTATATACACCCTAACTGTGGGATCTTGGGGATTTCCTTCATCATTTTTCCCCAAATGGAAAAAGATCACAAGGTACCACATGACTGAAGAGAGGATTAAATGAGGCAATATATGTAATGTACTTAACATAAGTGTCTAGCAAATAGTTAATGAAATCAGTCAGTTTGCATTCTGATTTTATACTTCGCTGATTTTTAATCAAAGTTGGAACACTGAAAAAATGAAAGTTTTGATCCCACAAGGTCAAGGACCAAATCTAGACCTTGGGAAATCACCAAGACTCCAGGCTAGCCCTCACCTCCTGGCACCTCCCTGTTTCCATGGGTAACATCTATAAAAGGTAACAAGGATTTGACTTTATCTCTGAGTGTCTTTTCTTCTCATTTCCCTGCCCCCAATCTCCTAGACATATTTCTTATGCAGAAGCAGATTCAGGTCTACTTTGTTGTTAGAGAGTCAAGCATCATCACCCTTTAACAAGGGAGAGGCTCCTAGGCTGTTTTGGTTTTTGTTTTTCTTTTTACTTCATACTGCACACCAAAAGCATCATCTTCCAGAGGCGGATGCATGTTTTTCTAAGGTCATCATCTGGCCTGCCCCACCTCCCCACCTGCTCTTGAGGGAAACACTACCAGGACACATAAAAAGCCACAACATCAGTCACAGATGAAGGCCTCCATCGTGCAGGGAACTGCCTAAACTACACACAGGCAAACCAAAGTGACTCTGGCAGATTAAACAGTTTGTTTTGTTTTTCTGTTCCAGTTATCAGACCACTCTGTGACAAAAAACACCAAAGAAACCCATGGTAAATTGTGTTTAGAGTATGGAGTCTTGACAGTGTGTTTTGGTTTCTATGGAAGTGCCTACTGCTGCTGCTAAGTCACTTCAGTTGTGTCCAACTCTGTGTGACTCCATAGACAGCAGCCCACCAGGCTCCGCCGTCCCTGGGATTCTCCAGGCAAGAACACTGGAGTGGGTTGCCATTTCCTTCTCCAGTGCATGAAAGTGAAAAGTGAAAGTGAAGTCGCTCAGTCACCTCCGACTCTTAGTGATCCCATGGACTACAGCCTACCAGGCTCCTCCATCCATGGGATTTTCCAGGCAAGAGTACTGGAGTGGGATGCCATTGCCTTCTCTGTCATGGAAATGCCTACAGAATTATTTTTCAGATGTCAGTGGCTGATGCTGGACAGAGCTGTAGAGACTTCTGTCAAACTTTGTAGCAGGGGTATAATTACAGGGGCTAATTGTCAGGCTCAGTGTGAGGTGCCATCCAAAAAGACTGCATTGTCCCCCTCCCCCTCTGTTCTACGTCAAGATAACACGGTTCAAACTTTGAAAATGATCGCTTTTCAGCTGACCGTTAGAGAATGTCTATCAAGCATCCAGAAAAACAACTTGACCGCTGCCCTCACAGAACCCACCTAGAGCCTAATAGAAAATACCAAGTATTTTCTCCCATATATCATTTACTTCCCACAACCCTGAGGTAGGTATGGTTTTTATCCCCATCCTAGAGGAGAATAAACTAAGGCTAAAAGGAATAAATATTTTGCTCCAAATCAAACAGCCAAAAAGTGCCAGAATCTGTGCTTGATCGAACCTGGAATCTCTAAACGCTCGGATATTGATGGACACCACTTAGGCCAGGGGGTCCAAACCTTAAACTTGCAGTTTCAGTTTTCCTTATCAAACGAAGCGTCCCTCATTTCACAAACATCACTGACTTTTAGTTCTCCGCTGGCCCAGGATGAGGAGCCTGGTACCTCACGGTCAGGACCCGACTGTCAGCCTTGCTGGTGCCCCCAGCTCGGCCGAGGGACCAGTGCGCATGTCTGGGCTGGGGAGCGCCGGACCCCTGGGGTCTGCGAGCGAAACCCGCCCGTTCCCTCAGCGCCTCCCACGGGGACCCCTCAGTGACGTGCTCCCGGCCACAGAGGCCGGCACCCTCCTGCTCAGGCCAGAAACCCACGAAGCGCAGTCAGGTTTGGGGTCCGCCTGCAGCCGCGAGGCCCCGGCGGGCGCTGAAACGAAAGGCAGACGAGGGAAGCAGCGCCAGGGGGCCGAGGCGCCGCGGGCCGCGTAGCCGGGCGAGGGCACGCTGCGCCGCCGCGACGAGCGCCTTGGGCTGGCGTATCTCAGGGACGCGGCTCCAGCCGGAGCGCCGCCGGGACCGCCGTGCGCAGACCCGAGGCCTGGGCCCCCGCTTCTGGCTGCCGGCCCGCGCTCCGCGTTCTCCGCGCACTCGGGCCCGCCTCTCGGCCGTTTTCGCTTTCGCTTTCTTGCCGAGAGCGTTGAGGAAAATGAAAGTGGCAGTGTCCAGAGCCTGCGCGGCAGCCGTCGGGGCGAGGGGCGCACCGTGCGGGGCGGCCAGCCTGGAGCGGGCGAGCCGGAGCCTCAGCCCGCACCCGGCGAGGTAAGCGCGGCCCCTTTCGCGGTCGCCTCGCGGGCTCCTCCTTGCGGACCGCGCGGGCGGGACGCCAGGCGGCCGTTGGACGCTGGCGGGCCGGCTGGGGGTTCCTGCCGCGGGGTTGGGAGGGCTTGTGATGCGGCACCACTGGGGCTTTCGGGGCGCTGGTCCTCCAGGCCGGGCTGGAAGACTTGGGCGAGCCTCGGACTAACGTGCCAAGGATCTGGCAGCCTGAGGTCGAGGTGGGACGGGTGCAAGCCAGGCCACCCCTCCCAGTCCACATTCTCTTTTTTGTAAAATGCCGCCCGAACCCTCCCCCGTCCCGCCCCACCCCCACTCCCACAGAGTTTCGATTAAAAAGTGGGAGGATGTATATAAAATGCTGAGAAGAGTGTCTCACCTGAGCCCAGCAGGGAGGAATTCATAGTTTACCCCTTCTTACCTATCAAACTCCTCTGTTTCCGCACGCGGCCCCAAAACTCGCTTGTTTAGCCAAGTTTTTCAGATCTGGTGCGCTTGCACGCCCTTGGGATGCCCTCCAAGCGCGCCCTGAACCGGGAAGCTTGCGACTAGTCTCTTTTCGTCCTAGGTATGGAGAGGAGCCAGGTCAGGATGCCACCCACTTCCCAAGGCTCTGTCCAGGTGAAAACAGGGGCTGACTCTGCAGGAGCCCCTATCCATGGCTGGCAGAAACGGTCAGGGATAGCGGCTGATAGAGTTCCTCATTGCACCCAAGACAAGGACGCTTTCTGTGCGGAGTCCGCCAGCAGAAGGGTGAAAGATGAACGCCCAGATCTTGTATGCCCGCTCAGAATTGGGCTCCTCCTCAAGGCTGTTGGGACAGTCTCTGCTTTGGGGTGCCCCCCATTCCCTGGCAAGAAAAAATATATATAGGCAAAACCAGTTGTGTAGATGAGGGAAGATACTAAATGTTAGGAGTAATCTGCAGGCACTTGATTTAACATTTGAGTGAAGATGGTTTATGTAGGCAATACCAAGAACACCACCCCCATTTTAGTCAACTTTTGTCTAATCACATGTATCTGATCATAACACTCATTACTGAAAGAAAACTTGAATAACCTTAACTTTGAAAACAGCCTTAACCAAAGATATAGGTCCTTCCTAGTTTTTAAAACATGGAGTTCCTCTTTTATACTCTGCTTCAGGATGGTGGTGAGAATTCACCACCTTTTAGAAAATACCACCTCTATCATGAGCCAGAAAATCAGATTCTTTGATTTGTGCGATGTACTTTCAACAAGCTATTTCTTTCTTCGGAATTCCATAATGTCTCTCTCTCCTCTCTCTAAATTTAACTGTTAACTAAATTTAAGCTGTAATGCATGGTTCTCTCCCTTTCCTCTTCTGTCTGTGGGTGGAGAGGCAGGGGGTTGTAGTAGACACCATCCACAGCATTTTCACCATGCCGGGTTCTTTTGTTGTATCACCATCTTCCATGATGGTGAAAACTGAATGACTCCACTAAAGATCAGGCAAGCCTCTGTCTTCCCCACTGCCTTCTTTCCTCCTGGCTTTATTACTCATTGGTTTAGCATGTGATGAACTTCATTACATTTTTCAGAAAAAAATAATGCGTGGGATTTTATTTTCCGTAGGATGCCAGGACTTCAGAACTAAATTGCTCATACTCTGAAGTTAATGGCACACTATAATCATTGGTCTGTTTAGAGTCATCTGTTTTATTTTATTTCCTCCTTTTATCTTCCATTTCCCAGCACCCTCCCTCCCATGCTTGCATACTTGGGCAGGCATGGTGACATATTTGTTCTTACATCTTTCCTTATATCCTCTCAGAAAATGTGTGTCTTTGAAAGGTATGTCATGTTTTGCTTTTGTTGTACTTATCTGAATAAAAGCCATCATGCTATAAATCTCATACTGTTTCTCTCTTTTCTTTGGCCACATTGTGTAGCTTGTGGGATTTTACTTCCCAAGGATCAAACCCGGACCCTTGGCAGTGAGAACGAGGAGTCCCAACCACTGGGCAGCTATAATTGCCTCATACTGTTTCTTTTTTCCCTCAGCATCATGTTTTCAAGTCAAACCATCTTGATATATGTGAGTCTAATTCATTAGTCCTGGCTGTTGTGCACTTTTCTATCAAGAGTGTACACCACACGTTCTTAAGCAGTCTCCTGAGAATAGACGTTAGGTGATTTTCATCTCCTTGCTTCTACAAACAGTGCTGCACCAGAAAGCCATGTGTTCTCCAGCAAGAACTTCTCTGAGATAGATAGATGGGTTCAGTTCAGTTCAGTCGCTCAGTCGTGTCTGACTCTTTGCGATCCCATGAACTGCAGCACACCAGGCCTCCCCGTCCATCACCAACTCCCAGAGTTCACCCAAACTCATATCCATCGAGTCAGTGATGCCATCCAGCCATCTTATCCTCTGTCAATAGATGGGTAGATAGATTGCTAATTTTGGAATAAGTGTATGATGTCATTTACTAAAAACTGCTGCTTTGTGCTGCAGAATGGCTTCATCAGTTTTCTCCCATCAGGAGTGCATGAAGGGTCCCTTTCCCATCATCTGCCAGCACTTACTATTATCTAATTTACTATTTTTTTTGTCAGACTAGTAGGTTAAAGCAGAACTCCATTTCTGTTTTAGTTGAGCATCACATCATATTGTTCTGCCATTTGTGAACTGCCTGTTTGTCTCCTTTTCTCTTCCTTTAGGTTTCTGATATTTTTCTGTCTGGTTTTCATTTTGATCCTTATATATTGGTATGCTCACTAAACTGTTAATCCTTCATGCAATGGCAGTGTTATAAATCATCCCCTAGTCTGGTCACCCATCTGTTAACTTCATTTATGGTCTTCATTTATTATTATTATTAGCATCTTTATTAAGATATAATTTACATACCATAAAATCCACCCATTAAAAGGATACAGTTCAGTGATTTATAATATATTTGCAGAGGGTGTATCTCCATAATCTAATTTTAGAACATTTATATTATTTCATTAGCAACCACTCTCCAGCAGCCCTTAATATTCCCCTCTCCAGCCCTAGGCAAGCATTAATCTACTTTCTGCCTCTATATACTTGCCTTTTTCAGGCATTTTGTATAAATGAGATTGTACAATATGTGGTTTGTTGTGACTGGCTTTGTATACTTAGAGTAATCTTCTGGAGGTTTAGCCACGTTATAGCATGGATCAGTAGTTTGTTCCTTTTTTACTGCCCAGTATATTCCATCCTGTGGCTATACTGCATTTTGTTTATCCATTCATCAGTTGATGGACATTTAGATTGTTTTTGCTTTCTGGTTATTATGAATAATGCTTCCATGAACACCCACGTACAAATTTTTGTGTAAGCACATATTTTAATTTCTCTTGGGTATATACCTATTAATAAAAGTGGAATTGCTGGATCGCATGGTATTTCTGTGTTTAAACTTCCAGTTCATGCATGCAAAGTCACTTCAGTCATGTCTGACTCTCTGTGACCCTATGGACTGTAGCCTGATGGGCTCTTCTGTCCATGGGATTCTCCAGGCAAGAGTACTGGAGTGGGCTGCCATGCTGCCATACTTTTCCAAAGTAGCTACAACATTTTACATTCTTACCAGCAGTGCATGAGTGTTTCAATTTGTCTGCATTCTCACCAACACTTGTGTATATTTTTTTTTATAGCCATCCTAGCCGGTGTAAATTTCTAGCTCATTGTGGTTTTAATTTGTACTTCCTGGATGACTAATGATATTGAGCATCTTTTAATGTGCTTATTAACCATTTGTATATCTTCTTTGGAGTAATGTCTGTTCATATCTGTTTGGAAAATTTGATTGTATTTTGTTACTGAGTTGTGTTGTTTCTATATCGTTTCTTTTTTCTTATAACATCTGAAATCATCAAGGTGTCTTTGGCTCCATTCTTTCCTTCCTTCATTTCGTTCAGTGACTTGGAATTCTGTATCCTATTAGGAGCCCTAAGCGTAGGTAAACATTTTCCTACAAAAGCTAAAAATTAATTAAAATCTCCAATTTCATCCCAAACATAAGAAGCATTTTAGCATGTTTTTAATTCTCTTCTTCTCCCACAGGCACATGCATATGTGTGTGTCTGCCTGAGAATTATTGAAATAATCTGGAAGCTTCTTATTGTTATTAACTCTTCACGCTTCAAAATACATTTTTATTTTTCTATTTTAGAAGTCTTTTCTTAAGGATTGCATTAATTTGTAACATATTTGCAATTACCTATCATACCAAGATAGGAAGGCTTGAACATATATTTATTTTAGAGTTTTGATTGACATACTGAAAATTTTTAGTGACTTGTGTCTCAAGAGTAGTGCCTCTCTGGGTCTCTCTATTTCTCAAAAGTTTTATGTGAATCCATGTTATTCTGATCCTCATTTGACCTTTGCCAGAACAAAAGCATTCTAAAATATTTGCAAATGCTTAAGTCACTTCCTCATATTTTACTGAGTTTACTTTAGCTTGGTTAAACCAAGTGCAATATCAGTTTTGCAATATCACTAGCTGAAGGTTTATATAATTGCCTTCCCCCCAGCATCAGAAACTGGCCAGAGAAATATGAAAATAGCTTTGAAAATTCAGCTGCTGAATATCTTACACTACAAAGCTTACCATTTTTATTTATGACAGTATTTGAGTGTGAAGTAAATCAGGCACTCTAATGGTAAAACTAACTTGGATGGAGTTTATCAAAACCTTCTTAAAGTGTCCATATGTTTTTATCCCAGTGATTCTACTTTCAGCATGTATCCTGAAACATGCTTGCCTTTGGGCTTTTTTCAGGTGGTACAGGATAATTCTAGGTGGGGTATATTTGCAGCGTCACATAACACTGACTCCCATGGTGAGAAAGTTATTCCTCTGGTCAACTCCTTTCCAATCTTCTGATCAAGGGAAGGAGAACAATCTCAGCTTGGTACTAGTATGTCTTTAACACAGTGTTAAGCCTTCCTAATCTCCCACTTGATATGAAAGGATGAGCAAAGGGATAGCAATATCAACTATATTTTCATGACACCATTGTGTTTCCCATTGTATTTATTCTTATGACTGTCTTCATTTATGACGTTTAATGCTGGCTTTCCATTTACGGTAGTAAATAAGGTTTGCTTTTAAAACATTTATTTAAGGGTAGAAATGAGTTGATTTAAAGGGAAATGTTAAGTACAGTATATATGACATTTAATTATGGTAAAATAATAATAGTGATGTATGGATGGCTGAAAGGTGTGAAACATGACCCTAAGAAATAATCTGAGCTTCAGACACAGATTTTAAGTGAGGAGGTTTTCTTATAGAATAGGCTGTTCCTCCCAGTCTGACTTCTGTTATCATGAAGTTAGAAACCAGTTAGTTGTCCAGCAATTAGGGATTAATTAAGAGACTTTGATACCATGGAAAAATAGTGATAGAATAGTGCCAACTATTAAAAGTATATTTAATGACATGGAAAAATTATAACTATTAGATAAAACAAAGCTGGTTGCAAAAGAAAAATATGCACAGTATCCTAATATTGTTAGAAAGTGTATGTTTGTATGTATGTCTGTGTGTGAGAATCTCAAAAATTATTGGAAGAAATATTTACAAATAAGTTACCTCTGAACCATTGGGACTACAGGAAATGTTTGTTTTTTCCACTAATAAACATGTCACTTTTGTCAACAGAAAAACAGTTTATACAATAACTGTTTTAAAATTAACCCATTTGAACGTTCCCAGGACTGCCTGGTATTTGCCATCTGCAGGCACTCCTGCGTCCTTGTGTGTCTGCTCCAAGCATCCAGCCAGGTCTCTGTGGTCTGCAGAGCCACAGCAGGTTGGCAAGACTTCCTTGTCACCACTGAGTGCCCTCCAAGGTACTTCTTCTTAGTGTGTCTATATTTATGCTTTTGGTATAAAATAGAATATATCTAAAATTCCCTCTTCTCAATAGCCCCGTTAGGTTGGGCCAAATTAGAATCCCACTTTCTTAGCGGGTCTGAATCGTTAGCTAGGAATGGAGGAGATGGTGAGAGAGGGTCTCCTAGTTTCTCCTTTATTCTCTTTCTGTAACTTCTGCATTATTCTACTGACCATGAAATTTCTATGTGTTAGGTAAAACCATGTTTGTGTTTCACCTGGGTTTAAGATATGTGTGTTTAAATTTTAGATGCCTCCTTTCCAGGATTACAAAATCTCTCTTAGGAAAAAAAAAAAGGTTCACAGCAAGGCCTCATGCTTGGCTGGAACACTTGCTACTTTTTCCTGGTAGAAATTCCTAGGTTGTTACTTCTTAGAGCATGTTCCTGGAAGTTCCTGGAGTTCTTTGTGGGAAAGGGGTTGGCAGGTCCCTGTCAAGTAAGCACATGGTGTCTGTGTCTGGAGGTGGTCTTACGCCCCTGTGCAAACTTCCTCCTTCTACAGAGGGTGCTGCCTAGGGTGAGCTGGGCAGGTCCTGAGCCTAAAGAAAGCCCGCTTCAGCATTCCAGTAATGTCTGGAACTTGACTGGCCAGTACCTCCCCTCCTGGGGTCCTTCTGCTCCTCTTCACCTCTCTGCCGCTGCTGTGGCTCAGGCTCTCACATCTCTTGTCTGGGGAACACAGTGACCTCCAGCTGGTCCCTGCCTCCACTTCCCCTTACTTATAATCTGTGTTTTACAGAAGCCAGTGTGTAGTAGTGTATTGTTGCTATAACAAATGAACACAAAATTAGTAGCTTTTAACAATCCAAATTCATTATGTTACCACTGCAGTTTTCAGAAGTGCTCTTTTCCTTCTGGAGCTCCTGGAGGAGAATCATTCTGTTGACTTTTCCAGCTTCTGGAGGCTTCCTGCATTCCTTGGCTCATAGACCCTTCCTCCACCTCTAAAACTAACAAGTGTTTCTCACGCTGCAACACTCTGACACTCATCTTCTAATCTTACTTTGCCTCCCTCTTACAGGGACACTTGTGATTACATTGGGTCCACCTGGATAATCTCCCCATCTCGAGATCCTTAATCACATCTCCAGTGCTCTTTTTGTCATTGGAAGGTAATATAGTCACAGCTTCCGGGAATTTAGATACTGACTTCTTTGGCGGGACCATTATTCCGTCTACCACACAATGTAATCGTTTAAAAACACACACATCCAACCATGTTACTCCTCTCTAAGGCCCTGGTGTGGTGCTCTCCTCAGAGGATAAGGACCTCCTGTGGCTGGAAGTGCCGTGCAAGGGCCACGCCCCGCCTCCCCTCCTTCTGCTTCCCATCTCCCCACTCTGCCTCTGGCCTGCGGGCTGTGATCCAGCCTTTGCACATGGTCTGCTTTCTACAAAGGATGCTTCTCCTTCTCCCACTCCATCCCAGGTTCCTGAGCTCCCTAAGATGCTCTCACTGGGACCCGTGCCGTTCTGCTATCATACCTACTACAGGCTAACATCTTCGCTTTTACTTAGGTGATCGTATGCTTCTCCCATGTGAGTAAGTAACCCTTACAGTCAGGGGTCATGTCTATCTTCGTTCCATCAGTGCATCTCAGTACGGAGTCTGCTTGTGGCGAATGGTTAGTAAGCACTTGGAAATGAATGAATAAGCGAATGAATATTAGCAGCATGGTCATCACCCTCTATCCCCTTTACCCTGCTTTTTTCTTCTGTACAACATTTATCGCCTCCTCTCTTGTGGCTTCCCTCCACCAGAATGGAAGCTCTGTGAGAGCAGGGACTTGTCTTTTGCGTTCATGCCATTATTCCCAGGTCCTAGAGCAGCGTCTGCTCTATAACGGGCATTTGATAAATATTCAGGGGATGGATGATCTGGGGATGTTCAGAATCTGTCATCAGAGTTTTCTAATTTGACCCTTCTTTGAAATCAGGTATTGTATTACCAAATTTTTCATTTTAGTTATTAAGCCTAACTCAATAATCAGGCAAATTGGCAGAGACCTCCTAAAACATTCACCCAATTTTTATGAGGATTAAATGAGCTAATAAATACAAGGCATTCAGAGCAGTGTCTGGCACATGGTGAGCCTCGTATAAGGGTTTGCTGATGTTGTTAAGATGTACTTGAGCCCTTGGTTGTTTAGAATTTTTACCATGTCTCAACTCTGTGGTGGGATCCCAGACCCAGAACTGAGTGCGTTCGTCTGTTTCTTGCACCTGGGCAGGACCCAGGTGTTTCAGCCCAGACAGGAGCGCTTCAGGTGGGTGATTTGAACCATAACCTGTGTTTTTTTCTGTTTTGCCTGCAGATGGCGGTAGGCCCTGGACTTCCCTGCACTGCAGGCAGTGATGAGGCTGGGCAGCAGCGAAAGGAGAAAATGGACTTCCTCCTCCTGTAGACAAGAATGCCAGCTACCAGCCATGGGTGAGCTTCCAGCTTGACCAGAGTTTTTCTCTTATTTGTTCCACGTTATTTGTTGTTGTTGTTGTTATACAGGATTGGTGTAGACCATACTTGTTTGATTTTGAGGTCGTTTGTTGATTTTCATAGTTTGTTTATAAAAACAGAAAAGCAATAGCAGTGAAACCGGAAATATTACTGGAATGTTTCTGAGGGAATGGAGGGCCAGGTGGTCATCCTCTGCACTGGGAGTGTGGTATCCCTTCACTTATGCTTCTTGGGCCTGTCCCTTTTGCCATCCTAGGAGATGGTACCCACCCAGGCAGTCCCTTTAATTCAAGTGTGTGGTAAGTCGGAAATACGAGGTGTTCTTTGCATGGACTTTGTGGTCCTTCTTGCAGTTGCTCACTGGGCAGACTGTTCCTGTGCTGCTGGAGAGACACCCATGGCCAGCAAGGCCCAGGGTTTCTTTCTGCTCACCCTGACCGTGTTGCCCCCACAGAGGGCTTCTTCTCCTGATCTCCCCCGATCCCGCATTGGGTAATTTCACAGCTCTAGTTTATCTGTCCTAAAACCACCATTAGCGTTGTAATCTGAACAGTTTGAGTAGAGATTGTTTCTGTTCTGTTTTAACCCCATTTGTGAGATTTGTGCTCAGCAGGCAGTAATTCTAAGTTTTCTATCTGGTAATAAGAATACTTTCTGTCCTTAATGCTAAGGACAACTACACTTCTTGGCATTCTGATGGGGTCTAGCAAAGGCCTTCCTTGATTTTCAGCATCTGCTAGGTATGGTGGTGTCCTTCCCTTAGCTACGACCCCTTTAGGGCCCTGCCCAGCAAGAATTCTGGGAGATCTTCCCTCTCAGTATCACAAGTCTTTGTGAGGAACTTGATGTTCCCTCGACCTTCACCCCAGTCTGCACCAGCTTTGCCTCAAGCCTCTATGTGTTAGGCACTATGCCCCATGGTTTACATCTTTTTCAGTCTCCTTGCAAACTTGGTCAAATAAGTGATACAATTCATTTGTTTCAAATATGGAAGCCAAGACTCAGAGATTAGATTACTTTCAGAGCTAAAATGTAGCAAGGCAGAGTGGCAGCCCAAGGTCTTTGAAGCTCTTGCCTGTTATCAGAAACTTAGGCTGTGCCTTCCCTGATAGCTCAGTGATAAAGAATTCGCCTGCCAATGAAGCAGATGTGGGTTCCATCCCTGATCTGGGACGAGCCCATATGCAGCAGAGCAACTCAGCCCATGCACCACAACTCCTGAGCCTGTGTGCCGCAGCTGCTGAAGCCCGCGTGCCCTGGAGAGTAGCCCCTGCTCGCTGCAACTAGAGAAGAGCCCACACAGCACCGAAGACCCAGGACAGACCCCCCAAAATAAATAAAATTATTCTTTTCTAAAGTTAGACTGGCCGCCTACAGGTAGAAGATGAATTATATTTGCATACACGTATCTGTAATACACTTCTGTTTTCATATTTTATTTGACCTGAACTGTTGGCACACGCTGGTAAAATCTGCCTTTATTACTGTTGGCCTTGCATGCATTATTATGTGTGCCAGTTGATGCAGGGTAGTTCAGTAGTTTATCTGAAGAACCTTAACCTCCATAAATTGGAAAGGTTTGATTTCAAGAATCTGAAGTCTTCCTCTGCACCTGGGAGGTTTTGTGACCTGTTTGAGGAGGAACAAACTGACAAACTCCAAGCGTAAATCTGTCTCAGCCTAGTTCTAGTAAAACTGACACAACCTCAGTCTGAATCGTTGTCAAGATCAGCTGTTTTATAAACCAGAGTCACTAATAAGTACCTGCTGATATCTGAATGTTTTAAAATATTACAGTTAAAACTGTGGTCAGTGAAAGAAAAGCTGTCCTTTTTCCCGTGGGACTGCTTTAGGGCACTTATTCTCAGGCCACTCAGGACACCCTTGAGGGCACATGAATTCTGGATGTTTCAAACTGATAGACTTGTACAGGAGTCTCAGAAATCACGGGCACTAGCTTGAGGTTGTGGAGTACTTTTTCTGTGTCCTCTTTTTAAAAAAAATTTTACTGAAGTATAGTTGATTTCAAATGTTGTGTTAGTTTCTTCTGTACAGCAAAATGGGTTATACATAGATATATCCAGTTATACATATCTATATTATTTTTCATCTTCTTTTCCATTTATGGTTTATCATGGGATATTGAATATAGTTTCCTGTGCTATATGGTAGGCCCTTGTTATTTGTGTATTCTGTGTATATTAATAATCGTTTGCGTCTGCTAATCCCAACTCCCAGTCCTTCCCTCACCAGTGCCCTGCCCCCTATAGTCTGTTCCCTATATCTGTGAGTCTTTCTGCTCCATAGATATGTTCATTTGTGTTGTATTTTAGAATCCGCATGTAAGTGATACTGTGTATTATTTGTCCTTCTCTTTCTGACTTATTTCACTTAGTATGATAATCTCTACGTTTATCCACGTTGTTGCAAACAGCATTATTTTATTCTTTATGACTAATACTCCATTGTATATACATGGTACATCTTCTTTGTCCATCCTGATGTCAATGGACAGTTAGGTCGTTTTCATGTCTTGGCTATTGTGAATAGTGCTGCTATGAACATAGGGGTGCGTGTATTGTTTTGAATTACACTTTTGTCTGGATATATGCCAAGGAAAGGAATTGCTGGATCATGTGACAATTCTATTTTTAGTTTTTAGAGAAACCCGCATACTATTTTCCATAGTGTTTGCACTAATTTACATTCCCACCAACAGATCGGAGGGTTCCCTCTTCTCTACACCCTCTCCAGCATTTGTTATTTGTAGATATTTTTAATGATGGCCATTCTGACCAGTGTGAGATGGTACCTCATTGTAGTTTTGATTTATATTTGTCTAATAATTAGCGACGATGAGTATGCTTTCTTTGGAGAAATATCTATTTAGGTCTTTTGCCCACTTTTCAGTTGGGTTGTTTGGGGTTTTTTTGTTATTGAGTTGTATGAGTTGTTTGTATATTTTGTAAATTAAGCTGTTGTTGGTCATGTCATTTGCAAATATTTTCTTCCAGTCCGTAGGTCACCTTTTTGTTTTGTCTGTTATTTCCTTTGCTGTGCAAAAGCTTATGTTTGATTAGGATTCATTTGTTTATTTTTGCTTATTTCCATTGCCTTGGGAGACCGACCCAAGAAAACATTGGTATGATTTATGTCAGACAGTGTTTTGCCTGTGTTCTTTTCGAGGAATTTTATGGTGTGATGTCTTCTTTATGGTGTTGTGTCTTCTTTTTAAGAAACAGCTTTATTGAAATATATTTCTCATACTGTGCAATTCACCCATTTAAAATGTACAGTTCAGTGGTTTTTAGGATGTTCATGGAATTGTGCATTCATCACCAAAGTCAACTTAAAACATTTTTCATTACCCCTAAAAAAACCTCTGTACCCCTAATTATTGCCTCCCCAGTCTCCCCATTTCCCCCAGCCCCTGAAAACCACTAATCTACTTTCTGTCCCTATAGATTAGCCTATCCTGGATCATATGAATAAAACCATACAGTATGGGGTCTTTTGCGTCTGGCTTCTTGCACTTTAGCTTGATGTTTTCAAGGTTCATCCACATTGTAGCATATGTCAGCATTCCATTCCTGTTCATTGCCAAATAATATTCTGTTGTATGGGGATACCACATTTTATTTATTCATTCATCATTTGGTGGATGTTAGGGTTACTTCTATTTTGCGACTATTACAAATAATACTGCAGTGAGCATTTTTGTGTACAGGTTTTGTGTGGACCGTGTTTTGTGACTCTGTAAGCTGTAGTGACCAAGTCCTGTTTTTAAAAATATGATAAAGGAAAAGAACTAAGTTGACATTGTTTGAAATTTAAAGGGGCAGTTTCTTCGTGTCGATGTAGAATTGCATTCAAAAAGATTATCTAATGCCAGGTTAAAATCAAAAGATATTAGATCTAATTCTTCTCTTGATACTCTAATATGTCTTGTGAGTTTTCTAAGTGGTATCTTTTAATATTCTTTAAAAAAAACACAAGAAAGAAATATACATTGGTCCTTAGGTCATACTTGAAACAATGTAGAATTAGTTTACTTGAGGGGTTATGCAAGTACTTTTTTCCAGATGTATGTAGTAGATGAGTGGGGGAAGCGGAGGCATGGGCCCCAGAGAGGAGCAAGGCAGGAGGGAAATCTCAGCTCCCCCAGGGCCCACCCCTGTGGCCACAGGCGCTGGCCAGTCATTCTTGTGCCTATTGCTTGCTCTCTGGGTGTTGTGCTTCACAGCTGAGTGCTTCTGTGTCCAGTTTCACTCTGCTTCTGACTCACAAAGCTCTGGTGTTGAGCTGTTGGTTTTTAGTAAAAGCAGGTGTTAGAAAGAATATGCTGAAAGGTGAATCAGCCCCTAAGGGTCTTTGATAGACATGGTCCTAAAAAACACTTCCTGTCTGTTTGTTGTGCGTGTTTTTTTTTTTTTTGAACACCAGTTAACTGTTTTCAGTTTAACTGTGTTTTCCTTCCTGAAATCTTGAAGTGAGACTAGTCCTTGTGATTTATTCAATGCATTGTTTTCAGGGAGTTCTTTTACTTGTCAAGTCTGGGTTGGAGGTAGAGGTGGTTTTTTATTTTTTTTCCCCTTCCCTTGGGTAATAGAGGTAGTATTGGGGAGCATTTTAACTGAATTCTAACTTCAGATGAGTCAGCAAGAATTTTTATGTATTATTTAATGCGTGGTAGGGAGGAGACATCATAAGAGAAGAGACAGGTTGGAGAGTCAAAACTTTGTTCCTATCTGTTAACATGCAATAGTTACACCAGTGAGTGCCCAGAAAAGCCCATGTTGGGGAGACTTCGTGCTGCCTGCCCCTGGGCTTAGGTTGACTCTGGTAGGAGAGAAGAAAGTGGGTGGTAGCCCCAAAGTGCGCAGATATGAGAAGGAGCGGGAGTGTCGGAAGGAGTCAGAGGGACCATACCTGGTACACTGGGCTGACCGGATTTTGGTGATAGTGGGATTTGATGATCAAGCCAGGGAGTTTGACTTAATATCACAAAGGGTAGGAAGTAAAGACTTTTGAACAGGAAGACAAGTTTACTATATAAAAGGGGGACATTTATTTCCATTTTGCACCTGAGAAAAGCAGTGTTTTTCAAATGTTGTCTTCTCAAATGACTCTCCAGAATCACACGGCTGATGGAGGTTGGATCTGCCAGACCCCAGAGTTCACACACACACACACACACACACACACACACACACACACACACACACACACACACACACACACACACACACACACACACACACACACACACACACACACACACACACACACACACACACACACACACACACACACACACACACACACACACACACACACACACTTGCGTCCACACGGGCCTGCGTTATCTGCAGAGCACAGGCTGGCCTCCAGTTCACGAAGGCTTCCCCCAACTCTGACCTCGTGTGACCCTCTGAATCTATACATGGCTGCGCTTGTTTGTGTCACTCCCTGGGCTGAACCGGTCTAGGGGAAAAAGGAGACTTTGGGCAACTCACTTGCCAGCCTGTCTGAGGCCCTGGGGAAACAGGGACAGGAACCTAGCCAGGCCCTCATGGTCTGCACAGCAACAGCCCAGGCAAGTTCCCAGAGCTGCAGAGACTGACAGGGGAATTTTGGAGATAGAGGTCCCCAGGCATGTCTTCCCTCCACGGTGGGAGCCACAAGGCTGATCAAGATCTGGGCAGGATGACAGCACAGCTGCAACCATAACACAAGTTGATTCTTGCTGCTACCTTAATCCTCCAGCGAAGGCCAGAGAATGTGAGGACGCGTGCCGAAGTTTCCCATTCATTCCTTTGTTTATTCCTTCATAAAGTATTCAGCAAAGAGCTAAGCACCTTAAAGGTGTCAGCCTCTGAGCTTACAGCAGTAAACAAAACAACCTGCCTTCATGGTGCTTGCAGTCTGGTTCTGGAGACAGGCAGTGCCCTTTTTTGTTGTTGTTGTTAATTTTATATATTTGTTGTTGGCTGTGCTGGGTGTTCACTGCTGTGCGGGCTTTTCTCTAGTTGCTGAGAGTGGAGGCTACACTCTCGTTGCGTTGCGAGGGTTTCTCATCGCGGTGGCTTCTCTCGTTGTGGAGCACCACTCTAGGTCGCGGGGGCTCAGTGGTGGCGGTTCCTGGGCTCTAGAGCACAGGCTCAGTAGTTGTGGCGCTCAGGCTTAGTTGCTCCATGGCGTGTAGGGTCTTCCCAGACTAGGGATCAAACCTGTGTCTCCTGCACTGGCTGGTGAACCCTTTACCACTGAGCCACCAGGGAAGCTCCGACAGGCAGTGCTTTATGCAATGTTTGGGAGCAGTAGATGCTGTGGGGAAGAGTCAAGCACGGAAAGGGTTTAGAGTGACAGGATAGTCCAGGAACACTTCTTTAACGGGGTCTTCGAGCAGAAGTCTAGGTGAAGTCAGGGAGCAAGCGAAGTGAATGTCTGTGTTCCAGGCAGAGGGAACAGTAAATTCATAGCCCTGAGTCGGGATTGTTTGTGGAACAGGAAGGAGGCCAGTGCACCAGAGAGCCCTCTCCTCCTGCCAGGGAGGAGAGGCAGCAGCGGGAGGAGGGGCCTCGCAGGGCACTGAGGGAGGGTAGGATCTTGCTCGCCTCCCAGCTCTAAGATGTGGTTGAAGCACTGTTCCTAGTTGGTTGTCCTCGATCTCAGAATTCTGTTTAGACCCTTCCCTAGCCACTATTATTAGTTCTGTTGTCTGCAACTATCAGCCCTGATACAGAGCTTTGCCAGGAGAGGAAAGACCAACTACAGTCTGAACTCAATATTGACCAGCTTTGTTGTGAAATAAAATTTGCTTTTAAGGTTAGAAAGGGTGTACTTGAATATTAGATTAAAATGTTTAAGTTTTGATTGGAGGGGCTCCACCTTAACACAAATGGGAATCCTAGTTCTGTCTTCCTCTTAATCTCCCGGCGGAGGGCCTAAGTTGGCCAACTTTGCTTAACCTTTCTGGTGTCATCCATAGAATTTGGCTTGTCTTGGGATTCTTGCCCACAGGGAAGCAAGGAGGGGAAAAAATAACTTATTGAGGGTCTTTCCCCTTCTTGGAGGTCTCTGATTCAGTGGACACATTATGCAAAATGTGCTTCAGGGGACTAGGGTTATACCTTAAGCGATGTCCAGGGAGTTGTGATTTTTATTTGTATTTTGAAGCCCCTCTTCCCTTTTTTTTGTTTTTTTTTTTGCTTTGAAATGATTTTACAGGTGTCCTTTATAAAGTAACTCTGAATGTCACAGTGGGGAACAGCGTGGAAAACACGCGACCCCGAGAGCCAGAGCCGCCCTTTCTGACTGTATGGCTCTGGGCATGTCTCCTAACTTTCCTGTTCCTCCACAGCTTCCTGCGAACGGCAGGGAAAATGTCAGCTACCTCAGAGGAGCCTCGGAAGATGAATGTGATGATGCATCCAGCATGGGCCTGGCCCAGAGTAAGACCTCAGTGAACGTCAGCTATGATGACGGTTTAGGCCAGGGAGTTCGAGTGACTTGCTTAAGGTCATGTGGAGAGTTAGGAGCAAAGCTGGAAACAGGCGCCATGGCTCATGGGGTCCCAGGCCAGTGCTTTCTCTCCAGGATTCACTTTGGTGTCCAAGAGAAAACGGTAATATCCAGGAACAGTTCTGAGTCTAATCCTCTGCAGCTGGTACTGGCTGTTGTAGGGGATTGAGGCACAAGGCCTTCTCAATGCACGGGACCCTCAGCCTTGGGAGTTAGGAGCCCCTCATAGAAGGGCATCCGTGGTAACAGATGCTGGGAGCCTGCTTTGTCTTCTGAGGGCTGGGGACAGTGTGCTTCCAGTGTCCTCTTTCCCATTCCCCACCAGGCCAGACCAGACCTGCACCACCCTTGCCCTCTCCCCGGGGTGACGCAGACTAAACCTGGAGTGTGAAGGGGCCTGAGCAAACGTGCAGGGGGCAGGTGGGCACTCTAGAACTCTCTGTCCTGAGCAAAGCTGGGCCCTCACTCCTACCGCAGGACCCTGTACCTCAGGCCTGCAAAGTGGGCATGGGAGGAGTCTCCTAAGACCCTCTGGGAAAAGCAGCCTGACCTGCCCTATGGGGCAGGGGTGGCAGACGCCCTTCCCAGCTGCCCTGGCCACCCTGCAGCCCGGGGACTGCTCCCACTGCTCTTAGACACACAGCTGTGGCCCTTGCTCCTAAAAAAGTAATTTTAACATCTACCCAAGTGGGTCTTCCCAGGATATGCACAGCTCTTGAAATTTTGCTCCAGCTAGTATAGCACAGTGGAGAAGCCCACAGTCGGTCAGGCCAGGCTTGAATCCCAGGTGTGCTTCTTTGCGTGTGTACACAGGTGAGTGGAGGTGTACTTGGGAAATTGTTCAGGTTCTTCACCTCTCACTTTCTACATCTGTAAAATGGGAACTAAGAATGCCTGCCTCACAGATTTGCAGCTTGAATTAAATGAAATAGCCTGCGTGAACTGTTAGCGTGTGCATGGCCCACGGTAGCTATTTTTATCATCCTTGTCAAGCAGGTCGGTAGGCTCCACCAGTCTGTGGGTGGAAACAGCTTTCATGTGTGGTTCAGTCTGTTGTAGGCTGTACATCAGGAGCCTGGAATGACTGAGCCAGCTGTACTGTTATTTGTAGTCATTGCTGGTATCCAAGGCAGGTAATTCAGTTTCTGCTGGTGTGTAATGCCATGCCATTTAATTCCCTGTTTCTCTTCTGTTTAGTTCATTGTTCTTGAAAGAAAAAATAGTTCCATAGCTAAAATGTATTGAGGGTTTTATAACTAAAAGTTTCATGCATATTATCTTCTTTAATTCCCGTAACAACCGAATGAAGAACCAGGGGTTAAATGATGCCTAAGGCTACTCTGCTGTCATGCAGCAGAGCCAGGCCTCACAGGTCCAGTTTGAGAGTCCATGCTCAGCCCTGTACCGCCTCCCTAAACAGGGCAGTGGTTGACCTTGGTGGCCTTGAGGAGTCAGGTAGTCTGGTCTGTCCCCTCCCTGTGTGTCACAGAGGGGAGAATGAGAGTTTGTCTTATTGTAGAAGCTTCCCTGAGAACACTGTGACGCTCCCTTTGGTAGCCATTTCAGGGTCTGCAGGGGCAGTGGCTTCTTTCTTAGGCCCCTTGCAGTGTCCTCTTGAGGCCAGTTGTCCATCCTTGAGGGTCATTCTGTCGAGGGTGTGCTCTGTGGTCAGGTGGACACGCTAACAGTGAGGGTGGCGTTCCCCTGGCATGCTGAGGCTGGGACCTTCTGCCCCTCTGACCGTGGTGCTTGGCATCCAGTGCAAATGTGGCCACTCTTCATCCCTGTCTACCCTCCAGCCAAGCTGCTTGACCACAGCTGACGCCTTCCTCACAGGTCTGTAGGACTTCTGGCTCTGAGAGCAGAGAAAGTGGCCTGTGGGCCCGCTGGATCTCTTGAGGAGATGAGAGGCCGTGATTAGCGTGGCCTGCAGTCCCTGGGTTGACCCAGGTCGTGGTGGATCTGCTCCAGCCACAGCAGCCCCTCCAGGGCTACCCAAGGTGCCTTGAGGCCTGAGAGCTAGCATCTACCCTGGGGGACTCTTGGTTCAGCAAGCAGTTATTGAGCACCTATTTTGTGCCTCCAGAGCCCACGTGAAAGAGACATCAGGTGTCAGTTGGTGTAGGGCTGTGTCCAGCTCAGCGGGCAGGGCCTCCGGTGGCCACCAGGGAGCACCACCGCTCTCAGAAGGACCCGAGGCTGGCAGAGGAGCCAGGTTGGCTGTGTTGCTGTTTATCTGAGCAGCTTCCATGACAACCAGAAGATAATTACCTGAGGTCAAGTAAATCCTGGAGCAAGATTAGGGTGTTTGGATAGGGTAGGGCCTGCACTGTGATTTGGAGACCCTTAAGTAACCAGAATCTTTTGGATGGTATATTCAATATGTTTAACTAGTTTGTTAATTAATTAATGCCCCACTGTATTCCAGAAAGGATTCAGAGTGACTTTCCATTCAGCAGGTTTCTTAGAGGGAAGAAAGTATCCTAAGCTTGCTCTGAGCTAAATGTTAGGGTTTAGACCTCCCAGGGGTCATTTACCAGCTTAGCTCCATGCTCCAAGGGCTGGCTCCCTGGAAAGCACAGCCTTTGCTGCCAAAACTTGTTTGCAGCATTTCTGTGCTCACCTCCTGGTTCCTTTGCAACAAGTGGCCCTGATGTCTTCCTGCCTTGAAGCAAACCACGTGACTTAAGAGAAGCAAATCTGACCTCAATTACCAGGTGCAAATATCAGTCACTGGGAGTAACCAGGAGGCCAGTGTCCCTGGTCGTTTTGGTCTCTGGCGTTAAACATTAAGAGTGCACTGTTCAGGTTGTGATAAAGGCTGTCTCACAGTTTATGGTTTCCAGTAAACCAAAGGACTTCAAGGAAGGGCCAGGGGCAAGGGAGAGACTCAAGGCCTGGCCCACCGCTGAGCTGGCAGAGCAGTTTCTGCAGGAGCAGAGGGGCAGGAGGGAGGCCACAGCTTCTCAAGGCTGTTTCTGTGGCAGAGCCAGAGAGACATGCTGCCAAGCCACGTGAGGCAGGGCCAGCTGCTACACCCAGCCAGGCAGCTCCGTGCACTCTCAGGGTGGTGATATGGGAAAGGAAGATATCTGTTCTCGGTGTGCTGGACACTGCGCTTCCTTCCTGCTGGATGCCAGCCCAGCTGGGAGCCCTGAGCACGTTCCTCTGTCAGTCTGAGCAGTGAGCATCTGGAGCCACTCTCACAGAAACCTGGAGGAGCATTCTCAGCATCTGGAGCCTGCAGATACATGGGCCAAGATTCCTCAGCCTCTGGTCACAAGGACGCTGTAAGCAGGTAGCATGTCCCACCTTGGCCTAGGAAGTAACTGAAGTCCCCCTCCCGGCCTCCAGTGCCATAAAGGAGACTCGTCTCAGTTTCTCTGGCACACCTACTCCAGCAGCTAAGAGAGAAGATATACATCAAATTAAATCAAAATAGAGTAATAGTTGCATGCATTCATTTGACAGATATTTCACGAACACCCTTCTAAATGGCATGTACTTTGCCAGGTGCCAGGCATACAATTATGAACAAGGTTCCTGCTCATATGGACCTTAGAGTCTAGTGGTGGAGATAGAAAATAATTAAAATAAACACATAAATAAAGTGTCAACACAGTAAATGCTGTATAGCAAATTAAAATAACTGATGTGTAATCAAGTGACTGAGTGACTGCTTTGGATCAGGAGTCAGAGGCAGCCTCTGAAGAAGTGGCATTTACGAGATTCCTGAAAAAGAAGAAGACTGAGGAAGGAGCAGGTGAGCAGCCGTAAGGTCACCTGTCCTGCCTGCTGTTGGTGCAGGAGAGGCAGGGTGACAGGAGGAGAGGAAGAATGCTCTGGAACATATAATGTGGTTGATTTGATGCCTTGGGATTTGTGACACTTCTATTTTCTGAATTATTTCTTAAACATTCTTTCATTCAGTATCCTTTGTGTGCCTGGCATTCTGCTGAGTGGTGATAAACCAATGTGAGTATGTCAAGGTCCCTCAAGAGGTTTTCAGTCTGTTGGGAGAGTTAGGCCAGGAAACAGGACAGTGTAGTATGTACTGAGAGGCGATCAAAGAGGGTTAGTGGGAGCAGACAGAGGGCTTCCCAGCCCCTTTGGGTGTTGAGAGGAGGAGAGATGTTCAATAAGGCTTCCTGAAGGCAGTGACATCTGGGAGGGTCTTAGAGGATGAGGTGAGATTAGTCAGGAGAAGACAGAGTGTATGTTCCAGGCAGAGAGGATGGCCTGTGCAAAGGCTTGGAGGGAGAGAAGGAGCAGATAGACAAGAATGTTCTGCTCTGTAGCCTATACCAGACACTCAAGAGTAGCTTGTAGAGTTAAGACAGATTCCTCGGGGGCCACGTCAGCAGCAGGCAAAGGCTTAAGGAAAGGATTCTGGGGTTCAAGAGCTCAGACCACTCTCTGGACCTCCCTGCCTACTGGGAGTCATCTCATGAGAGGACTAACTCACTCCAAGCAGACACTTCCCAAATCAGAATATAAGATTCCCTTAAACCAGGCACATAGATGCGAGCATGCATGAACATCCACGTGAACAAATTTGACTACTTCCTTTTTGGAGGAAAGAGGGTACTGAAATAAAACCTATTAATCTATGGGTAAGAACAAGATTTGCATTTAGGGTAGGAATACCTCTTCACATCCTTAGAAGTCTCACTAGGCTTTCTGGAAAGTCTCACTAGGCTGTAAAATTGCAAAGGTGCTTTTGTTATGTCCCAGTATGTGCTTAATTTGATCATAAACTAAGATAATCCCATGTCCACTTCAGCCTGATAGGGAACATACAGCTTTTTCCCATCCTTTCCTCTTGCCTTTTCCCCTTATTTTGCTTCTCTCTCTCTTCCCCAGCCCCCAGAGCCCCTGGTTATCTTTGGTATGTACTTATTGCACCCTCAAAATCCTATAAGAGTGATAACAGCAGTTTATTACTTGTAAGACACCTCAATCATTCGTGACCTATTAAAATTCAGAAAGCAAGCAGTAAATTAAAAAGGCAGCCAGAAAGAGAGCAAGTGAGAGAGAGAGACAGAACCAAAGTTCAGAATGAATTAACATTTATTGAGGACTTATGAACTTACTATGTTCAAGGCCTTCTGCTAAGCTCATCACATTCTCTGTTTTATTTAATCTTTCCAAAAGCTCTTCCATTTGTGCCTCCAGATCTGTGCTCCACCATCTCCACCTGCTCTGTGGCATGGAAGACTGACCTGTATGCACTGCATCACCATCTGCCTTGCCTCTGACTTCTGGCTAGATTTGGCTAATAGGGAGTACTGGCCAGAGATCGGTGGACACAGGAAAACTAGATCAAGAATTTATTTCCCTGGTTTGCCATCGATTCACTGCAGGCCAGTTGGATCCTCCACTGAATCCTGCAGCTCCAGTCAGACACCTGTTCAGACAGCAGCCTTCCCTGGGCTCATTTACCTCTTCCCTTCCTTCACATCTTCAGGCTAGAAGTAGTAGCAGCTCCCCATTGTCGCCAGCCCTAAAGTGCTTCACTAACCGTTGCTGATTTCCTTAAACCCTTCCAATGAGTGTGCCATCTGTTTCCTCCAGGACTCTGACGGTACGATAAACTTTTTGAGGGAAGCACAGTTCAGTTCAGTTGCTCAGTCGTGTCCAGCTCTTTTCGACCCCATGGACTGTAGCAGCCAGGCTTCCTGGTTCATCATCAGCTCCTACAGCTTACTCAAACTCATGTCCATCGAGTCGGTGATGCCATCCAACCATCAAGTCAGTGATGTCATCCAGCCAAGAGGGAAGCACAGTATTATCCCGTTGTAAGATAAGGTACCTGAGGTTAAGAGAAAGTTAATAACTTGTTCAAGAACACACAGCGGGCAAATGGTAGAAAGAGCACCCAAATCCAGGTGTTCCTGCTACATGAGACGAAACACACATATGTTCAGTCATATGTCTCGTTGCTTCCCAGGACTAAACACCACCTCCCCCAGACTGCACTAAATATCAGCTTGCTCTTGTATTTTGTTTCCTAATCCACAGCCATTTAAAAAGAGTAGAAATTATAAGTCAGTGCTAAAAGCAGCCTTTCAGTTAAATAGTGAGAAGTGATGGTGACAGTTTGAGATGGAGAAAAGGCATAATTGCTATTAAAAATAGGCCTAAAATCGTAAGAAGCTTTCAGAGTCCGCAGTTGGCTGTGCCTTCTCCATGTTTTACAGGATGGTAGTGCTGACACTATAGTCCACTGGAGCCCAAAGTAAAATTTCTCAATTGGCCAGAAGAGTTAAGCTGGGGTTGCCCAATTCTCTCTCACGCCATTCCTTATTATAGTGGCCAGTTTTCATGCTTGGTTTGTGACACTCCAAGCAAAGGGGCAGAGGTTCTTTTTAGTTCTGAAACTGCTGATTCAGTTTGCATGAGGATATTACTTTTTAAGGAACTTTCAAAAACACCTAAAATTTAATTGTAGCCATAGCTGAGTTAGAGAACCCCTGGGTGTACAATTTTCTCCACCTCTGGTGTTTATAGAATATGACATCATTTGGGTTTGGAGGGAGACTCTGGGGAGAAAGGCCAGGAGACACTCAGCAGGTGGAAGGGCCTTTACCTTGGGATTCTTATTGATGGGCAGTTGTATGGGAAGTTGTCATAAAGACTGTCAGCTCCTGAGTGTCCTCTTGATGACTTGTCTGGCCAACAAGATCTTAGCATGAGGAGACTATAAGAAGGCTTCTTTACATTTATTTAAAGTAAAGTTGACCTTCTAAAAACACTTTACATTTGTATTTCTTTTGAGAATTATTTTTCTTCTTTTCAGCCATATCATGAGGCATGTGGGATTTTAGTTCTCTTCACCTGTATGTTAGAAATTGCTAGTTGTTTTCCAGTTTCAATCCCCTCCCCCTTTCTTAGTAACAAATCCAATTCTTTAGCTGAGCCCTTTGCCACATGACTGCAAGCCTGTGTTTCCTTGAAGCTTGGTATGGCCATATGACTGAGCTCTGGCCAGTGAGATGCAATCATTGTGTGGGATTTCTAATAAGTCCCCTTGAAAGAAGAAGAGTGTACTGTTCTACCCACCCTCCCTTTCTCCATCCTACCTCCATAAATGAGGGCATGTTGACTAGAGCTCTAGCAACCAGCATGGGCTGAGAGCCGCACCCTAAGAATGGGGCAGAATGAACAAGATGCCTGTCTCTAACGACTCCTGGAGTTACCATCCTAACCCAGAACTGACTGTGAACTTCTTTTTTTTTTTAATGTAAGAGTGAAATAAGCTTACATCTTGTTTAAGCCCCTATTGTTTTCTGTTATATGTAATTGGACAAAATTCTAATCGATACAAAATGCTTGTTTTTTTGTCTAAGCCATATTTTTATTAGCGTTTTTTTTAACATATGAATGATATTTCTTCTTTGTAAATGCTGTGAATATTCACCCTATTTTTGCTTGCCTTTTGATTTTGTTTGTGTTTTGTTTTTAAAGAATAGGTGTTTATTTTTAATGCTGTAAAAAGTTAACAGACCTTTAAAATGCTGTTTGCATTTGTGTTTAAAGTCCTTCTCCATTCAGATCGGATAACATTCACCGATATTTTTTCTAGTTGTTTTTTTTTAAACAGTTTCACTGTTTATATTTAGCATTTTAGTCCATTGGTAAGTGCTGCTGGTGAGTTGTGACTCTTCCATAGGTCATAAGTTTCTATCCCCAGCTACCCTCCTAGCTGTGGGACAGAAGCCAGCATCACTTCTCATTCACACCACCTGGCTTGGCCCAAGCCTCTGCACTCAGGCCAGCACACTCAGCACACATCCCCTCTCCGTCTCCTTCCTCCACTCACTCCGCCTCTGCAGGTCATGTACTCACTACCCAGGATAGCACTCTGGGCTTCTTCTGGAACTTCTGTCTTTGCCACCCTGCATTCAGCTCTATTCCTGATCATCTCTAATTCCTGTTTACCTAGACCAGGCCATTGACATTGACAGACCTCCCCAATATCCCAGAAGCTTTTTGTTATATTTTCCTCTGGATAAGAAATATGAAGAATTTATATATATATTTTCCAGGAGGACATGGAGCTTTTTAAATTGCAATTTTGTTTTAAGAGAGATGATATGTGTTTATCACCTTAAAAACTGGAAAATACAGAAAAGCACCAAAATAAGTAAAAATAAAAGCCTGATTCTCTCTCTTTATAGTACTTTGTAAAAACATAAAGTAAAAAAGTGAAAGCCCTCCACCCTGAGGAATAACCTTTATCAGCAGCTGATGTATCTCCTTCCAGACCTACGTGTGTAAGCACATGTAGAAGATATGTATATGCACACTTCTGTTCTTGAAAACTGGATCACACAGTATATTTGTTCAGCACCAGGCTTCTTACAAATGGCAGTATAATGTAAACCTCGTTCTAAGACAGTACAGAGAGGCCTGCTACATTCTTTTCAAAGGCTGCATAGTACATTATTTTATTGTGTGGATGTACCATTTTTTATCTTCCTTCCTACAGATGAACATGGAGTTTTCTAATGTCATGCTAATATATATAAGGCTATTGTAAACATCCTCATCATTATATTTTCATGCATTTGTCCTAGCATTTCTGTCAGATTTCTAAAATTGGGATTGTTAAAGAGTATATACATAGTAAATTATACACGCTGCCAGTTTCTTCATGTCAAAGTCTTGTAGCAGTAAATGCACTGTCCTTTTAAAAGGTCCTTTCACTACCATGTTCCCTCCCTACTGGTTCATTCCTCCCTCTGTTGCTAGATAACATTTATAAAATTCATATTTGATCATGCTTCCCATATTTGAAAGACCTCAGTGGCTCCTACTTGCCAACAAGTCAGAGTCCAGACACTGAGGATTCATCCAGGATCCTTCTCAGTTTGGATCCTCTGGGTAGCCAAGATGGAATTCAAAGTGCAGGAGATTACATGGGGGCTGGAGGGTAATGCCTATGAAAGATAAAAGGAGGACTTCCCTGGTGGTCCAATGGTTAAGAGTCTGCCTGTCAGTGCAGGGTACATGGTTCCATGTTTGGTCCTGGAAGATTCCACATGCAACTAAGCCCACGTGCCGCAACTACTGAGCTAGTGCTCTCGAGCCTGTGCTCTGCGACAAGAGAAGCCACTGTACTGAGAAGCCCGCACACCGCAACTAGCAAATAGCCCCTGCCGACCGCAGCTAGAGAACGCCCACAGCAGCACTGAAGACCCAGTGTGGCCAAAATAAATAAATTAATTGAATTCTTTTAAATAAATAAAGGGCAGGCAGCAGGAGTAGGCCAGGAGAAGGCAGCCTCCAGAGGGGAGCCCAGCAGCTGAGGCCGACCTCCTGGGGAGGGAGGGGGGAGGCAGCAGCGTTGGGCAGCAAGACCCTCTGGCTATAACGCAGCTTTGCCAACCTCTAAGTCGGCTCACTGGGAAGCTCCAGCACAAAGACTGCCCGTTAGAGGAGTACCACTAGGAGCAGAAATGGACAGGCCCTAACACCCCTGCCATAATCTGCTCCTGGCTGGGAACTTCCTAGGAGGCAGTGGGGCCTTGACTTGAATGGTTGGTATGGAAGATGCTGAAGCTGCAGGTGGTCACTCCACACAGCAAGTCCTCTGAATGGCACTTATCCGCGGCTATCATAAACCGCAGCCTGCCTTTTATTTTCTCATTCCCTGCCCCCAGACCTCAGGCTCTGGCGCCGCTGGCCTAACTACATGATCTACCCCATGCAACCAACTGTCCATACCACTCCCTCCCCAAACCCTAAGCTTTGTTCTCTCAGTTCTTTCTGCTTGGAATGTCACTCCTTCCCAGCTATACCCATCAAAATCCTAGTATGTTTTCGAAGCCTAACTTAAATGTCACCTCTCTAGGTCACCTTCCGTGACCCCACCATGCGGAACTAGTTGCTCCTCAAAATCCTAGTATGTTTTCGAAGCCTAACTTAAATGTCGCCTCTCTAGGTCACCTTCCGTGATCCCACCATGCAGAACTAGTTGCTCCTCAAAATCCTAGTATGTTTTCGAAGCCTAACTTAAATGTCACCTCTCTAGGTCACCTTCCGGGACCCCACCATGCAGAACTAGTTGCTCCTTGCGCCTGAGGCGCCATTTGTAGGTTAGTACTTCCCAGGTCGGATTATTCCTAGCTACTCTTTTCTCAGATTCTTGTCCCTCAAACTTAAAAACCTAGCACAGTGTAGGTATACAATAAATGTTTACTGAACTGTTTTCCTGCTCCTCTCAAAATGCCCAGAAATTGCATAACTCCAGCTCCTAGAATGGTAGGACACAAAGTCAGTGGTCAATAAATGTTTGCAGAATTATCCGGGATCTCATGTGGGTGAGGCAAAGTGGGCTGAAGGGTGCTGGGGAGAGGTTGTTTACTGTTGTTAAGGATCACTTGGTTTGGTACCAAGTCAGAGTTTTAAGCCTAGAGCATGTCTTTGTTTATATTTTCCTCTGTGATTTGGAAAGACCCCAAAGGTTTTGTGTGTGTGTGTGTGTTTTTAAGTCATTATTTTCTTGCCTCTGGTCAACAGATGGGAACTTTTGGGGGGCTTCCCTTTTTCAAACACATTTTTATGTGTTGGGATTTTGCATTTCTTCATCAGTCATTCTCTTTATGGATATAAGAAGAGCCATTAGGGTACCTGGCATGAGATCTCCAGTTATTTTCTAACTGAGTATATTTAGAGAGTGGAGGGAATTGGGAGGCATAGAAATATTTTTCCTCTTCCTCTTTCCCACACCCACCGGTTAAAGAACTTCCCTGGGAGGGGACCTGTGGGAAGTGGCGGAGGGTTTTCAGGGTGGACATAGTAGGACTGACATTAGGGCTTGGTGTGGGGGTAAGGGTGAGTGGAGAGAGCAGAGAGGAAGAGCTGCTGACCCCGACTCTTCAGCCCCCTTTTCATGTCCCTTGGCCACTGTCCCTCAGCTGAGGGAGGTTAGGGCTGGGGTGGCCATGCTCTCCCTCCTCTCTTCAACCGCTCCAAGCTGTGGGGCCTGAGCAGAAACACGAGGGTTTTCTGTCAAGGTGGGATGGTCCTGCGCCTCTGCATTCTGTCCAGGGTGTTCAGTGCAAGTGGAGGTAGGGTCCTGGACTGAGGCCTCAGCTGCTGGTGCTTGCTTGGCAGTGGTTAGGAATGCTTAGAGGCTTTGTGTTATCAGAAAGCCGCTCCAAGGCCGAGGTTCTTATCTCTAGGTTCACAGGCTCATCTTCGTGGGCTATGAACCCATTCTCTCCCCCTCAAGTGGTATTTTACTGTGTATTTGGTGGAGACATAGCTCTCATCAGATTCTTTTTTACTGGAAAAGTCTGTGATCCAAACAATATTCTAGCCCAAAGAAGAATAGCCTTTCTAATTTAAAACAACAACAAAAAAAGGAGATGTTTTTCTGTAAAGGCTGGATTCTAGTTGGATTGCCAACCAGGCGATCCCAGGGCGATTCTAGAAAGAATCCCAGACTGTCACCTTCACCCTGTGAATGTCCCTCAGGAACTTTTCATTTCCCCTGTAATCAAAGTCTGTGGTTTAGGGACCAGGACCTTATGGGTTCTGTTGGTAGAGATCCAGAGAGCTGAACCCCTGAGAGTTGTGCCAAGTAGTCTGATGCCCACCTCCAGGGAGACCAACCCAGAAGCAGAGCAGACCCTGCAGGTGTGTGGAGGGGAACAAGGGAGCCATGTTGACTCTGGTGGGCACAGAATGTTTATGAGAATAGAGTGTTCCCAGGCTTTTAAACAAATTCCAGCATAACCATGCTAAAATCCCCTAAAAACCTGAATTCTGGGCAGATTCTGGTCTCCATATTAGGGAAACAGTTCTGATGCTGCAAAAGCACAGAGCTTTAATATGACAGCCTCTGCAATTTTGACAACCCCTCTACTTTAATTTTTTAAGTCCTGGCCACAATTATAAATAGGGAACCATATCTGTTGAGACTTCCCAGGAATTACATAAACAGTTTTTGGATGGTTATATTTTTACACGACAGTTTCTGAAAACACTGGGAAAAAATCCCACTTATTTAACAGCGTATGCCTGAGCCAGCCCCGGGAGTCCCTGGGAGGCCTTGCTGCAGAATCACTTCCTCCTGGCTGCAGCGGGGGCAGGGCCCTGGCGTGATCACGAAGCTCGCTGACCACGCTGACCACGCGGAGAAGGACTAGCAGGGCACGGTGGGAGGGGCGAGGAGGCCTTGGATTGCTCCTCCTCAGGACAGCTGCTGTGTCTTATCACCAGCAAAGAGTAGGGACCCAGGATGTAGCAGCCGTAACTTTTCTGAAGGCTTGGCCCTTTGTGAAGGAGCATATGCTTCAGATGCCTTCCTCCCCCTTGAGGACTGCTGTGATCATAGAAACAGGGTTCCTGGGTCTCTAAGTCACAGTGAGAATCTTCCCTTCTTTCAAAGGCCTTAACAGCCTCAGTGGCCTTGGAGGTGTCTTGAACCTGAGGGACTGAGCTTCATCTGAGAAATTCCTATGTCTCTTGACAACACCTGCCTCTCCAGTAGTAGCCTTCAAGAAGCCATCTAGACAGAAAAACCGATCTTCTGCACTGGTGGGAGCAGCTGAAAGGATAGCAGGATGGCCTCTTGCCTCAGTGTCAATCTCTCCACCTCAGGTTTCAACTGTACTTCAATTTTGCCCTTAGAAATACGCTTTCAGTTAAGCATTCTCCTTCCTGAGGTGTTGTTTTGAAAATGCAGTTAGGTAAAGATGCATATAAGTCATTAGTGTAATTTAGCTTTATACTGTAAACTGACTTCATCTTTAAATAGAGGGCTTGGTCCAGTGGGTCTCAGCATTTTTTAAGTCACACACCTCTTTCAGAACCTAAGGAAATAGATGGACCGTTCCCTCAGGAAAACTCATGAACATCCAGGATTTTGTATACCACTTGTGGATTTCAAGGAGCCCTTTGACCTTACCCTGGAGTTGTGAGTTCTTATGAGAGGATGGTAAATGGGAGAAGTTAGTGGTGATGGGTAGGAACCAGAACAAACAAGGAAATTGGGTGCTGCTGCTGTGATCACTTTGCGGTTTTCCCCAAGACCTGTCGTGTGAATACGTCAGAAATGAAGTCTGTCACCTGGCTAGTGCTTCTGTGGGTAGTGATGCTGGGGACATGTGCACCACATCTCTGAGCTCCCAAGACCATGTGTGTGTATCTCCATGAAGCTGCATAAGGAGAAAACTACCCTGGGGATCCTGGAGCGGCCTTTCTCCTGGAGGAGCCTTGTGTCCCTCTGGTGGGCCAAGGTCCTGTTGGCACCAGCCTGATACCTGATACCACCCTGATAGGGGCTACCAGCCTGCTACCACCACCCCCCAGCAGAAGAGGTGGTGGCTTGGTCATTCTGGACTACGTACTCATAACCTTGAGTCTGAGATCTCTTTTATTTTCTTTGGGGAAGTCAGCTTTATGAGGCAGCTTGTGATTCTCTGGGTATTGTTCTGTTCAAACTGGGGGAAACATGGGGGAAGTTTTTGGATCTAGACTTCATCTGAAAGCCTCGCAGGGGATTTTGGAAGTGATGCAGCATAGTGAAACAAGCATGCGATCATTTGTAGTCCCATGCTTGTGATGCGAAGCTCCTTCTGTTTGTGGTGACTCGAGGAGGGGAGAATTCCCCCACTGCGAGCCAGCTGGACAAGTGTCAACTCTGCTCTCTCTGCAGGTTCCAGCATGGAAGAGGAGGAGCGGGACATGGACTAGGGGAAGCCACCAGGGTTTGCTGGGCTGGACCCAGTTTAACACACGTGAAAGGGGGTGGTCCTTCTCTTGAGCTAGTCAGCCAGGGTCCCCCTACCCCCACAGAGCCATTCTCAGACCTGGCACAGCACCCTATCCAAACTGGACACCACCACCTGCTTGTTGAACTGATCAGAGACTCACCTCTCACCTACATCACATCCTAGAATGAAGCACAGGCTTCGCATGTCACACTCAAGTGGGCACACCCTCATGGACAAATGCAGTCTTTCCCCTACTCAGTCAGACTTTGTCCTTTCAATTCTTTCTATTTTTAAACATTAGCTTTTTGTGATTATTTCTGTGTTTGCTGGATTTATTGACATTAAAATAAATATTTCTTTTTTTAAAGAATTTAGTTATTTTTATGTTTATTTTCTTTATTTATTTTTGACTGTGCTGGATCTTTGCTCCTCCATGGGCTTACTCTAGTTATGGTGAGTGGGGGCTACTCTCTATTGCATTGCCTGGACTTCTCATTGCACTGGCTTCTCTTGTTATGGCTCCCAGGCTCTAGAGCACAGGCTTGGTGGTTGTGGCCCTTGACCTTACTTGCTCCTGGCATGTGGGATCCTCCTGGATCAGGGATCGAATCTACGTCTCCTGCATTGACAGGTGGATTCTTTACTACTGAGCCACTAGGGAAGCCCCTAAAACAAAGGTTTATTAAACAGTGTACAAAAAGCAATAGTCATAGATGAAAAAATAGGTAAATTGAACTTTCATGGTCTTTGGTTCATCAGAAGATAGCATCAAAAGAGTGAAAAGGCAAACCACAGGCTGATACTTTCAGTAACATACCTGACAGAGGACTTGCAGTCAGACTATATGAAGAACGCCTGTAGGTCAATAAGAAAAAGACAGGCAAAATCAGCAAAAGCCTTGAGCAAGAACATGTTTAAAGTGGATATCTAAATAGTATTTTGCAAGTTAGAACTTATAACACTGTATATCCACCCTAAAGGACCAAAACCTTAAAGACTGATAATACCAGATATTGGCAAATCCTCATGTGTTGCTGGGCTTCCCTGGTGGCTCAGCTGGTAAAGAATCCTCCTGCAATGCGGGAGACCTGGGTTTGATTCCTGAGTTGGGAAGATCCCCTGGAGAAGGGAAAGGCTACCCACTCCGGTTCTGCCCTGGAGAATTCGTGGACTATACGATCCACGGGATCCCAAAGAGTCGGACACGACTGGGCGACTTTCACTTTCAGGTGTTGGTGATAGGAGTATGAATTTGAGCGTTTGGAAATTTGGAAAACTATTTAGCAGTATCTACCAAAGCTGAGATTACACTCATTCCATAAACTATCAGTTCCCCTCCTAAGTATGTACTCAGTAGGAATGAGTGTGTATATCCTCCAGTGTTTATAGTGTTCTTATTCATCAACTGGAAACAGCCCAAGTGGCCATCAGCAACAGAATGGATAAGTAAATTGTGTCATATGCATACAGTGGAATACACCACAGCGATTGGAAAAAGAACAAACTATGTTGGCACATAGCAATACAGATGAATCTCAGGCATGTTGAGTAAAAGAAGCCAGACACCGAAAAAGTACATATTGTACGATCCTGTGCTCCTGGAGGATAGGACCACACCTTTTATCTCTGAAAGTAAATATTTGTTGACAGAGTGAGTAAAGGAAGACGTGGCTTTTACTCTCGGAGATGTTTTCAGAGTAACGTTTGTGTGTGTGTGTTAAGGTGAAATTAGTTTGCGATGCAGTTAACAAATGCTCAGTTTGCTGTAAAATGAAGCAGAAAACATGCTAAAAAACAAATGAAGAAGAAAAAGCAGAAATGAATCCATTTTACCTTAATGGGGAAGGGAATGACAAGAGGGCTGTGGGATTCAGGAAGAGGCATTCACCGGTGCTCAGGGGATGAGGAGGGCTTCCTGAAAGGAACAGTATTGAGCAGAACTTTGACAGGGATTGAGATGACAACAAGCAGAGAAGGCCTGAGAAGGACATCCCAGGCTTAGGGAATGGCACATTCAGGCGGTTCTCAGGCTTTAGCACATGTCAGAATCATTTGGAGGACTTTTGAAAACACAGGCAGCTGGGCCCCACCCAGAGATCTTGGTTCAGTAGCTCTGGAGTAGGACCTGAGAATTTGCATTTCCAACAATTTCCAGCTGATGCTGATGCTGCTGGTCAGGGAACCACACTTTGGGGCCCACTGGCTGGTCCAGGTAGTTGCATCTCACATGAGTCACATTCACTTACTTAGGTAAGTGAAGTGCAAGATGGGAGGGTGTTTTTAGGCAGGTAAAGTGGGCCATAGCCTGGAGGCCTTGGGCTGCGTCTGAGCTTAGACCTAATCCTATAGACTTAATTTAGAGCCATGTGGATAGATTCATGTTGTATCTGATTTCCAGGGTGTCCCCATACAGGATCTAGATTCCTTCAGCCTTAAGGCTTAAGTCTTAAGCTTAAGGCTGTACAGCTGTGCAAGCGATAAAATGCATACTGAGTTTGGCCTTGTAGAGACAAGCCCTGCACAAAGCACACCTTCAGAGGGCACACAGTTTACACTGATGGGCCAGCAAGGATTGAAGAAAGGCATTATTTTAAGTATGCAACATCAGGGTTATTTGTAGCCATGTAACACATGCATGCAGGGGCTTCCCAGGTGGCTCAGTGGTAAAAAAAAAAATCCACCTGCCAATGCAGGAGCTGCAAGAGACATGGGTTCAATCCCTGGGTCGGGAAGATCCCCTGAAGGAGAAAATGGCACCCTGCGCCAGTGTTCTTGCCTGGAGAATCCCGTGGACAGAGAAGGCTGGTGGGCTACAGTCCGTGGAGTTGCAGAGAGCTGGACATGACTGAGCGCACAGAAGCGACAACACATACTGTGGGAATGGCAGGTGGAAACGAACCTGCTGACCTGACCGTTCAGGCAAAAGCAGCAGTTTTACTTTAAAGAAGAGATCATTGCTCTGCATGTTTCTTTCTCATGGCCCACAGCCCTCCCACATTCCCCAGGACAAGGATGTTACACCATACACCCAGTCCGTTTCTGTCACTGGAGAGACACATAGAGTCAGGAGATTCCCCCCAGATGGTCTTTCTTTGGCTCGGGAAAGGAGAGTTAGTCGCCGGGGTGGGATTTGGGGAGGGAGGCACACACCCTGAATAGCCCAGCTGAAGAGTCCCTGCCCCTCTCTGGGGCCATCCTGGTCAGGACACTGGACTAGCAGAACCGCCCTTTCCGGGTTGACCCTGGCACAGAGAGCCAATGCCATCTGTCCTCCTTTATACTGGCTTCCAGTTATACCTCAGTAAGCTGCAATTCAGTTGCTATTAATACCAAAGTATTCTACTGGGTGTGGTAGAGACACAGATGAATCAGCCACAGACCTGCCCTCCAGAAACGTACAGTTTAATCAAGGGGAGAGGAGACAGAGGTTGGTTTTGGTCGTTAAAAACCCTCCTGCCTGGTCCCTTGTTTTCTCCCTCCACATCCCTGGTTTAGGTCTAACTGCTCCCTCTCCCTTAGTCACCACTGTTGGAGGCTGGAGCCTCTCACTCATTCAGTAGGATCCTGAGGTCATGGAGATGAGTAAATCAAGATGTTTGTGGTCTGATAGGGAGCTCGTCCTGCCCCACAGTTGAAGCCAGGCCATCCCTGAGCAGATACCCTGAAGCTGCCACCCCTGTTGCTGGGGCCAAGACCATCAGCTCTGGGCTGGAGAAACCTAAGTCCCCCTGCTGGCTGGGTTCCACACTGATAGATGGTGCCTGGGATCCCCACCTTTGCATCAGCCTGTCCCAGGCCAGCTAAACCACAGGCCTCTGGGGGTTGCAGCTGTTGCATGCATGGTGATCCACAGGAAGATAAGAGGGGGCTCTGGTGACTGCTGGTGCCCTGACAACTCTCCAGCTCCCTGAAGACCCCACTCCTCTTGGAGTTCTGCTGGCCTTTTCCCTCGGGGGCCCTGGGAACTAGCTTGCTTCCTCCTTACCCCCCGCCCCACGCTATTTGTAAGAGAGTCACCTAAAAGTGAGCAGGGGCCCAGAAATCAGAACTGGGTTTAGATCTTGCTCTGCCACTCCCTGTCTGTGCAACTAGGGCAAGGCACCTAACCTTTCTCAGCCTCAGTTTCCTCATCTGTAGAATGGGAATACCAACCTTGCTTATTCCTTCATATTGTTGTTCAGAGACACAGAGGATACAGACAGAATTCTTGTCCTTAAACTGCCCTAAGCCTAAGGGGGTAGCTGGACAAGCACACACAGAGTAATGAGCACCACACCAGAGACACATTTGGGATGCAGTGGTGAGCAGAGTAAAGGTAAACTGATTCTAACAGGTGAGCTGCAGAGCTTCACGTCAGCGCCGTGTGCAGAGCACGGTGGAAGCGCCTCTCCAGCGCTTTGGCTGCTAGTGTTTCTTGAATGCCTGACACTGTGTTAAGTATTTACCCATGTTTTATTTTTTAATTCACAACAAACCAGTGAGGTGTTATCACCCCATTTTATGGATGAACAAACTGAGGCTCCAAACGGAGCATACATTAACCTGGCATAGAATTTATTAAGCACCTGCTGCTGCTGCTGCTAAGTCGCTTCAGTCATGTCCGACTCTGTGTGACCCCATAGACGGCAGCCCACCAGGCTCCCCTCTCTCTGGGATTCTCCAGGCAAGAACACTGGAGTGGGTTGCCATTTCCTTCTCCAATGCACGAAAGTGAAAAGTGAAAGTAAAGTCGCCCAGTCGTGTCCAACTCTTAGCGACCCCATGGACTGCAGCCTACCAGGCCCCTCCATCCATGGGATTTTCCGGGCAAGAGTACTGGAGTGGGGTGCCATTGCCTTCTCTGATTGAGCACCTACTACATGATAAATTTTACAGATATAACAGTAAACAAGAGAGACCCAAGTCCCTCCCTCCTAGAGCTTACATTCCGCAGGTGAAGTCACTTGCTCAAGATGAGGCTGAAATGTGCCAGAGCGCAGATTCAAACCCAGGTCTGAGGACCTCCTGGGCTTGTGCTTTTCCCTCTCACTCCAGAACTCACTGTCTCTGAGGATATTCCTTTCATGGGAGGCACAAACTGTCCCTGCCAGCTCCTCTGAAGAATTCAGGGTTCGGGAGCAAGGCTGAATCAGAAGTAAGAGAGGAGCTCCTATTTCTGCAGAGCCCTCTCTTTCACAAGCACTCCCCAGCAGCCCTGCCCCAAAGAAAGACGGCCTGCCTGACCCCTCAGATATTTTCCCCAGGGAGGGGTGGACGGAAGAGCTTCCCAAAGGGGATTTCAAGGGAGGGGTAGTGCTGTCTGTGCTCAGGTCAGAGAGAGACACCCCCTTCCTGGCTCCGGTAGGGAATCCCTTTGGATTTCACTTGGCCTGTGGGAGGGGCCTGTTATTTTCCTACTCCTCAGGTCCTCTAGGGAGGAAGTCAGGCCTGGGCTATGTCAGAGGATTAGATCAGGCTAATCCTCTTGGGTGCAGGCCTCAGCCCTGCCCTTCCTCTGCCCTCAGCCTCAGGCTGCCTCTTGATGCCAGGAGATCTGTGGCATCCCCACTGGGCGGTGACATTTTCTCTTAATCCAAGGAAACAATGAGAAATTGCAAGCCTCTTCCACTAAAGAAAAAAGATACATATAGGATTACTCATTATAATATTTACTCATAGTAGCAGTCACCTGGAAACAATCTAAATGGCCAGCGTTTTGGAATTAAATAAAATATGATAAAAGTATACATTCAGTGAAATACTATGCAGCCATTAAGAATCATATGGAGAAGAAAATTATATGAGTGCTTATAATTTAGTCACAACTCATGACTTAAACAGTGTACACAAAACAGAATATACAACATGATCCTTTTTTTAATTTGTGTATATGTGCATAGAAAAATGTCTAGAAAGATGCACACCAAATGTGAACAGTAAAAATAAATAGTGTGAGCAATAACGATCTCTGGGTAGTAGAACTGAAACTTCTGTTTTCAGTATTTCCAAATCTTTCAGTGAAAGAAATGTGTGTATTTTCTAATTATGGAGAGAAGAATCCCCACAATATATATTAGAGAGAGATGAGACTGTCTCTTTTTGGACCTGTACTTAGCTGGTTCCAGTCCCTACCTAGCCTTGGGAGGTTTGAAAGCTCAAGAGTAGTGTGGGATTGGGGACAGCTCAATGAGAATGAGCTGCCCTCTATTCAGTTCAGTCGCTCAGTCATGTCTGACTCTTTGCAACCCCATGGACTGCAGCACGCCAGGCTTCCCTGGGTCTCATCTGAAATGTCGTCTGCCAGAAAGGCCTCCTGACCGCACACCCAGGCTGAAGGGGGCCCCTCCCACATTCTCTCTCCCTCCCTCACCCCATTTTATTATCTTCATTGCACCTAACTATGTCTGCAATGACCTGCTGCTCATCTGTTCTGGGTGGTTATTCATCCTCTCCACCAGAAGGCAGGTTTTGTGAGAGCAGGACCCCTGCCATCTTGCTCCTCTGACTTCCCATCAGGAGAAGAGACCTGAGCAAAATCTTGGTTTATAAGAAGCAGACCAGGGTGTTCAGCAGCCCTCTAAAGTTGTGGGCATTGATCCTAAGGCTCCAGGTGACCTGGAGAAAATGGGATTAACATCTTGGGAGTCTAGAGACAAGCTGATTACTCTCTCTGGGGACCAGAACTGGTTGAAGCTCAGCAACATGGAGAACCTGGTCCAGCTTGGTAACAGCAGCTGCCAAATTGTTACATGTGTTGTAGAAGTGCCAGCTTTGTGCTTTTCAGCTTGTGAATGAGTGAAGTGAAGCTAGAAGCAGTTTATCTGATCATCCCTTACCTCTTCGCTTCCAGAGCTCCTGAGGCCAGCCCCATCTGTCCTCTAGCTCACGACTTGGGCTCCTCTCTTTCGAACCTGTCCCAGTCAAGTTCTCATCCCAACCATTCCGCTGACTCTGCCCTTGACTGAGATCGCCTATGCTTCTAAGACACTAAATCCAGTTATTAATTCTCTGTCCTCATATGACTTGGCCTATCACAGTGAATTGCTCTATCTCCTCGAAACCCTTTCTCCTGGTTTCCTTCCTATTGTACTTGCTACTCCTTCTCAGTCTCCTTTGCTGAGCAATTGAATGGAGCTTAGCTGACTTCCCTGGTGACTCAGACGGTGAAGCGTCTGTCTACAATGTGGGAGACCCGGGTTCAATCCCTGGGTTGGGAAGATCCCCTAGAGAAGGAAATGGCAATCCACTCCAGTACTATTGCCTGGAAAATCCCATGGACAGAGAAGCCTGGTAGGCTACAGCCCATGGGTTGCAAAGAGTCGGACACTACTGAGCGACTTTACCTTTTTTACCTTTACCTTTTAGCCTCATGAGGGCTTCCCTGGTGGCTCAGATGGTGAAGAATCCGCCTGTAATGCGGGAAACCTGGGTTCGATCCCTGGGTTGAGAAGATCCCCCTGGAGGAGGGCGTGGCAACCCACACCAGTATTCTGGAGAATCCCCATGGACAGAGGAGCCTGGCAGGCTACAGTCCGTGGGGTCACAAAGAGCCAGACACAACTGAGCAACTACGTATACACACAGTCCTCATGAACTGAAGGCAGCTTGTATATTGACAGTTACCCCCCTTGGTGACCTCCTCCTACACCATGGCTTCATAAGAACTGTATGCTGAGCACTTGCAAATCTTCACTTCCAGTCCGGATCTCTCTCCCCTGAACTCCAGACACATATATCCACCTGCTTACTCACCTCTCCACTTGAGTGTCTAAAAGTCATCTCATGCTTAACAAAACTGAGTTCCTTATCTCCCTGCCAGACATGCTCCATCATCAGGCTTCTGCATGCAAATAATGACTATTCCTTCTTCTCATTTGCTCAACCCAAAATCTCAGAGTCCTCTTTGATTCCTTTATTTCATATTTCTCTTCTAAATCCATCAACATATCCTGTTGGCTCTACTTTCTGGTATCTGACTAGATCTCAATACCCGTCCCCCGCCCCATGCTACCTCTTCAGTCCAAGCCACCACTGCCTTTTCCAGGATTTCTGCAGTATCCTCCCAATTGGTTTGACCTGTGCTCCCCAGGTTACTCTCAACACAACATCCAGTGACCTTGTTAAAGTGTGAGACACATCGTGTCCCTTCTTTGTGTAAAACTTCCCAGCGGCCCCCGTTTTGAGTCAGCGCTCAAGGTCAGTGCTTGATGAACTTCAGTGCTCTGCACACCCTGGAGCCTCTCACTGCCTCTCTGCTCCCCTCCCTTACTTCCTCGTCACTCACTCTTCCGGGGCCACACTCTCCGCCTCTCTGATCTTTACCATCTCAGACAGGCTCTTCCCTTCAGGCCTTTTCACGTGCTGTTGACCACACCTGGGAAGCTTATTCCCCTCTTATTCTCAGGGTGCATGTCCTCAGTTTCTCAGGTCTTTGTTCAAAAGTCATCTCAGATGTCTGGGCTTCCCTGGCTGCAATATTTACAGGTTTAGCACTCCTTTCCACCTTCTGCTCCAACATTTCCTTCTACCATCTTTTGCTTTGTTTTTCCTCCAGAGCAGTTAACTTTTCTGATTACTGTTTAATTAATGTATTTGGTTGGTTGGTCTTCAAGTCCCACAGGGGCAGGGTTTTCACTTGTTTTGTCTCGTGCTGCATTTCTAGAGCCCAAGGAGAGTGCCTGGCATATGGTAGGTGCTCAGTAAATACTCGATGAGTGGATATATGAATACAACTGTATGCTGGGGACTTCTCTAGTGGTCCAGCAGTCAAGACTCCACACTTCCACTGCAGGGGGCATGGGCTTATTCCCACGTCAGGGAACTCAGATCCCATATACCATATGACATGCCCATCTCCATCCACCCGCCGCAAAAAAAAAAAGCATGACAAAACCACTTACTGTTTACATAAGGCCTTGAGACGAGGGGAAAGGGGTTTCTGCCAGCAAAAGAGTGTCAATGAGCCAAATGAGAGAGAACTGCCCTGGGCAGGAGCATACCCCTGTGTGGATGTCAGGGGCCTGTTTCTGCCTTGGGCCAGCATGCAGCCAACTCATAGCTGAGTTCCCAGAGATGAGCACTCATCACTCAACTTCCTTTCAGGTTCGCTTTGCCCCAAGGCTCCCCCTTAGCGCTCTCCCTTAATCACTTACTTTCCTTTTTACCTACAGGTGCCAGTTTGCAGCCTGCTGAAGGAAAACAACATCAAGGTAAAAGAACAATAAGACTTTGTGTCTGGTTTAAAACTTCTCAACTTAAAAGGCCTTGAAATGTGTTCAATGAAGACCCAGAGGGCTGAAAGTGTTGGCAGCCAAATAAAATGAAGGTGCGGGAACTCATGTTGACTTCTTGGTTAGAGTGAGAGCTGGGGACAGTGAGAAACAGCTAAGTATTGAGGAATGGGTCAGCAGAGGTGACTCTCCAGTCTTCAGACCCAGGAAGACAGTGCTTCCCTTGGGAAAACCTGGCAGCCTCCCCCATACCAGCCAGTCACGGGCCCACCGCCTGGTCCTCCTCCCCTGCTTTCCTCCCTCCAGGCCTCTCCTCTTCTTTGCTCTCTCCGGAGGTTCCACCCTGCCTGCTGAAGTCAGAGCAGGCCTTGGCAGAGTGTTTGGGCTTTTTGGTTTTTTTTAAAGCAAGAATGGTTTGGTTCTAAATCTAGAGGAATATATAGGATGCTTCCAGCATAGAGGGGTCTCTGTTTCTGTGTTAAATCACAGTCCGAATTTTAAAAAGTGAAAATATTCAGTAAATAATGAATGTGGGGGGAATGTGCAACGATGTGTACTGCTGATGTGATTGGAAAGGGGGCCACTTTTAAAAATGTATCTAGCTTTTGTCCAAGCAGTTCTACCATCTGGAATTTATCCTCTGGAAATAAACACATTTTTGTAAAGGTGGATGAATAAAGATATTTATAACTGCATTGTTTATAATAGAAAAAAAAGGAAACATTGGAAAGCCCAACAAAAAGGAGTTGGTTGTTTAAAATCTGGCATATCTACACAAAGACCTGTCTTGCATGCAACAGCATGACCTAGGGGTGTATATATATTAATGAGAACAATGTTTGCGTATACTGCTAGGTTTAAAAAAAAAAAGTGTATGGTCAGGCCACTCAGAAGAGCGCTTCTCTTTTTTGTTTTGTTTTGTCTTTTAACTATAATTTTATTTATTTATTTTTGGCTTTGCTGGCTCTTCACTGCTGCTCAGGCTTTTCTCTGGTTGCAGAGAGTGGGGTCTCTTCTCCCATTTGTGATGCGAGGGCTTCTCATTGCGGTGACTTCTCTTGTAGAACACGAGTCCTAGGGCACACAGGCTTCAGTAGCCGTGGCACGTGGGCCCAGTAGTTGCGGCTCCCTGGCTCTAGAGCACAGGCTCAGTAGTTGGGGCACGCAGGCTTAGTAGCTCATTGGCATGTGGGATCTTCCCGGATCAGACCTTGATCCCACGTCTCCTGCGTTGGCAGGTGGATTTTTCACCACTGAGCCACCAGGGAAGCCCAGAATGGCTGGATCAGTGCCTACTTCACCTACACCCTATTCACATGACTGACCTTCCTATATATGCTTGCCACAGGCCCCAACTAGAGATTGTTCTTGTCCGAGAGGCAGTGAAGGGCGTGCCCCTCTGCTAGTTTCTCTGGTAACTGATGAGCCAACCTGCCATCTATTCCCCCGTAACAGGCAGTCTCCCCTCCCCAGGAGCAAAGGCTGCCTCCTTGTCTTGCTCACCATCACATGGTGAGGCATTGCTCTAGGACTTTGCTTTACCCTTGTAAGATGAATCCTCCTATCCATTATATCACTGATGTCTCTGTCACTGACTCCAGGCTCTTTTTTCAGTCTTGAACCTGGGCAAGTACAGGCCTTAGAGGCCTGTGAAATGCAGCCCAACAGAGAGAAAAAGAAAAATAGAAAAATCTTAACAAAACATGCAAGGAAAGTAGCTTTGTCCTCAGCCTAGTGGGTTTAAATCGAGATCAGTCTCTTAACTCACATGAGAACTCAAGCAAGTAATGTGATCTCCCTAAGCCTCTGTCTCCTCATAGTAAGGCCTGCCTCGCAGTTATGAGGATTTAGTGGGATTAACACCTCTAAAGGCCCACTTCAGAGTCCAACATGTGGTGAGTGCTGGTGGTATTCAGATGAGACATCATGAACCAGTAGTACCTTTCCTGGGTACCTGTGAGGAAGCCTTTAAACATTCTGCAAATTCATAGACAAATATTGATTTTATTTGGCTGGTTAGAATTATAGATGATTTTCAACATTAAAAAATTTTTCTGCAAGGAATACATGTTACTTATGTTGACTGAAAAAAAAATATGCAGCCTAAATGAGAATTGTGTTTTATTCCATGAATTTTATGAGGACTTCAAGCTTGGGAGTCAGCCTTTCAGATAGCTCTGAGGGACTGTTCTCAAAGAGGTAAGGTAAGGGAGGAGCCAGGATACAAAGGAGTTTTGCCAAAAAGAGCAAGTAATAAGAACATTCAAAAATTACTGTTAATTAAAGAAAACCAGACACCTCAAGTTAATGAATTTAGTGCTTTTCAGTGTATGGGAAGATGCAGGAGTCTGGGTTCATTGAAATCCTTCTTTTCATATGCACCTTAGCTGGCTAAGGCCAGGATTCTGGCCAGTATCTCAGGCTCACTGTTGGGAGTGGTGGTAATGACTGACGGCTTGATGTCGTAGCATCCCCTGTTTGCTGATATGGCAGGCAATATTTTTCATCCACACTTATATACTGATGATGTAATTTTTAAAAAGGAAGTAACAGTTGAAAAGGTTTAAAAGAGAAAACAAACTTCAGGCAGGCCAACTGAATGGTGTCCAAGGCAAAGCTCCTGAGGATTGAGGTAGAAGGTAGTGGAAAGGGGTACCAGGCAGCGGATGAAAGAAAAGGATGGTTAGGCTTGAGGGCTGGTGCCCACTTAGATGTACCTCAAAGGTAAGGCTCCAGACCTCACAAGCATGTTCCCCACTTTGCCACCCCCCCACCACCCAGGGAGCCTCTGGTAGGAGATATGGTGACCCATCAGATGATAATGGGTGTATATAGTCACCGTTGGCTGCTGAGGCAACCTGACTCGTGCACCTGCAAGGAGGGATCTGTGACTCCAGCCATGGGCTCAGCTCTTAGCCCACCCTCAGAATCCACGCTCCAGGGCAGGGTCTCCCAAGCAAATACCACCTGCTGGGAAAGGGATCTGGTGATGACTGCCCAAGGGCTGCTCTGCCATCCCCCATCCCCACCCCTACTCCCACCCACCAGCTGCTGGCCAGTGATATCAGGAGACTTCTTCCACATGAATGAGCTACGTGCTGCCCATGCCAGTTTATTGAGCATTCTTAGGGCATGGCTTGCCCACCTGGGTGGATTTTCCAAATAATTAAATTTAATCCCATCATACTGCAATTTGTTTATTGGATTCATTTTTAATAAATTTTTATTTTATCAAATTTATCAAAATAATGCACACATATGGTTTAAAGAAAATAGAGGCTTATAATATTAATAAAAATCCTCTCTTGATGTTTTTCTGCCCCACTCTATTCAGAGGATAGAGTTAACCTTTTATTATTTTCTGTTTCTATTTATGATGTTATTTCTTGATTTACCAGTTTTAGACCTCTGTGGACTTCTTGTGGTAGCTGAGAATTGAGCTCACCTACAAAACCACCTCCAGATCTTCTTCCTCCATCCTTCCAGTAAGACTAACAGGATTTTTGGTTAACTCAATGTATAGTGAATATAGACATTCTTTACTGCCGTGCTAAGTCATGTGTGATGTATCTGTTCTTGAGTTCTGGGGGGGAAATTAATTCTTTGATAATTTTCTCCCCTCTGTTTTACCTGTTGAACCTACTGGATCAATCAGCTAATTTTCTTTTTTTTTTTTTTTTCATCTAATTTTCTTATGTTTTCTTTTTTATTTCCCCTCTGTTTGCCTTTTGGAAATACTTTCTTGATTTTTAAAATTTTTGGCCTTTATATTTTTAGTATACAAGTACTCACTCTTATTTCTGATTGCTTCTTTTTCATAATATTACAGTCTTGTTTTATGGATACACTATCTCCCATTTATTTCTCTGAAGGTATTACTTATTTCTCATTTGTCTGTTGGTTTTGTTTTTAATATTTTTCTATTCTCTAAATTGTCTTTGTTTCCAACTGGCTTCTTTTTGTTTTCTCTCTCTCTCTTCCACATTGGAAGTTTTCCTCAAATATCAGAAATATCTATTGATATCTATGAATAAAGCAATAAAAAGCTGAATTAAACTGTATTGGGGGAAAACTTGACTGGGGCATCACTCTAGGCAGCAAGCCAGTCTTTTCATTAACAAGCCTCTAAACGTCAGACTCGTTTCTCTAGAGCTGGCTTTCTCCACCCTGGCATGTTGACACCAGGGCCAAATAATTCTTTATTGTAGGATGTTTAGTAGTATCACTGAACTCTGCTCACCAGGTGCCATTAGTAACCCCCCTCCAAGAATTGTGATAACCAAAAATATCGATAAACCCCACCAAATGTTCTCTGGGGAGCAAAATTACCTCCTTAAGAACCATTGCTGTAGAGCTACACGGCCTCTCAAGAGAAGTATTCTAACTCCTGTTCCAATTACCGTTACTGCCTAACAAACCACACCAATACTTTGTAGCATAAACAACAACCACTTCGTTGTGCTGCGAGTCAGGAATTGGGAAGAAGCATGGCTCTTCTCTGCTCAACAGTGTCTGAGATGGCTGAAAGCTGGAGCCAGCTGCAGCTGAAGGATCCACTTCCAAGATGGTTCTTCACTTGGCAGGGAAAGCTGGAAGACTGGGTACAACAGGACTGGAGACCAGGCAGACGACACATGGCCTCCCCGGGGCAACAGCCTGGGAGCTGGACCTCTTGTATTGTAGCTCAGGATTCTAGAGTGAATGTTCCTGCCAGCAATATGAAAGCTGCAGGGCCTTTTATGGCCTGGCTTTGGAAGTCACATAACATCCCTTCCCCTGTAATACAAGCCCACCCAGATTAAGGAAAGGAGAAGAGTCTTCCCTCTCAAAAACTTTTGCAGCCATGTTTTAAATTCACTATGCTTTGTTACAGGACGATACACGCCTGGGCAAGGTGGGGTCTGCAGACTTGCCGTCATCCCTCCATTTACATCCTTGTGTTCATCTGCCCTCTCTTCTGCCAGGGTCTCTCCCACTTAGTGTCTTCAGTCTCCTGCTATGTTGGACAGAGTATGATGTGGGATCTGAGAGGATTCCAAACAATGGCCCTGGTTCCTTTCCCTACCCTCTTTGTGCTTGACCCCCACCATCATAATACCTGGGCTCCCCAAGGTCTGAGCTCCCCCACGTTTCTGAGACTGGAGTGGCTTGCCTCATGTCAGTCTCCCCCTCTGGGAGCCCTTAAGAATCTAACTTTTTCCATATCAGCCCTCCCTCAATCTTTCATCTGCTTTCCAGTTTCCCAGCGTTTGCTGAGATCTCTCATCTGCTCAAGTCTCTTTACCATTCTGTTTGCTCTTGAGCATATATACCATTTTACTTCCTGTTTGGCATTTTTAGTGACACTTCAGGAGAGAAAGGAGGTAGAGACATGTGAATACGCAGATATGTATAATGGTAGCTTGTTACACTTCTTTTGAATGGATGTGTGTGTGTGTGTGTGTGTGTTCAGTTGTGTCCAGCTCTTTGCAACCCTCTGCGAGGCTCCTCTGTCCATGGGGTTTCCCAGGCAAGAATACTGGAGTGGGTTGCTATTTCCTTCTCCAGGGGATCTTCCCGACACAGGGATTGAACCTGGGTTTGTTACATCTCCTTCACTGGCAGGTGGGTTCTTTACCACTCTGCCACCTGGGAATCCCCTTGAGTGGATATATGGTATCTCTAAATTGTGTTATAATCTTCCCTTCCCTGTTGGAGCTCTGTTAAGTAGTACAGTGACCACATTTAATGTGTTATTGACAATTTGGAATCTTCTTTATGAACACACATCTTCGCTTCGGAATTATTAAACTGAGTAAAGCTATCTGTCCCCTTTCATGCTGAGGATGCAGATCACTGTGCCAAAATTCCTTAAACCTCATTTCATGGACATCTCTGCCTCTGACTGCCTCTTTTCCCATTTATATGTGGTGAGGGGGCCACATTACAGCACGTTAACTTCTAATTTACTCCTTTTAAATGGCTACTGCACTAGGTGACCATGCAGGATATGGACTTCCCTGGTGGATCAACAGAAAAGAATCTGCCTGCCAAGGCAGGAGACGCAAATTCGATCCTTGGATCGGGAATATTCCCTGGAGGAAGGCATGGTAACCCACTCCAGTATTCTTGCCTGAAAAATCCCATAGACAGAGGAGCCTGGTGGGCTACAGTCCATGGCGTCACAAAGAATCGGACACGACTGAAGTAAATGAGGACGCACACATGCAGGGTATCCCCCACCAGCCTGCCCCTACACATTTTCTGCCCTTTCCCACACCTCCCAGGATTTGACCTTTGTGGATTGCACCAACCAGGCTCCATGCCCTTGTGCTTCCAGTTGGGTTTGGCCAGATGAAGTCCCCTGCAGGAGATAAGAGAGTACTGCTGGGGTGTATTAGGGTACTTTATCCACCCCTCCCCGCCACCAGCTCCCTCCCTTGCCAGGCCTCAGATCAAGTCTGTGTTCTTCTCCTTAAAGCCACTGCAACTCCCCGAAGCCCTTCCCTGCAGCTCTCTCAGGGTCCTAGGAACAGTCCCACCTCCTCCTCCCTCCAGGCCATGGTAAAAGCTCCCCATTGTCACTGGCTCCAAGGTGTTTCTCCTTCCCTCGATGCTCCTCATCCCCTTGGAAACAGTCCTTCCTTAAGCTCTGCTCGTTACCTGTGCAGTGTGTGTGTGTTTCCTACCGGGACCCTGCCCAGACAGAAACTTCTTCTGATTTGCTTCTAAAACAAGAATGGTCCCTGCCTGAGCCCTGAAGCATCTGCTTTGAAATGTTCTGTGTGAGCTCCCTGACATCTCTGGGTTACTCAGGGGCTTTTGAAAATTCAGTTCCTAGTTGTTAAGCAGAATAGATAGTAGAGGGTACGAGATTAGTGACGTCTTCATATGGGGAAATGTTACTGGAGTGTTTTGAAAAGGAAAATAAGCATGTAAATAGAAGGAAACCAGGAGAAAGAGTTTATGATGACTTTCAGAAATTATATGACAGGCTGGAAAATATCAGGGGTTTTAGAAAGGATTAAATCCCTTCCTGCATAACAGATCCTTGCTGGGTCTTAAGGTAAAGTGGGTATTTGGGGGACATCCAGAGCAATTCTGAGTGGGATTCCCCCAGTGTGACATTAGAAGTCCCTCAGTTCAGACCTGCCAGGCCTCTGTGCTTCCCAGTCAGTAGCTTCTCTGATGCTTCTGCTCTGGCAAGTGTCATGTGCTTGTCTGTCCACTAGAGCCCAGTGAGGCTCATGGCCCTGCAGCAGCATCAGGGCTCACACCCTACAGCAGCCGAGCTCTCCTGTGGCACCTCTGAGCTCAGCCCTCACGACTCACCTTCTGGAATGCTCTCTGGATTCTCTTACCTCCTCACCTACTGTCCAGTCAACCCTTGGTGAATTTATACACCCCTTTCAAGCAAGAACTCTTCCTGGCCACCCATTTGCTAAAGCAGAAAAAGGAAATGTATCATAAATGCTTCTCAAAGATGATGACAGGAAGGGGTAGTGTCACTCTGGCGGGCCAAGGTTGCCACTGTGGCAGTTCACAGACAGACAGTGAGGTGGCACATGGGGGCTGATGTCCCAGCCAGGGGCAGCACAGGCACAGCCCTCAAGGCCCAGCCTCCCCGCCCTACACCAGCAGGCTCCTGGACCCTCAGCCCTCCTGGGCAGGAGGCAAAGGCCTGGAGGCGTTCCCCTGTTTCACAGGAAGGAGCCCAAAGCCAGGAGAATCGAGAGTTGCAGCTTCAGTAGAGAGACATGCTTATACCCTGGCTTCCTTATTCATGATTCTCTTACCTCTGAAGACTCTTTTAATTAATAAATAAAATTATTTTATTAATAATTTGAGGAGTGGGGACTGCTCTCCAACTGGGCAGTTGGAGAAGGGTTTGTTGTTTTCAGTGTGGCTGCCCTCAAGTGATGTAGCCTTTTTCAGTTTACCTTATTCTCTTTCAACCTACACCACTCTGTATCCTTCAGCCAAGTGAGCCCAACCAAGGCCCCCAGCGTCCCGCCCAACAGAGTTGCAAGAGGCCCCAGGCCCCATCCTGTTCATTCTTGCTCTGTAAACGTACTGCTGGGAGGCAGATACGTAGGAACATGGCCAGAAGAGCCAGCCCCTGGGGGGAAATTGGAGGACCCTGCAGGGCTGGGGGAGATTTCTGGGGCCTCTCTGCACTCCTCCCATAGCCGAAGGTTCAAGGTCCATGTACTTCTGGGAGGGTGGGTCGGCCCCAAGTGGGCAGAACACTTGTGTAGTCTATAAGTCCATGTCCTGTCTTGTCCTTTCCAAACTGCCCATAGTTTGCTTCCGTTCAGTTCAGTTGTTCAGTCATGTCCAACTCTTTGTGACCCCTTGGACTGTAGCACACCAGACTTAACCTGTCCATCACCAACTCCTGGAACTTACTCAAACTCATGTCCATTGAGTCAGTGATGCCATCCAGCCACCTCATCCTCTGTCATCCCCTTCTCCTCCCACCTTCGATCTTTCCCAGCATCAGGGTCTTTTTCAATGAGTCAGTTCTTCTCATCAGGTGGAAAAGTATTGGAGTTTCAGCTTCAACATCAGTCCTTCCAATGAATATTCAGGATTGATTTCCTTTAGGATGGACTGGTTGGATCTCCTTGCAGTCCAAGGGACTCTCAAGGGTCTCCTCCAAAACCACAGTTCAAAAGCATTGATTCTTCGGTGCTCAGCTTTCTTTATAGTACAACTCTCACATCCATACATGACTACTGGAAAAACCATAGCTTTGATTAGACGGCCCTTTGTTGGCCAAGTAATTCTGCTTTTTAATATGATGTCTAGATTGGTCATAGCATTTCTTCCAAAGAGCAAGCATCTTTTAATTTCAAGGCTGCAGTCACCATCTGCAGTGATTTTGGAGCCCCCAAAAATAAAGTCTCTGTTTCCATTGTTTCCCCATCTATTTGCCATGATGTGATGGGACCAGATGCCATGATCTTAGTTTTCTGAATGTTCAGCTTTAGGCCAACTTTTTCACTCTCATCTTTCACTTTCATCAAGAGGCTCTTTAGTTCTTCCTCGCTTTCTGCCATAAGGGGGGTGTCATCTGCATATCTGAGGCTATTGCTATTTCTCCCAGCAATCTTGATTCCAGCTTGTGCTTCATCCAGCCCAGCTTAGGGTGTGCCAGAATTCAGCCATTGCTTGGGCGACTGCCACTAACCACTTTGAACAGAAGGAAAATTCTGAACCCAGGCACGCGCACCAAGCCTGATGTGGTCCTCAGCGAGATGTCGCAAGTTCCTAATCTGGACGCAGAGGCCAGAGAGTTTGCTCATCATCTAGAGCCCAGAGTGGGCTGTTGCCCACAAACATAGACACATTGAATGGAACCTACACACCCCACCTTGCCTGAGGAGGGGCCAGGGCCCATTTGATTCCCATCATGCACCACTGCAAACTGACGCACCCAGCTTTCGGCAGACCCTGCCAGGGAAGAAACGCATTACAACAGCATACTGCAATACTTCCTCTGCCCAGGCAGGAGGCTTCATCGCGTCAGCAAAGTTGGGCTTCTCACCCCAGCGTCTCACTCCACCAAGCTGGAAGTGCCTTTTATCAAGACCATTTGCAGCCTCTTAGTAGATCTGCTTCTCCTAAGAAATTGAACCAATGGCTTTCAATCCTGGCTGCACATGACGGTTACCTAGAATATTGAAAGTACTGATGCCTCAGTACTTGAAAGTACTCATCCTCACCGCAAAGATACTGACTGAACTGATCTGGGATTTTATAAAAAAAGAAAAAAATTAAGTCTTTATTGACAGATAATATATATGCAAAAAAATAAGAAGAAAAAAAAATGAGTGTAAAGCGTGGTGAATTTTGACAAAGTGAATTTATCCTTAGCTGCTTCCAGATAAAGAAGCATCATGTGCATCCCCTGGCGCCCCAAAGCATAATCACCATTCTCATTTCTAATGATAGAAATATAGTTTTACCTATTTTATGCTTTATATTATATAAGTAGAATCAAATAGAATATATTCTTTTATATCTGGCTTCTTCTGCTCAACATTGTATTTGTGAGGTTCATCAAAACTATTTTACAGTTGCTTGTAGTTGTTGTAGCTAGTTTGTTCTCATTGCTATAAGTTGTTCCACCATGTGGATATTCCTCTGCTTCTCTGTATTTGACTATCTGGGTTGTAGTTGGCCATTTGGGTTTATTATGACTACTGCTGCTATGAGCCTTCATTAGTGTCTTCGAGCACATTTGCTTGCGTTTCTGTTGGGTCCATACTTGGACATGGAGTTTCTGGGCAAGTATGAAAATCCGTCTGTACAGCTTTAGTACCTTATGCCAAATAATTTCCAAAGTGACTGCACCAATTTATACTTTCTCCATGATGTATGAGAGTTCTGGTTGCTCTACATCTTTGCCAATGATTGGTGTTTTCTAACTTTTTCATGTTAGCCATTCTGGTGGGTGTGTGATGATATCAGAGTGTGGTTTTAATTTGCATTTCCCAAATCACTGCAGATGGTGATTGTAGCCATGAAATTAAAAGACGCTTACTCCTTGGAAGGAAAGTTATGACCAACCTAGATAGCATACTGAAAAGCAGAGACATTACTTTGCCAACAAAGGTCCGTCTAGTCAAGGCTATGGTTTTTCCAGTGGTCATGTATGGATGTGAGAGCTGGACTATGAAGAAAGCTGAGCACCAAAGAATTGATGCTTTTGAACGTGGTATTGAAGAAGACTCTTGAGAGTCCCTTGGACTGCAAGGAGATCCAACCAGTCCATTCTAAAGGAGATCAGTCCTGGGTGTTCTTTGGAAGGACTGATGCTAAAGCTGAAACTCCAATACTTTGGCCACCTCATGCGAAGAGTTGACTCACTGGAAAAGACCCTGATGCTGGGAGGGATTGGGGGCAGGAGGAGAAGGGGACGACAGAGGATGAGATGGCTGGATGGCATCACTGACTTGATGGACGTGAGTCTGAGTGAACTCCGGGAGTTGGTGACGGACAGGGAGGCCTGGCGTGCTGTGATTCATGGGGTCGCAAAGAGTCGGACATGACTGAACAACTGAACTGAAGTGAATGACTAATGCAGCTGAGCACCTTTTCACATGTTAGCCATCAGGTCCTCTCTTTGCAGAGTGCCTGTTGAAGTCTTTGGACATGAGTACTTTTAAGAAGTTCCTTAGGTGGCTCTAGTGTGCAGCCAAGGTTAAAAACCATTGAGCTAAACCACAGCTTCATATCTGCTGTTCTGCTTCTCAGTGTTCTGCCTTTGAGCTTAGAGTATCTTGGATCTGAGGGACCTAGTGGACATGGAGAAAGATGCCTGTTACCTGCCATGCCACGATGAGCCTCCCAGGAAGAAGCAAGAGATTGGAGCTAGAGTTCAGGCCATTGAAAGTCTTTGGGAATGTGGTCTCCTCTTCAGACGGGTTCAGGGAGGGGCTGTGGTGTCCACAGCTGCCACAGGCATTTCCTGACCACAAAAATCACCCCTTTCTGGTCCCCGTGGAGCTCTGGGCAGTCATGTGGAGGAAGTGGAGGGGCCCCGTGCCAGGTACTTCCCAGTTTCCAGGCCAGCATGAATGGGACACAGCTCGTGTGGCATTGTGGTCAGGCTGAGGGCAATGGAGCATGTGCTCCATGTGAAGCTGAAGGAGGCCTGCTGTCTGCGGCCTCTGTCCTGGGTTGAAAGGCAGCCTGTGGGGCTCTTCCACACACGGCCAGGCTTGGCTCGCTCTTGAGTTCTACAGGTTTGCATACAGGTCCCAGTTGCTTCCCTCACCTATACTGGTCTTCTCTGTCCTCTGTGCCCCACCTTGGGGGCCCTGCTCTGGGACCTTCCTTGGCCTCCTTCCCCGTACTTGGTCCTTTACTCCTCTGAACTTCTGCAGCACTTAGAGTGAGAACACACCGCGTGGCTCCCAGTTACACCTTGCCTTTTATTAAGTCTTCCTTGCATCATCTGTGCTCGTCTCCTCCCCCGCTGCAGCCTCATCCAGGACTGCTGAGCACTTCTCTGTGCTCCCCCACAGTGGATTAAGTGGCAGTTGGTAACTCAGTGATAATGTCCTCCAAATTGGAAAGGAAGATGCGAAAAAATACAGATTACACACAGAGTCCTTCCCTCAGCCTGGAGCTCCGCAGGTTTCAAGCAGTGCTATTCCGTGAGGGCTCCGTGTTGGCACACATGCCGCTCATCTGGTAGAGGGCTCAGATGCTGGTGCCTGACTGGGTGTGCATACCCTGATGGAGTTTACCACAGTGCCCAGAGCTGGCACCATGTGTCCTTGAAAAGAACAGAGTCCACCTTCTGCTGACTGAAGTCCTGCCAGCTCTCTGACGTGAGATGAGGTCCATGGAGGCATGTGGGCAAAGTTGACAGTTTGGAGCCTGGTGAGCACGGAGCCAACTCTGCGCTCTTGGTTGCTCCATGTCCCCTGGATTCAGGCCCGTCTTAGAAAGTGCTCTGGACATAAAGCATTTCATGTCCAGTAGTCCGAGTGCAGATGCTACGGTGCCCTTGATTGGCCCAAATGGTGGCCTGAACCAACCAGCAGCCAGAGTGCTGTCTGAGGCTTGGAAGCACCCTCCCGGCAGTGTGTGAGAGCTCCAGTTGCTTCACATCCTCGTCAGCAGCTTGCATTTCCTGTTTTCTTCATATTGGCCATCCACAAAACATAAAGTGAGAGACCCCTCTCCTCCCACTGACCCTGAACCCCCGGCTCTCCCTTTCACCCAGACCCCTGTCCAGCAGTCAAGCCCTTCAGCTCTCTCAAACCTGGTCTTCAAACTCTCCTTCTCCCCTGGCTCCTGGGGTGCAGTACTTGGCATGCTCCCGTCTCTATCATCCCTGTGATGTTTCCCTCCATCCCCTTCCCCATGGAGTACAGCCATGATGTCTGCCTCTAGTGGCCAAGATTCTGGAAGGAGACATCTCCTCTCCCCTCTTCCTTCTCCTCACCTGCTCATTTATTCAGCAAGTATTCATTTTATCCCTGTCTGTGCTGGGCAGAGCAGGTTCAACAATGAGCAAGACTACATGGCCCTGCTCTCATGTAGCTTATAATCAAGTAGGGAAGAGAAGCATAAATCATTACCAAGTGCTAATGGAGGGGCCGCCACAGCCCAACAGCACAGGCCAGTTCCTTTCTGCCCTCACACACCTGCAAACGTCTGCTCTTCTTTGGGGGCACAGCTCACAAGCCACCTCATCCGTGCTGCCTTCTCCACAATGTACCTGAAGACAGTGTGGCCCACTGGGCCCACAGAAGCCTTGGGTATAACTACTTCCCACAGGGGTTGGAATCTGAGGGCAGAGACCAGACTACGCTCACTTTAGTGCCTCCTCCTACCCGGCACAGAGCCCAGCACGTCAGCAGTGTTCTAGATGAATGCACGCCTCCGCCAAGGGTGAGCCAAAGGGCCTGAGGATCCACTTATTCCTTCTTCCTTTTTTTAATAGCCTTTTGGTTCTTTGAATCATTGTAAAATTTGGTCACAACAGTGAATTTACTTAGCAATATTGAACTATACGTTTACAAATGGTTACAAATGTAAATTTTGTGTTATGTGTATTTTATCACCATTTAAAAAAAACCATAGTGCAAAGATTAAGTATTGTAAAAAATGAGGAAAAGGTCCATATTATTAAGAAATAAAGGACAAATGATTTGATTCAGGCAAAACTGGATTAAAAATAAATAGTTTGGGACTTCCCTGGTGGTCTAGTAGCTAAGACTCTGTGCTTCCAATGCAGGGGGCCCAGGCTTGATCCCTGGTCAAGGAACTAGATCCCTTATACCACAACTAAAAATCTTGATCTCCATGCTGAAACTAAGCACAGCCAAATAAATAAATATTTTTTTAAATAATAATTAGTTTGGATTAGGGAAATGCAAATCAAAACCACAATGAGATACCACTTCAGACCCTTTAGAATGACAATTATTAAAAAACAGAAAGAAAGAAAATAACAAGTGTTGGTGAAGGTGTGGAGAAATTAGAACCCGTATGGAAGTACTGGTGCTGAAGCTGAAGCTCCAATACTTTGGCGAAGAACTGACTCATTGGAAAAGACCCTGACGCTGGGAAAGACTAAAGGTAGGAGGAGACGGGGACGACAGAGGATGAGATGGATGGATGGCATCACCAACTCGATGGACATGAGTTTGAGCAAGCTCTGGGAGTTGGAGTTGGTGATGGACAGGGAAGCCTGGCATGCTGCAGTCTATGGGGTCGCAAAGTCGGACACAACTGAGTGACTGAACTGAACTGAACTGATGTCCTGCCACTGTGGAAACGGTACAGCCAGTGTGGAAAATAGGATGGCAGTTCCTCAAAAAATGAAAAATAAACTTACCATATAATTCAGCAATTCTACCTTTGGTAGAATCAAAAAGAACTAAAACCAGAGTCTCAAAGAGATGTTTGTATACCCATGTTCATATTGTGCAAACAGTTGACAAGCGTCCATTGACAGATGAATGGATAAACAAAATCTGGTATATACACACATGGGATATTATTCGGCCTTAAAAAGGAATGGAATTCTGTCACATGCATGAGTGAAATTCCTGAAATTCATGCTGCATGGATAAACCTTGAAAACTAAAGCTATTTCACTTTCTAAAGTAGGAAGTGAAATAAGCCAGACACAAAAGGGCAAATATTGTATGATTCAACTTATATGAGGTACTAAAATAGTCAAATTCATAGAGATAGAAAGGAGAACGGGGGTTACTAACCACCGGCAGTAGGAGAGAATGAGGAATTAGTTTGCTGGGTTTGGAGTCTATGTTGAGGATGATGAAAAAATTCTGGAGTTGGATGGTAGTGATGGCTGCACCACAATGTAAGTGTATTTAATGTTACTGAATTGCACACTGAAAAATGGTTAAAACGGTAAATGTTATGTTATATATATATATTTGCCATTATAAAGTAATTTGGGCACACTGTAGATGTTTTAGAAACTATTGATAAGCTCAAATGGAAGAAATTCAAATCATTCATAATCTTACCAGCTAGAGAAAGCCTGCTGTTAAAATTTCAGTGTGTATCTTCCTTTCTCGCTCTTTAAAAAAAAAGCGAGTGTGTGTGTGTGTGTGTGTGTGTGTGTGTGTGTGTGTCTTTGGAGACCACACTGGACCTATAGAAAGCCTCATCACGGGTCCCTCAATTGTCTTAATTGTTCCTGCTGATGCTGCTTCCTCCTTTCCAGACATTCAAAACGAGGCTATCCCTGTTTTGTACAGCAATCCTTTGAACAATTTCTCACACCTGTTATAATTTCACTGCTTCTAGGGTTACTCTTCACTGAAAATGCCCATTTCTTCCATGGGTGTGAAATGTGGTACAGAGCGGGCCTGGTAATACGTCTGAAGGGGTTGGAGCAAACAGCAAGGGCCTCTCCCACTTTCTCAGACACTGCAGGTCTTAGTGCATACTTCTGAGCATGTCAGCTTCCTTGGATGACGCAGTTGCTATGGCTCCTGCAAAAGTCGCTGACAACTAAACACCAAGCCTGTTGGTCCAGGCTGCGCTTAGCCCAGGTCCATATCCACTGCCTTTGGGGTGGGGAGGCGGTCCTTGCTTCTTGGACCTGGTGCTGAGCCTAGCTGCTGATTCTAGCTCCTAGATCCAGGTTCTGCAGCCAAGAGCCTGTAGCCCCAGGCCGCAGTGAGCAGATCCACCCTCTCCACTGTGAGGGAGCTCAGAGAGGAGTAGGGTCCCATAGACTCTACGCCTGCTGGGTCCTGGGAGAAGCAGCCACTTCCTCTCTTCCTCCCTTGACAAGTGGGCCTTCTTCTTCACACCAGGCACCACTCTGCCCTGCACAGCCCTGAGTCAGCAAGAATGAGCCCAGCTATCAGAGATAAGCGTGCCTTCCCCCACATGGGCTCTGTGGGCTTTGGGGGCTGCCATCAGGCCTGGCCTCCAGAGCTGTGCCACAGCTGTCGCACCTTGGGGAAATGCTCCCAGACCCTCACGTCTGGGCCCAGCTGCAACCTCCCTCCCCAGCTTTGCCACCTGGTCCAGGAGCCAGGACATAGCCAGCTTCACCAGCAGTGAGAGGTGAATCAAGAGGCCACATCACTCAGGTGACTAAAGTTCATGTCTGTGCCCAGCCTTCATTTGTTTCTAAATCCAGCCACAGACGTGAGACCCTTCTCTCTTGGCTTTGAGGCCTCCACAAAAGGGTTTATTTAAAGTTTCAACCAAAACCTTTATAGCCCAGTCCTGAGAAGACTATCTTTTTATTGCAACTTTGATTAATGATTGATCAAAAAGTGATACTAGCAACACTGAAGAACAAATTTGCCCTAGAGATTAGCAAAGGTCTACATCTGCCGGGCTTGGGGGCCTAACCACCTGCTTCCTCCCGGGTCAAACGAGGGCAAGGTACTTTGGAAGACCAACCCCACACACAGGTTTTCTCTCTCTCTGTTTCTGTCTCTGTCTGTCTCTCTCTCACACACACATAAGGGAAAATACAGATGTGTAAATGTTCTTAAACCCTTTCCGGAATTAGCAGGGACAGAACAAAAGGGCATGAGGGCTCTTAATAGAATTTTTCTTTCTTTTGTTTCTGTTAATGCCTATTTTAATGTCTATTACAAATTAGCATCTTAAAGGGAGATCTGGAGTGTGAGGAAGAAAGGAGGTTGTATGAGGACCACAGCCTGGGGTTCCTCAGATCTCCCCCCGCAAAGAACTGACATCTGAAACATGTCCAATTCCAGGCAGGGAAGAGGCAGGGCTTGTGGAACAAAGCTTCACACGCAGTTGTGAGAAGAGCCGTGGGGAGTGATTGGGCTCTGCTCAGCTGAGATCTGGCTGTTTTGATGGTCTCTGAGGCTGTGGTCCTTGTAGGGTCCAGAGGCCACGTCAGAATCAGAAGGACCCAAATCTACCACCTCAGAGACAGGGGAGCCAGGGATCTGCATTTTAACAATCTCCCGTACCCAGGGTTAGCCCCGTCCCCACCTCTGTGAGCTCCATGGAACAGGGTACTGACAGGAACACATTTTATTTTCGTCTGCCTCTCGGCCCCTCTGGTGCCCTGGGGCATGAGGAGTGGAGAGCTGGTAGAATAGCTTCTACATGGAAACTGAAAAATGAAACTGGAAATCACAGTCTCACAGCGCAAGGAAGTGGGGTTTCTTTTCCACAGGGAGAGTCCCTGAGGGTAAAAGAAGCCGAGGAGCGAGGAGAAGCATGTTTAGTGAAGGCCGCAAGGTGTTTCTTAAGGAGCCTGCTGGTGGGCACACTGAGGCAGGGTTGCAGTGGCACCCTGCAGGCCGGGCGGTGACGGCAAGGATGGCTCTGGGGGCTGGCTGGCTGGCTGCTGTCAGCCCTAGAGGGCTTCCTTTCCTGCAGAAGCTAATTTCAGGCTTTATGTTGGACAGCTAATTTCAGAGTTACTTTAGGAAGAGCTTTAGCTCTCAGTTAATCTGAAAATGTTTCTCAGAATTGAAAGTTTTGTACCAGCATTTCATCCCAGCAACTTCTTGCCCCGCCAGGCTCTCCCACACGCACACACAGTCCTTTGATGAAGATTGAAGAGGTTTGAGTTTAGCTGAGGATCAAAGATCAAGCACCCTCATCTGCCCGCCCCTCTGGTCTCCCACACCACACACACCTGAGTTTGTGCTCACCCAGGCACAAACGCTAAAAGAGCTTTCACAAAGACACCGCTTGAGGCAGCCTTGAAGATACTTAGCAGAGCAGCCTTCCTGGAAACAGATTTCCTGAAGGGACTGGAATGCGGGGGAGATGAGGCCAGTGGGATAGGGGCCAAGAACTGTCCCTACCCACTAACTCCACACCATCCTGGCTGCCCAGCCCCCCACCCCACATACTCCTTCTGTGATTAGGACCTTGAGGGCGAATCCTCTCAGAGGACACTGTGTTTTCCAGACATTTGTGTAATTATTTGCCTCATGTCTGTGTCCCTCATTGGAACTAAAGACTCCTCAAGGCCTGGAACATGGTCTGAATCCTTGATCTTTTGCATAGTGTTTGGCACTTGGTAGGGACACACAAAAATATATGTTCCATGAGTGAGGGCCGCCTGAAATGCCCAGCAGAAGAACGGCGCTCTAGCACACTGGTGTATCTCAGTGTCCACACCCACCCTGGCCCCTCGGAGCACCTTCAGCTGAGGAGGCGGTGAACAGATAGGTGCCCCAGCTTGGCTGTCCACAGTCCAGGCCCATGGACTGCCTTTACTGTCCTGGTGTGTACGGGACAGGGCTTAGGGTGGGGTTCTTCTGTGGCTCATCCTCCATAGTCCTGGCTTTGCCTCCTTCACCCGACAGGTGGGCTCATATACCCTCTTCCCAGCAAGCCAGGGCCTGGGCTCTCTGGGCTACCCCAAAACACAAAGGCCACTTTATGATTATTTTTATTTTTGGCTGCAAGGCATGTGAGATCTTTCCTCAACCAGGAATCGAACTCGCATTCCCAGCAGTGGAAGAGTGGAATCTTAACCCCTCTACCTCCAGGGAAGTCCCAAGAAAGGCCGTGTTAGCATATAGGTCAGGAAGAGACAAGCTGGCGTTGGGTGTGGGGAGAGGGGGAAGTGTGACAGTGATTAAAAAAAATAAAAAAGAAGATGCCAGTGAGTGGTCCTCCAGGAGGAGCCGTGGACATGAAAGCAACTCTAATTTCAGGCCCCTTGTCTTTTATTCTTCTCAGCCTCACTTTCTCACCCAGAAATAGGATTTGTTCTTTTGAATGTGCCTCGAAGCCAGTATAACAGCAGATAATAGGGCTTGCTTTGGAACTGGGCTGTCTGGGATAAAACGTCAGCTGTGCATTTACGGACTACGGGACCTTGAGCCGGCCACTGAATCTATCTTTGCCTCGTTTTTCTGTCAAATGGGAACAATCATAGTGGATTCTGTGCACTGATTCACATTCCTGACACTGGCTGAGGGCTCAGTCATGTTAGCTGTTATTACCTTACCAGTGCTGGTGAGGATCCAACAAGATGACAGATGTGAGCATCGTTCCCAGACCCAAAGGTGCTGGGCAAAGACGAGGAAAGAGGGGAATATGTTGGAAATACTGAAGGCACAGCTCCCCTCCCACATTCGTCCCGGGTGGGGCAACAGTTAGCTGATTTAATGTTAAGTTAGAAGATGCACCAAAGGAAGGTGACGAACTGAAACCGCCAACCGTTTGAGCTGTAGGCTGCACTGAAACGTGTGGCCGGTGCAGATGGTGAGGGCCTGGGCAGGCCCACTTCCTCCCTGCGTGCCACGGGTCTTCCTCATACCAGCCGCTTCCCAAGGCTACAGGAAGTGGGGCCAGGAACACTTCAGGGTGTGTGCGGGGAGGCTTGGGCTGGAGGTCGGCAACTGCCGGGGTGAGAACAGAAGGCTTCCGGGTCCTTGCTGGGTCCCAGGGCCACCTGTGCAGTAGACCCTGCCCTTTCCCTGCCCGGGCCTGTCCAGAGTGGGTTTGTAGCAGACTCTCCACCCAGGCTCTTCTCTCTTGAGGTTGCAAGCCACTGTACACAAGACGTCCAGCCCAAGAGAGGCAGGCCAGAGAAGAGAGCTGAATCTTTTCTCAAAGGAAATGCAGTTGTGGTTTTAAGATGTTCACTTCACATCTGTGGTTGGCGTTTCCCAGGGTTCTCAGAGGTGATTGCAGGGTCAGCCTGATGTTGTCAAATAAGGTTCACCAGTGACCCTAGCAACAGGCTTCGCTGCCCATTGGCTGCCACTGCTGCTGCTAGCCAATGAGACTTCCTGCAGGCCAGCGCTGACGCTTCCTCTTGAGCAGGGATCCAGCTGCTACCTGTCAAATCACTGCCCTTTGAAGCAGCACAGATAGGTAGAGAGCTTGGGGCAAAGGTGCCAGGACAGTAGGACTTGCCTGGGTGCCCACATTTTAGAGTCCACTGGGCCAGCGTGCCACTGAGTCTCCACACAGCATTGGTCTGCATCCTCAGCTTAATGGCCTGCTCCCAGCTTGCCAGGATGAGTTGTTCCCCCCCACTCCCACCATCTCCTAGCTTGGAATTCCATAGTTCCTATTTCATAGCTCTGTCCATTCCTCATTTGCACCAGGCACTCTGCTAAGCTCCTTCTACTCATTATCTCTTTCAGCTCTCTCAATAACCCTGTGAATGAATTAGCCCCATTTTACAGATGAGGAAACTGAGGCTAATAGAGGTAACTGGTCTGGTGTTGCACCAGTAGGTAGGAAAGCCACAATTTAAACCCAATTTAAACAAATCCATACCCATGCTATTAACTGTCATACTGTATTGCCAGTTGCTCAATGTCTGTGACTCAGTCTCTCCTTCTGTGGCATGGGATGCTAACACCTACCTCACAGGTTTGGGGTGAGGATTACGTGGCCTAACTTATGTGCCGGAATCTAGTGCAAAGTGGTGGCTTGTCCAGTGGCACACCTTGGCACCTGTGAGCTTGGAGCCTGAGAGGTGTGCAGCCTGCACTTTCCTCTCCCACGGAGTGTGCTGCTGAAACACTGAGGTTTGTGGGCTGGACTTCTCTGTGGCCCTCATATTTGGTTTCCACTTCCTCATTCTCAGCCTCCTCCCACCCTCACCCAACTGTATCACTGAAGTAGGGAGGCTGGAGAGGAGTCTGCTGTGAGAGGCCCTGGCCTATGGGTGCCAGAGGGGATAGGATGGCTGGGCTGAACAAGACAAGTTTGGAGGACAGGAGGTGGGCCGGTCAGACGCAAGGGCAGGAATCCTTCATTTCCTCTATGCCAGATAGAAACACTTTCAGAATTGAAAATACGTAAATGATCTGGTAACAATGAAAATACATGAACCCTATAACCCAGCAACCCCACTTCTCAGAATCTGCTCTAACCAGAGTCTCACCCATGTGCAGCACAATATTCACACAGCACCAGCAAGAGTCCAAATGCCCATCAGCACAAGAGAATGCGAATAAACCGTGCAATATTCCTGCAGTGAAAAATGAATGAACCACAGTGACCCACGATACTGTAATATTGGATAATAATACCACAATAATACTGTGGCTCTCATCAGCATAATGTTTAAGTGAAACCGCAAAAGAATACACACAGTGTAATTCCTTTCATGGAAAGTTTAACAGCTGGCAAAACTGAATTGTATTGTTTGTTTAAGGATATGTGCAGGGAAGGTAAAACTATAAAAAGAACAGAAATTACCACAGAAGTCAATGTAGTCATGACCACAGGGGAGGGTTGAGGTTGTGATTTGAGGGTGCTGGCATTGTTTTATTTCTTGACCTGGTGGTGGTTGTACAGATATTTGCTTTATATGTCGTACTTATTAAACTGAATGTGTGCTTTGTGCATTTTTTTGTGCATAATTATTGTTTCGCAATTAAAAAAAGGGTGTGTATGTCAGCTCTAGCACTGAACCGTGCCGTGAATGGACAGGGCTGCAGAATGAGCTCTGCCCGACGTGAGCCTTTTTTTTGGAAACAGCATGCAGGAGTTCCACACTGTTTGCTGAAGCACAGCTGTTAACTGCAGATGAGGAGCCTTGGCAGGAATGGAAGATAAAGGCCATTGTGGAGTTTAGGACTGACAATGTTCAATGGATTGGACAATGACATGTCCTTTGACGTATCATTGCAGCCAGTGGTTGTGAACGCAGGGGCTGGATCACACCATGGTCAAGACCTGGCTGAACTTGAGGGGGTATGAATGGGCAGAAGGACACATGCAAAGACCATAGCCAGGACCCAGACTCAGACTGCTTGGCCCCCATAGAGGGTTGATTCAGCCAGAGCTCCCATCCCAGGATCCCCTCTTTAGGGATGTGTGTATTTGTTGATTATCTGCTGTATGCCAAACCCCTTCAGGATCCAGGAAGAAAACAGCCCTCCTCAGTGGCTGAGAAGGGCCTTATAGGATGCACAGCACGGAGTCGAAGGCTAGAGGATGCCGCTTCCCGACTGGACCTCTGGGGGTGCTGGCATTTCCAAGGTGGCAAGCTTGCTTTATTTATCCTCATTTCCCTGCAGTGAAGTAGGCAATGAATGACTGTTAATAAACCTTTATATAGAATATATGCTGTAGAGAGTAAGGTCTCATCAGGCTCCAGAGGCGCAGCCTGCCAGGCAGCCTGCTTCTCTGGCCCATCTCCAGCCATCCCAGCCAGCTACCACAGACTTCCTCAGGAGCTCCCAGGGCTCTGGCCCAACAGCAGCCCATCAGGTATCAAAGGTAGCCCTCCGTTGTTTTGTTTTGTTTTTCTTTCCAACCTAAATATCACCAGTTTCCACAATCATTAGTCTTATAGCCCTCAGTATTCTGGTTATCCAGTCTGGAGAGGCAATAAAGATATCCAGACATGGTCTGAACAGGCAGAAACATGCCTGCAGATGGCAGATTTAAGTTTGTGTGCTTTGACAGTCAGTGTATCAAATCTGTGATGGTGACAGCAGCTGGCGTGGCCTTGGACATGGTTGGAAGGTTCATGGTTACTGCTGAGTGTCTTTCTTTCTTTGGTATTCTCATGGCCTTTGCATGACAACTTTTTGATGTGAAGCCCCAAGCTGTAACCCTTGTCACAGTGTCATATTTCTCCTCAGTTCTCCTGGAGACTCCCTGATTGTTGGCTAAAGGTAGGCACTCCGTAGATATTAGCTCCTATTATTTACTTTACTGTTTTCTTTATTTGAATGGACAGACATAACTTCAGTGTCATTTACTGAGCATGCACTATACGTCAGGCACTGCTAGGTGCTGGAATATAACAGTGAACAGAGTAGGCCTGTCCGTGGCTCCCTGAGAGCTCCAGACACTCTGGGAAGCCTTGCTGATTGAATGGTTGAATGCACTGTGATCCACACCAGCACCGGTGACATTCAGACGTTCCTTGGGTGCTCTCTGCGGGTTCAGTTCAGAATGCATCCTCCTTGCCCTCCAGTGCTGGACTGTGAGAGTTATTAAGGAAGGTACCACTATGGGAGTGAAAAAACTCTGAAGCTGAACTGTCTAGAGATCAAGTCCTAGCTCTGCCACAGACCCACTGTTGACTTGACCTCTCTGAGCGTCAGTTATCTCCTCGGTGAAATGGAAATAACAATCCATCCCTCAGAGACGAAGATGATCAAATAGGGTCCCTGCACTGCACAACTCCAGCGGTGCCATTCCCGTTTTAGTCTCTGCAGCTGCTGGAGGCCTAGGGTTGAATGAGACCACTTTTGCTGTGTGACCTGAAGTTAATGGTCAATAAATGGTAGCTATTGTTATGTACAAGTTAGGAGGGGAGCAGGGTTGCTGCAGGCTGGCAGGCTGCTTAGGATTCGACCAGGCTTTGTTCTTCAAGGAAGGGCAGGGCTCTGAGAAGCACAGACTGTGATGCAGGCAATTGCCAGGAGGCAGCGACTCCCAGGGCAGATCTGGGGGAAAGGAAGCTGTTGAGGGAAGTGGTAAGGAATTCTCTAGAAGCCCACTGGAAGTTGGGCATGGAGCAGAGACGGATGTGACTAAGATGACTGCTCTAATTATTGAGCTGCAGAGAATCCTAGAGCAGCTTGTCCAGCATCCAGTCTCACTGGGCCCGCAGAGACCAGGGAAGGAAAGCAGCTGAAATCTCTGAGGTTCTGCAGCGAGGACCACAGTCGGGACTCCTGCCTTTGCAGCACCCAGCTCAGATGACTTCCAGTCCAGCGTGTGGTTACACAAAAGGAAGTATCTGGCATTTTTCGTACATACATATATATATAATTTATCTAACTGTCACAGTACTTATAGGTCATTGTTGAGCATTTTTAAGTTACAGCAATATAAAGAAGAAAATATACAGTCCTACCAACCAAAGATATCACCATTAGTATTCTGATGCATTTCTTTTAGTAGGTATCCCATGTGTAAAATTATGCATTATATATTCATTAGATTGGAACTGTATTGTGTAGAGTTTCATGTTCTACCTTTTCCCTGTAAAATTGTGTTTCATGAGAAAGAAGGACCATTTTTTATGCAAAAGAAATTCTAGAAAACTACTTTGCTTAGGAGACCAAAAAAAAAAAAAAGTGCAAAGCCCCAGTCTGCAGTGGTGGGAGGACATCCGGAGGTGCAGGGTGGCTCCGTCTCACGTCCGGTCTGAGCTCTGAGGCAGCGGCACCAAGAAAGACGAGTCCTTCTCTCCTCCCCTGCCCAGGCTGCAGCCTCCTGCCTGCGGGCAGGCAGAGGTGGTGAGTCTGCACTCAGCCTTCCTTCCCTGACACAGCATGTGTCTGTCACCCACTCCATACAGAAGCCTGCGGGACCGCGATCGTTATTATGGATGGCTACTGCTCGTGAACGACAGCAGCACCTCAGTCTGCGCAGCACAGCGTGTCCTCGTGCGGTGTCTTTCCCGAGACTCACACACACACACGGTCAGGCAGATGAGACAAAGGCTGTCTCACCCGTTGCACAGAGGAAGAGGCAGTCTCCTAAGGCGTTTAGTGCCTTATTTGAGGCCACACGGCCACTAAGTAGCAAAGCAGGACTTTATGAAGATCTGGCTGACTTTAAATCACTTTGGTGATTTTTTTTTTTCCCTCTCACCTTTTTTTCTCTCTAGTCCCAGCTTGTCCTAAGCTAAACAGAAAGAAAATCCCTTTAGTGAAGCCTGTCAGACTGTGCGTACTATGGGTGTGTGGAAAGGACACACAATGCCACCCTGGGAGTGTTAGGCCAAGTGCTGTCGGCTCTGGCTGGGTCTGCTGGGTGGCCTGACTGCAGGGCAGCTCTTCAGGACAACTCAGAGCCGGCACCATCGGAGGTTTGGGGAGTGGGTTTAGGGAGGCACCTGCTTCCTGTAGGCTAGTCCCGCAGAGGCACCGCTCTTCAGGCATCCTTCTTGACCCACCCAGTCATGGGGCGCATGCCCTGCCCCGGACTCCAGAATCACAGTGTCTCCCAGGACAGAGTCAGCTCCTTCCCAGAGAGGCTGTGGAACTCTGTGAGGCTAACTCTAACCGAGGGATTCTGAGCAGTTACATCCCTCAGGTGGTATACATCTCTAACAAATCACCATAAACTAAGTGGCTTAAAACAACACAAGTTTATTGTATTTCTGTAGGTCAGAAGTCCAAACCGGGTCTCACTGAATTAAACTCGAGGTGTCAGCAGGGCTGCGTTCCTTTCTGGGGAGCTCTAGTAGAGAGTGGGCTTCCTTGCCCATTCTGGCTTTTAGAGACCACTTGCATTCCTTGCCTTGTAGCCCCTTCTTCCATCTTCAAAGCTGGCAGTGGCTGGTCAAGTCTTCCACATAATGCTGTCTCCCTGATCCTGACTCTTCTGCCTCCTTCTTCATTTAAAGATGCTAGGACGCTTGCAATTACATCAGACCCATCCAGATAATCCAGAATAATCTCTTTATTTCAAAGTGAGCTAATTAGCAACCATAATTCCCCATTGCCATGTAACAGAACATATTCACAGATTGCATGCATTAAGATGTGGATGTCTTGATTCCACCATGGACCATTATTCTGCCTACTCCTCTGGGTTCTCCAAAGGCCCCATTCTGAGGCACAGAAAGCAGGCCAGACCAGACCACAGTCAGGATGTGCCCACCCTTATTAGGAGAGGTCATTTATGCTTAGGTCCTGTCCTTCAGTTCAACCTGTCCTTGATTCCTCTTTTCCCATCCTCTGCTCCCAGTCTTAGGTAGAGAGGAGTTAGGTAGGCAGCACCAGGGAGGGTGGACACGGAGGAGGGGAGGTGCAAGGCTGGATGCACCAGGGCTGGAAGAAGCCCTGGGAGCTGTGCCCCTCCCATGCAGAGACCCTTGGGCTTCTAAGGACTGGAGCCTGAGCCTTGTCGCAGAGCACTCAGGCGCTGGGGTCTAAGGGTAGGTCCAGGGGCAGGCAGCCAAGTATTGAAGCCCCTCCACCTCAGCATCTCTGACTGCGCTTGACAGCCAGAGCTTACCTAGCCTCTTTCCCTACTGCTTGCCTGCCTTTACTCATTCCCTTTTACCACTCCTTCTCTGGGCCTCAGGCTGGCACTTTGTGGGGGGCCTGAGGGAGCCATGGGCCCTGTGGAGCCTCTGTCCCTGGGCTGCTTGCTGAGGTCCCCAGGGATCTAAGACCCAGGAGGAGGGCTGCCCTCCAAGTAAGGTGACCAGCTTACCCCAGTTGACCCAGGACTTTCTCAGTTTTAGCACTGAAAATTCCCACATCCCATGAAACTCATCTGTCCTGAGCACCCTAGAACACTTAGTCACCCTGGCTCCAAGGCCCTTTGCCCCTACTAATCTACTCTAGATTACCTCAGCAGCCTGGATGGCTGGCCCTTTGGACTCTTTGATGCCAACCTCTGCTTGGTGTCTGGGAGCAGAGATCTGGGGGCTGATGAAAGGCTCCAGTCGAGTGCTGGGGAAGCACAGAGCCTGGCTTGCAGTGTTCCCAGCAGAGTCAGCACTCCTGGACCCATGCCACGTACCTACATGGGACAGAGCTCCTAAATATATGGACAGGGGAGTGGAAAACTGTGCTTCCTCCTGGTCTCTAAACATTTTTTAACAGCGCGATTACTTTGGGGTGGTGGATTGCAGGTGGCTTTAATTAATGTTTCTGTTTACTCATCTGTATTTCTTAACTCTGTACAATTAAACCACGTTCTTTTTCACTTGTGTACATTTTTTAATAAAAGAAACGAATTAATGACTCAGCCTTCCATCTCCAGCAGTCCCGCTGAGGGACACAGATGGGTTGTGCTGAGTGTCGTGGGACACAGGGGCCCTTGCTCTGGGGCCTCTGGCCTCTGGCTGGTCATGGCCCATTCTGCCCAAGGCTGCCCTGCAGGGTCTGAACTAGTCACCGCTCTGTGCCCTCCCTGTCTCTCTGCCTGCTCCCTGCTCCCCAGAGTCCAGCCGTGACTGTCCCCCAAGGAAGGACTCAGACAAGCCAGGTGCACTGTGGGTAGAGAAGGGGAGCAGACACTAACTGCAGGGCTTTGCCGGCCCAGCATTTTGCAGAAATGTTCTCAAGCGCCAGTCCTGCCTGAACAGGATCTCTGAGATGAGCTGCTTGCCTTGGTGGAGCTTCCAATCTGCTCAGAGAGGTTGGGCATGTGGGGAAGTAGCAGACAGAAAGGGAAGAGGCACTGGCTGGTGAGGTTTTGCCTGTGTGAACAGTCAGATCTGCGAGGGCCCCAAGACTGCATTGCACGTGTCTCAGTCTGGCCAGAGACCAAAACTGGGGTCCTCCCGAGTGTCCTGAGGAAGGCCCCTCAGGTGGGTGGCAGATGGTCTCCTAGGAGCAGAACTCAAGTGGCTTGCCAGTTGATGACAGAAGTGTGGCGACGAACTGTTTTCAGATGCTCTTCTGACTCCTAGAAGTTTGAACATCCTTCAGGCCCTCTCTGCCACACCCCTCCGCCTGGCAAGCTCAGCAGGAGCGCTGGGAGGGGAGCTCCCCATCAGAGGCAACACGGTCCACCTGCCACAGGCAAGGGCAGCAGCACCACCCCAGTTCACCATCGCCGTGGTATGGGCGACATGAAAGGACTTCTTGACTGCTCTCAGTTTTAAAGAAAGCGATTGCCCTTCTGGCTTAATGACTCCCTCCCTCCCTGTTTACCCCAGATCCCTAAAGACCAGCTCCACACAACTGCACAACTTCCTCGTTCCATGAAGTCAGCTTTCTCAGAGAAGCCTGACACACAATTCCCTCCCCCCAGTCCCCACCTGAGGACTCAGATGGCCTGGGCCACTTACTTTGCTCCTGAACTCTGATCCCAAGCATACCCCTTCACCTGTCTGAGCTAAGGTGTGGCTGAAAATTTTTAACTGCTGTGCACCTGCCGATTTGGGATTGACAGTGTGAGGGAGAAGTTGCTAGTAGAACCAGATACCCCCCATCCCCCTGGCTGGTAAGGGAAAGGAGAGAGCAGAGACAGAGAAGGCCCCGGGCCAGTTGAAGATAGACAGCCAGAAATGGAGATGAGTGGCACCCAGGCTGTCACTCAGCGGGGTCCGAAGGGTGGGAGAGGCCTTCCCTGAAGGAAGCTTGCCAGTGCCTCTGAGAGCCCACCTGATGTAGGGCTGCCAGAGGTGCTGGGTTTTCTCAGGGGTCACAAAGCCAGGATTAGACTCAAAACAGCCAGAGGGTGGCCCCAGCCTTGAGTCTGAGAGGTAAGATGCACCATTGACAGGCTTGGCTCATACCCAGAGCCAGAGTCCAGATCTCTGAGGGCCCCAAGGACTTAGCAAAGGCTGTGATTTACAGCAGAACAAGAGAGACCCGGTTGCCTTGCTCAGACAGAAACACAGCTGAAAAAGTCCTCTTGGATCCCTAGGGCTGAGCCAAGGCCTAGCAGGCTGGAGTCCCCTGGAGCTGGGAGCTGGTTCACAGAGACTTGCAGGGCTGAGCCCTGCGCTGAGGCCAAGTCACAGGCCAGTCTGTGTTCCACCCTCGGGGGCCCCGCCCACTGAACTGCAGGTGGCCTCCAGGGCATTTGCATCACTTCCCTTTAGGACCAAGTCGAGCCTCACTCACTGGGGCCCCCCCGGGGCCAGTGGCCCACAGCCTCGTTGCCTGGGGTGAGGGCAAGGAGCTGAAGAACGGGGTCCCACACAGAGTCAGGGCAGCTGCAGCTTCTGCTGCCTTCCCTGTGTCTACAAATGATTTTTGTGCATGAGATACTAGCTGCCCCAGGCAAGCTATCCCAGACATCTTCCCGAGGTCTCAGTTTCCTCCTCTGTGGGCAGTCTGATGCTGCGGAACCAGTCTGGGCTCTGGGCAGACAGACGTAGGTTGGAATCCAGGCCCCATGCTGATTAGCTGAATCATCCCTGACAAGCGCCTTGTGCCAGCTGAGCTTTGGTTTCCGTGTCTGTGAACAGGGGCTGCAGTGGGGTGCCTGAGCCATGGTGCGTACAGGGAGCTTTGGCAAGCACCGGGTGCGAAGTGAGCACTCGGCATGTTGTCGTTACCTAGCCGGACTCGGAGGTCCTTTATCAGTTCTGCTCCTCTCTGAGCTTGTGGAGCTGGATGAGGGATGCTGCGGTGGACAAATGTCTCTCTCTCCCCTTGTACTCAGTCCCCATGTCCTGGCCTCCTTGCCTCCAGTATCTTCCCAGTTTAAACTGCATAGACTCCCTCAGCCTGCCTCACCGTTGACCTTACAGAAGGAGGGAGTTCTTCTACAACTCCGCACCCCTAGGAAATGGGGCAGAAATGGGTCTCTTGGGAGCTGCCTAGAGCTGGGAAGACCATGTGGCCATGTGAACCCTCGTGCTGCCTTAGACTTGGCCTCCCAGGCGAGCCCTGGCTGGCAAAGGCAAGCCTCACTCTGCCCAGTACTTTGACTCCTGGAAAAAGAAGTCCATGAGCTCCTCATTCTCCCTGCAAGCCTCTGCCCCTTTGACTGGCACAAGTGGGAAAGGTGAGTGCAGAGTTCTGATGAATTTCAAATGTCATTGTGACGGGAGGGTTCAGTTCAGTTCAGTTCAGTCGCTCAGTCGTGTCTGACTCTGCGACCCCATGAATCGCAGCACGCCAGGCCTCGCTGTCCATCACCAACTCCCGGAGTTCACGCAAACTCACGTCCATTGATTCAGCGATGCCATCTAGCCATCTCATCTTCTGTCGTCCCCTTCTCCTCCTGCCCCCAATCCCTCCCAGCATCAGAGTCTTTTCCAATGAGTCAACTCTTTGCATGAGGTGGCCAGAGTACTGGAGCTTCAGCTTTAGCATCATTCCCTCCAAAGAAATCCCAGGGTTGATCTCCTTCAGAATGGACTGGTTGGATCTCCTTGCAGTCCAAGAGACTCTCAAGAGTCTTCTCCAACACCACAGTTGGGATGGTTAGTTGTGCCCAAATTAAGAAAGGGCACTACTTCTGACAGAAAAAAGCTTCCTGGGTGCTCCAGCAGGGCTGCTGAGGAATCCTGTACCTTGCTAACACAAGGATTTTTGGATGTGTGCAGACTGTGTAAAAGAAGACCAAATGTTCCCAGAGAATGACAGACAGCCTGGGTGTGACCCAGCCCCACCAGCCTGGGGGCATCACTTCCAGGGGAAAGGACTCCACCTCCAACCAGGCGCAGGACTTCTTCCAAGACTTAAGTTGTGTCTTTCGTAGTCCCCACCCAAGACTTCCAGAAAGATCTGAGAAAGCCCTTATCTTGCACACAGTGCACTGAGATATTGCACACTGATATGTCAAGAAGGGATGATTGGCATGTCTTCCTTAAAGGTCTTCTAGGAAGCTAGCATACTAGCCTCTAGCTTTCTTTCTGTTGCCAAGTGAGCTGAATGAGTAACGGCACAATTAAAGTGACACCTTCAGAGTAAGGTTAGGAAATTCCTCTCACTAACCAGAAATGCCCTGGAACATCTGTAGATTTGGCAGTTCGTCCTGGTGTGCCTGAATCCTACTTTGTTGGTTTATCCCATTGGAAGGTGGTCCTTCATGACAATGATGTTATCACAACCCCAGCAAAGCAGATCTTTCTATGAGCTCCTAGTCCCTCAGCCAAGAGCTTCCACCAGTGCTTCAGCTGAAGTTCTTGGGAGTAAGCTGCAAAAGCATTGGCAGGTTCTTTGAATGAATTTAAATTATTATTCCCAAATCTGACACAGATTATACTGAGGTTGCTCCATTTCAGGCACTATTTGGCTAATGAGTTAGTGTCAGCTGCCATCATCCTTAGGTGAGCATTGGACTTTCCTTTTTCTCCTCAGGCGTGGTGGGGTGTGGTAAGATAGCTCACCATCTGGCTCCATCTCACACTACCCCTCCAGGTCTGGCCCCTGGGACCAAGCTCCTTTGTGATGGGGAGGAGGATATTTTTGGGGTCCCTCCTGGACATTCCAAGGAGGTTCCAGTTGTCTCAGATGCCTAGGGTATGAAGAGTTGGAGACCAGGACTCTAGAAACTCCATCTTGGCTCTAGAGATTGGGAGCTCATTGCATTGATGGAATTCCTTTCCCATTCTGGAAACTTATAAGTGATGAACTTTGTGTACTAAAACTTGAGAGATTTCCATATCTACCTGGACTTCAGCATATCCACTGCCTACTTAGCTGTCAGGGATTAAATCTGAGGTCCCTGCTGTTTGTTCTGGGTTGCATGCCTTCCCTGACATCCCTCCTAGGTCTGATCTACCTGGCTTCACACTACTTCCAGCCATCATTAGTTGGAAAAGCCACCCACTAGCCCTTGCCAAACCCCCAGTTAGAAGCCACAGAAGGCCGGCCTCCCCAAATACTATTTTTCACAGTAAGGGCTGGGCCCTGGAAGAGCTGGGAAAGGCCTTATTCCTCTCCTTCTGTCGCCAGGTGATGTCACTCTTGGAAAATCCAGGTGGACCTTCTGATGGGCAGGGCTTGAGATGAGTCTGTCTAGGCCTCCACAAGTAGAGTGCCCACCCAGCAGGAGGCCACCTGCCATTCAAGGAACAATACTTCCTAAGCTTTGCAGAGAACGGCTGACTGAACTTTTACCCATTTTCCAGTTTTTTATTTTCCCACTCTGCCTTCCCCCCACCCCACACTCTTTCCAGACAGCTCGGCCCAACAAGGGGTTTCTTGGACCAAGAATATGGAAGATCTGTCCACAGGGCTTGATTTTCCTGAGCAAGCCCTTCACTGCCGTGGCCTCATTCCCTAGAGGATACTAGTGATGCCTGCTGGCTTTCCTGGGCCAGCCTGCCTACTACTGGGTGCTGTTTAGCCCCAGGGCCAGCCTGCAGAGAGAAATGAGAAAAGCCCGTTTCCAGACCTCTGACTCTTCACTCTGACTTGGTCCTTCATTGCCTTGTATCAGTGATTCCCACCCTGCAGTTTTCAGAAACATTGTCCTGATTCTTCACCCAGAGATTCTGTGTGTGTTAGCCTAGCCAGAACCCTGAAAAGATGTGGAATAAGGACGTCTGCATCATGTAAGTTCATCCAAGGTTTTCCTAACACATTTGTGCATGGAGCTGTTTCACAGTACACTGCAGGGTTGATTTTCAGCACCAGTTATTATTGGCTGTCAAAACAGTAAAATACTTTTGAACAGTCAGGTGAATAGTCCCAAGCCCCAGTCCCCAGTGTCCTCCAGCCACCCCAGCCCCTCCCCCTCAAATCTGCTCCCAACCCAGTATCTACCTGTACTATTCAAATATGGTAGCCACTGGCCACGTGTGGCTTTTTGAATTTTAACTAATTAAATGAAACTTTAAAAACCCAAGGAAATCCCTGGCATCCAGTGATTAGGACTCCAAACTTCCACTGCAGGGGGCATGTGTTCTATCCTGGATCCAAGAACCAAGATCATGCATGTGAGTTCAGTTCAGTTGCTCAGTTGTGTCCGACTCTGCGACCTCATGAATCACAGCACGCCAGGCCTCCCTGTCCATCACCAACTCCAGGAGTTCACTCAGACTTACATCCATCGAGTCAGCGATGCCATCCAGCCATCTCATCTTCTGTCGTCCCCTTCTCCTCCTGCCCCCAATCCCTCCCAGCATCACAGTCTTTTCCAATGAGTCAACTCTTCGCAAGAGGTGGCCAAAGTACTGGAGTTTCAGCTTTAGCATCATTCCTTCCTAAGAAATCCCAGGGCTGATCTCCTTCAGAATGGATTGGTTGGATCTCCTTGTGCATGTAAGCAGTACCGCCAAAAAAAAATTTTTTTAATCCAGTTCCTCCATTGTACTGGCCACATTTCAAGTGTTTGGTTTAGCACATGTGACTACACCACTACCTACTGTAGTGGACAACGCAGACGAGAACATTCACATCACTGCAGAAAACGGACAGCAAGTTATGCTCAGCATAGAAGGCCTCAGGGACCTTTATGGGGCTGGTATCTGTTCTGATGGTGACCATGCTGTGCCAACTGATAACTCTGTGAAGTAGCACCTGAGTACACTTGCATTTGAGTTTATAGCAAAACATTACAGTTTATGGCACATTCCTCAGAACTCAAAACCTAACACTCAAGTCAACTCATAGCTCTACCTGTATAGCCAAGGGCAATGACTGTATTTATGTGAACATATCCCTGTGCCACAACTGTCCTTTCTCCTGCCATCTTCTCCATGACCACAACTGAAAGGATTTCACAACAGGTGTGTTACCACTCATCCCAAAGTTAAGCTCAGGCAGGATGCCAACAATGAACCCATCAGATTGTATCTACAAAAAGTAAAATCGCCTATGATTTATCTCTGAATAAAAGGCCACAACCCTTAGAAACAATACAATTTTTATAAAAAGACAAATGTACATATTTACATACATGTACATGTGTGGTCACACATGACTTAGTGGTCAGATGATATTTCCAATTTTAAATCACACCAAGGCACTCACACTTGCCTCCCTGGGCCTGCTGGGGGCTGCTGGGGCCTGCCTGAGGGGGCACGTGGGTGCAGGGCAAGGCACAGTATAAATAAATGCAAAGGCCAAGAGCTTGGGAAAACGTTAGTGTACACCTCTGATCAGAAACGTGGCAAGGTCTGCAAGAAAAAGTGCCAGGTTTTTTCACAAGCCCTTCAGCCTAGGCAGGGAGCAGGGTAGAGCTCCTCTGAGGCAGAGGGGGCACTGTCCCACAGGGACCCCATTCTTCCTTCACATTTCACTGGTGTTGGAACAGTCCTCAGGGCTCAGCTAGGAAGGGAAGTGGTTACTTTGGGAACAGGATTCACTTAGTGCAATTGTCTCTTAGTGCAGAGCCAGCCCTGGAGTTGGTGCCATGTTTTCTGAGGTCACTGGTCCGTTCTCTTGGGCCAGCTCAGGAACAGTAAAACCCTCTCCAGGCAGTGGGACTCAGAGGGGAAAGCTGGAGGCTGACTCCTGTCTGAGACTGCCACCTGACACACCAGTCTCAGAACCCCATCTTCCCAGGAGGCAGGGCCAGCTTTACCCCACAAGATGAGTCCAGACCCTGCCCTGCCCGACTGCAAGAGGCCACTGCCCCGAGGTGGAAAGACCCATCCTTGGTCAGCAGTGGGGTCATACTTCATCATATCAAGGGGCCACAGGATTCCTGCTTCTTTGCACCACGGCCACCATGATGCCAGGCCCTGTCACCTAAAGGAGTCAAAGGGGGTCAGGGGCCCATCTATGGTGCACAAGGAATGGCCTGGATGGAGGGCAGCCTGACTGGGGTGAGCAGGCAGTCCAACCAGCTGGGATCCATGTTCTTCATCTCTGAAGATACCAGGCCAATATACCCTAGAAGATATAAAGAAGGTTGTGTGAGGACTGAGGGGTGAGGAGGCAGGTGTTTTCCCCTACCCCACCAACCCTCCAGCCCATTCCTGGAAAGCACAGACACAGCAGCTCCTGTGTCGACCCCTCAGCAGCCTCATCTTAGGCAGACCCGAGGGCCTGGGAGCCACAGCCAGTCTGCAAGCTGTCTGCACCCAGATGAATTTAAGAAGAACGCTTTGCCTCTGCTGCTGTCTCGTGAGCCTCCCCTACCACCTCCATGCATTTCCCATCTTTGAGAAACCATATGGGTCCAGGGTCTTCTTACCCCCAGGGCTGTCAACTTCTGGCTCCTCCTTGCAACTGAACTCTCCATAGACAGAGGTGGGCTGGGCCCCGGGTTCATTAAGCAGGTACCCCTTCCCATCCACGTTTGTCTGCTGCCACCCTGTTTGTTCCAAGAGCTGGGGACAGATAAATAAGAAGCCATCAGCTCACTTCCAGTACAGACTCACCCTCTGGCCCTGCCCACAATGAGCCAAAGCTTCTCAGCCAGGATCAGGTCCTTGGCTATTTTCATATTCTCAGATGGATACATATGTGGAGTGCAGTTAGGATAGAGGCCCAGAGGTGAGGGTCTGCCCTGGCACCCTGGGCTAACATTCCCACATCTACCTTCTGGCATAGAATCTCCAAGACCTCCCTCTCTATAGGGTAAGGACATACCAACTGGGAGGGTGGCTTAAAGCAATGGTTAACATGCTAAGAAAAGATGCCTTGAAATTTCAGCTAGAATTAGGGAATTATTCCCATATCTCCATTTTCTGTGCTGAAGGAACACAGCCTGGGTATAGCTACTATGAAAACTTTTTTTGTATTTATTTTAAAACCTGAAGCAGAAAAAACCTAGAGAATAATTTGCTTAAAAAAAAAAAAAAAAGCCATCATGTTATAGATCCCAAAGGGTGATTATTGAAACCTGATGTGCATTTCCCAAACTAACAGGACTGGGGCATGTTGGGGCGGAGGACACGGGCCAGGGACCCAGCACTGATGGGAGCTGAGTCAGAGCTATCTGAGGCCTGCTTTAGGACAGCATGTCAGAAACCCAGCCTCCCTCCTCCCCTCATTCCCACAGTGTTTCTTTCCCATCAGCCAAAAAGGTCAGTGGTCCCCAACCACATGGACATGACACTTGTCGGACTATGCAAGCCAACAGGTCACAACAGCAGCAGCAGCTGCCTACCCTCCAGTTTGGAAGCCCTCACTGAGAAGTAGCCACCTCTAAAGGGCACCAAAGGAGGAAGGAAGGGGCTTTTACCTTCATGATGTCCTCAGTTAATTTCCCTTCCTCGTCCTCATCTGTTGCAGCTGTGGATGGGGAAGAGCAGAGAGGTTAGCTGAGGTTAGCACTCACCCTGAAGTGCTAGCCGACCCGGTCCCCCTGCCTCTTCCCACACGCACACACTGGCCTCCCAGCAGATGTCTGCCTGCCATGAAGATCACAGAGCAAAACGCTGTCCTGGTGACTCAGCCTCTTGAACCCTGAAGCCGCACCTCTTCCCACCTCTTCCCTCTCCTTTCCAGCCCATCAGTCAGCTCAGTGCCAAGTGGAGTTCTGAGCGTCTTTTCTCCCTCAGGAAACCCCTCCTTGGACCCCAACAGGAAGGCCAGGCCCCAGAAGCACGAACCTTCAGAGGTGGAGGGCATGGGGGACACCTGAAAGTTGTACAGGTCGCTGGTGCTGTCTGGCACAATTTCCACTGGAATGGGCCAGTTAGGGAGAGTGCTGCTGACGCCACACGGTGACAGCGCTTCAGGACAACAGAAACCGAGGGTCAGAGCTGGTGCTGCCTTAGTTTGCCAGGATACCCAGCACCCCCCGCCCCCACTCATAGCCTGCTCCAACAGGCCACCGTCCACAAGCTCAGCGCCTGCTAGATCCAAGAGTAAGAGCCTTCCCACCAGTCTACACGGTCCCCTGACAGACCGGCCCTCCTCACCTGGAGTGAGAGTCCGTTCGATGTCCAGGTCCTGCCCTATGTAGCTGCGAACTGTGTAGTTGCTGTGGTCATCAGGCAGGGTGGAGCTACTGAGTCCATCAGAGAAGGTATCGGGGCTGTATTCCCCATACGGCTGTAGAAGGAGAAAGATGCTTAGGCCCAGGCTTGCTGTGGCACTCCTTTCACTACCCACCCTGACCCTCAGGAGACCAAAGGCTAACTGCTTAGGATCACACTCACCTTCTTCTTGGCCTTGCTCCTAGCATCTCGGCTGGACTTGGACTTTCTCTCTGTGGGGCAAACAGGCTGTCAGCCCAGCCCTGGTAGAGGCAAGCATGCCGGCCCCAGCTGCCCTTCCTCCTCCTTCCCTCTCTCCCTGAGGGCTTCCCCAGGACCCAGAGGCCTTTGGGTACCTTTCCTCTGGCTCTTGGTGAGGGGTGGGAGCATCCGGTACACCCGCACAGCTGAACTGCCCTTGTTCCTGCTCTGGTCCTTCACCTCTTCAATATCTGGCAGTGAGTTCATGGCGCAGCGAAAGTTTGCCTTCCAGGTCTTGGGATCCGGCTCCTTTTCCCCTGCTTTGTATCGGCCTAGTTGGCAGGAAAGGGGGAGAGGATCATCAGGGCTATCGGTGGGAATCCTCATTTGTGCCCTGGCTCAGAAGGACAAAGACAAGGGTATCCCTAAAGCCTGCATGCTGCCAGAGGTCCACAGTGATCAAACCAGCAGGTATTCCTGGCTGACACTGGTGCAGGCCCTGGGCTTCTCAAACGCCCAGACGTGGGCATCTGATACACCCAGCAAGCCTCTGGGAAAGCCCTACCCAGAAGCACTAGAGAGCCCAAGCCCAAAGTGCCACCTTTGTCACAGATCAAGGCAGTCTCTCTTTGGCTGTCAGCAGCCAGAAAGAAGGGACTGGTGCTTATCTGATCGTTCCAAACACGGGAGAGGACACAGAGTAGGCAACAAAGAATATTTACTGATAGGGGGACTGAGTGGTCCGAGATGGGCCAAGAGCCCCATCCTTGAAGGATAAAAGGAGGCTGCCAACCAGATGGGCCCAGGACCATTAGTCAACATCAAGAAAAAGGAAGGCCTGGATCTTTTTCAGTGTCAATGCTTGCCTCTGCTTTTGCCAGGGAGAACTTTAATTCAGCCACAAATTCCATGAAGCCATACTTTTTAAGATTTTGGCTTTATAAATTCCTTTGTGAACTTGCTGAAATGATGAACCTCTCCCCTCAAAACACAGGCCTGCTCCCTGCCCACCATGAATTATGTACATCTCAGGGAACTCAGAGACCCCAGTGAAGATCCTCTGTGTTAACAGAAGTGCCTCCCTTTCTCTCTTTCCAGCTCCTCTTAAGCTAGAGTCCAGCACACTCACCTGTGTGAATGGCCCAGCTCCGAAACAGACAGGCGTCCTTGTTGATGTCCCAGCCATGCTTCGCAGCGTGCTTCCATGGGATCTGGAAGATCATCTCCTCCTATACAGCACACGTACACACAAAGCTGTGTCAGCTCAGAGACCACAGGTTTTTGGCCTTAGTCTGCCCAGCCCTCGAGGTCTGGGAAAAGACTGACTTCCCTTTTTCACCCTGACATCTGGCTGGGGTTGACCCATCCCAACAATGGCCTAAACAGACTGGTCCATCCCTCTGGATCTCTCAGAAGAGGCTCTGGGTTCTGATGAGCTATGGCATCATCAGGTCAGCAAAGACCTCCTTCTGCTCATTACAGATGTGCTAGGACCCATACAGAGGACCCCTGGATGCTTCTCTCTGGCTTGTCAGCACCAACATGGAAGTGAGAACTCGGTCCATTATATGGGGCTTCTCAGAACAACTGTGAACACTGGCTCCTACAAAGGGAGTTCTGGTCATATACCTGCAGGAGCCCAGGACCAGACTTGGATGGTGACTACCTGTGTGACCCTGGCATTGACACTGTACCTCTGTATCCCTCACTGGTTTCCATGACATGGGGGGAAAAAAACAATACCGCAGTAACAAATATAAAAGCTAAGGTCCCACTGTTATCATTACTGCTGGTTAACAGTATGGATTTTTGAGTTGAGTTGCTCAGGTTCAAATCTTGGCTCCATCGCTTTTTGTGTGATCTCATTATCTACCTCTCAGTGCCTGTTTCCTCATCTGAAAATGGAGATATTAGTAAAATCTTCCTCGCATGGCGACTTTGAGGATTAAATGACACAATGTAAGTAACATACTTAACATGGTGCCATGCTCACTCCTAGTAAGTGAGCAGAGTAAGCATTAGCTGTTATTAGTACTACTAAGCCTTCCGGGTCTGTTCTTTTTGCAGCAGCAAGAGGCCTCTTGGGTCTGGACAACTGGTGCAAGGTTAATTCTTGGCTCACCTGCTGGGGCAGCCACCTCTTCCTGCCAGCAGTGCCCACTTCTCTGTCTCCTATCTGCCCAAGCGGAGCCCTCTAGAAGGCTGTGTGTGCCTGTAGAGGTCTCCCTCAGTACAGGCCAGAACTCTGGCTCTGCAGATGCTGGGAGAATCTTGCTGCTGGAAAACTGTTAAGTGGCCCGAGGTCGATGCCCCATGCATACCTCAAGAAGTGAGGTGGGCAGAAGGCAGCCAGTGGGGCCCTGCCTAGGCTGTGTCTTATACACTCCCTGCAGGATCCACTGGGAAATACATCTACCTACTCCTTATCACTTCCCTTTTTGAACTGCATCTGAAGCGTTGGACCCCCGAAGAACATAGGTTAAAACAGTGGCAGAAAAATCCAAAGAGTAACACTCACTTTATTAATCCAGATCAGCCCTGGGATTTGGTTGGAATTAATCTGCATCTCTAGCCAGGGTCTCATGCGCATCCGAGTGATAGGCATGTTGGCTGTGAAGAGAAGACAGAAGGCTCCTGTTAGGAGTCTGTTGAGCAGTCCCTGGCCACTACCCAGCCCCACCCCAAGTCATTCAGTTACCCTCCCCTGCCCTCATCTAGATACCAAGTACTACAATCATGCAGAAGGGGACTTTCTCTCTAATAAAACCTCCCTCCAAATCTTTTCAGCATCTTAAGCAACACACTCCCTCCCTCAGCCCCTCCTAGACAGTCTTGGGAGAGGACAGACATGCTAAGTGATACTTTGAAGATTATGTTAAGGAAAAGAGACAAAACACACAGATATCTAAATACTAGAACTTTACTCCCCAAATTCAAATTGTTTGGGAAGAGAGGGGCTTCTTTTGCTTGATGCCAAGAAATTTCCCTGTTTGAGTTGTTGTCACTAGCCGTGCACCTTCGCTAATGGACAGTCACCCTGCATCCTCGTCACCAACCCCCCCCCCCAATCTATCCCTTGCCTGCCTGACAGCCACAGTGCCAAGGCCGGTACGCTAACCCTTTGGGCCTGGTTGCCCTCCTTGGGCAAAGTGGCCCAAAGAACACCTGTGGCGCCTCTTCCCGCGGTTCCGGGAGGTCCTCCAACCACCCAGCGCAGCCGGCCCCAGCCTCCGCCACCTGCAGAGACAGCCCGAAACCTGGGGGCTGGGCCTGAGCTGGAACCGCCGAAAAGCGGGCGCAGGGAGCAAAGGGCGCCCATGCTTTGATATACAGTCGAATCCCCCGCACAGCCCTTGGATGCGCGCAACCAACACACAGGGCCACCCAGAGGCCGCCAGCGGCTCTGGCACGGACAACCTCGGCGGGGTGGGCGGTCCACGCCGCTGCCCGCCCTCCCCGCGCAGCTGCTTGCGGCTCCTCGGGCGCCCTCCGAGCCCGCGCGGGGGCCCCGGCAACGCCGCGCACCCGTCACTCTCCCGGCAAGGGTTTTAGTCCCCCACTTCCTGGTGCCCCGAGAGCGCCTTTGTCCGAAGCCACCGGTGCCCCCTGCGGCGAAGGCGCGCTCACCTCGACGGCAGGCGCTCCCCGACGGCAGCAACCGAGGGTCCCGGCGAGGACTGCTTTTGCCGGCGCTAGGAGCGCGATTCCAGTGGGAACGGGGAGAAGGCAGAGGATGCCCGGGTCGCGGAGCCGCTGGGCACGGCTGGCCTTGACTTGGCACGGCTGGCCTTGACTTGGCACGGCTCTCGCTGGCCTCTGCTTGCCAGACTTGGGCGCACGTCCTGCCTCGACGAAGGAGTGGCGCGCTCTGCCTGAACCGCGGCGCCGCGGAGAATCTAAACACTTAGCGGGATTCCCCCAGCCCGGGCCGGGCCCCGCCTCCTACAGAGCCGAGCGGACGCCCATTGGCCAGCGCCGCCTCATCATTTCGGGGAAATCAGGCTGTTGTAGAGCTAGCGGCGAAGGGGAAGTACAGGGCGGCTGCCCCTCCCCACCCCCTCCGGCCTGGCGCCGCCGCCCCGGGGCGACCGCGGGCCCGCCCCGCCGGCTCCCACTCCACCCCCATACCAGCGCACCAGCGCTCCTGGAAAGTCGAACGCCCCCGGCCCGCAGTTGCTCCCCTCACTCGGCGCTCACCCAGCCTGCTCGCTCCTGAGGCCGTCTCCTTGCTCTTCTTTCCTGGGGATGCCCCGGGATCCCTTGTCTTCCCAGCCCCGGTGAGGGGGTCACCCCGGCACCTGCCGTCCTCTTCAGAGTGGACGCGAGCATTGAGTCCTTGAAAACCAACCCGCTTCCTCAAGCCCGTTAATGGGTGTCAAGCAGGGAGCGTTTCGGCCTTCAAACCTTCGAGGGGTGGCCCACCTCCGGGGGCTTCACCTTCCCCGGGGAAGTAAAGGAAATCCTACCCTGCGTGGGGCTGCCAAGACGAGAAGAAATCCCTGTTTGGCAGCTGTAGTTTCCTCAACTCCAAAACAATAGCCCTACTTTGCTGCTTTCCCGTGACAGAGAGATGAAGTCTGAAACATCAGGCCCTACTTGGGCAGCAGATGATGCGTGGTTTTCGAGGCCCCTGCTAGAGTCTGTGACCAGGGACAGACCTCTTCCGCTTCTCCATCTACATTCTTGGGACTGCCCCGCTGCTGGCCTTAGGGAAAGAGAGAAGGGTTTCAGAGAAGCCAGGACTGCTGAGTTGGGGTGGGGGTGGGGTAGCCTTGGTTCCTCCTAGCACTCCTGCCTTAGGCCACCTCCACAGCCTCACTTGGTCCTTGCAGGAGAGCCTTCCCTGGCAGCACTGGTTTAGTTTCTGGGGCCTCAGGGCTTGGTCCAGAGAGATTCTGGGCAAGTGGGGTATTTGCTTACCTTGATCAAGGCCATGGGTCTAGCTAAAGGGTTGGGGAGCCCAGGTCCCAGGTGCTTTGGGAATGATAGCTATCGAACTCCTGTGCTTACAACTAGACCTTGCCCTACTTGTACACCTAGAGGCCGGGCTGAATCTTCATTTTTCTCTCCAGAGCTCTGGCCAGCAGGCTTCTTTCTTCATCTCCCCAAAGTTGCTGACTCAGAAGTAAATCTCTCTTCCAGGTCAGGTTGGCTGTGTCATTCCTGTCATCCCAGCTCTCCCTCCATAGCAGCACCCAGTTGCAGTGCTGCAGGCTGGAAACAGACACATGGATGCACCATTCCACCTGTCAGTCACGCTATAGCTTTCCTCCCACAGACGAAATAGATGGGTTAATCCAATTCTGGTACACCAGAATCTGATGCTGTGACTAAGGCCACACTTGGTTCCCAGGAAACCAATAGGAATGGGTCAGAGCTGTCTCCCAGATACTGATGGGTGAGGGAGCTGAGAGGCAGAGAGGCAGGAGAAACTGTGAGGAATGAGACTACCTGGGTGTTAAGCAAATGGAAGGTGCTGAAACCCTGGAAGGGGGAGAAGGGTTGGGGTGCCTTAAATGACAGAAGGGAGTGGGAATGCACTACAGAAACCAAGACCTTTCGAGCAAGAAGAGAAAACAAGTGGCTTCTGAGTTGCTAAGTCTGTTTTCTGTGCAGCAAATGAGTGCTTGTCCTACCCCTAGGAAACTGACACAGCTGCTGGAAAATGCAGAGTGAGATTAGGGAAGCGAAGTTTGCATTTCATGTGGTCTGAGAAATTGACCTTGGGAAGGCAACAGGAGAGAGTAAAGTGTGCTTTAAAATAAAAATTTGAATTCATAGATAATCATCTGTAGGTATACATCTATAATGAGCGTCTTTCTGTGTCATGAAACGTACTTCTGCAACATCATTTGTAATGGGTATATATTATTCTTCCATAAGGATAAATAAAAATTTACCCAATTAATCCCCTATTGTAGGACATTTAGGTTATTTCCATTTTTTCATAATACAGACAGCACTGTGTAGCTAAATCTTTGCGCACACCAATCATTTTTTTGCTAAGGAGAAATTCCCCAGTGTTAGTATTTACCAGTGAAATTGTCATTTTACATTTTTGAAGTGATCTTTGCCTTTTTTTTTAACTTTTAACTTTGGGGATTCTTTCATACTCTTGATGCTTATTATGATTGGGGGTGCTATACTCCAATCAGTGAAATAAAAGCTAACCTCTGTTTAAGCATCTCACATTTTTATTGTAACTGTTCTTGATGAATCCCATTCTAAGATGTATCACGCATTCCTTGTGAAGCTAGACAGATGCATTTTGTCCTTTTTAGGTTTCTGTTAGTAATTCAGGGCTGGCCTTTCCACATTTCTGACTCAAAATACTCTTCTGTACTTCCAGCCATCCCCTTTGGGCAGGTGACCTCCAAAACCACACTGTGGCTGCCTTCTGGCTGCTCCCCTACAAACCTATCCGCAGATTCCACACACAGCAAACAGAACTCTTGGCCTCCCACTTCCGCACTGTCCCCAGCAGATTTCTTCCTAGTTCCAGCTCCCTCTCTGGTGAAGTCTTTCCCATCCTTCTCCCCTCTTGGCCTCATCTGGTCCTCTGGGTCTTTCTTCCCTACATCAAGTCCTGCTTTCACATTTGAGGATCAGACTGTTGTTGCCACAGCCTCCCCTTGGGACTGCCTCCCTTTCTGGCCTGCCCTCCAGGCACCTCTGCTCTAGGATTATTTCTGTAACTTTGATGAACAGAGCTAACATTCAGGGTACACATGGGAGCTTTGTGAGTTCCCTTAGACTCCTTAGCCCCACATTCAATTCACTGCTGACTGTGGTCGCAAGCGTCCCATTCCAACCTTCTGTCCCACAACTCCCCTACCCTTGGACTATAGGGCCATGGAAAGAGAACACAGAATTTGAGTTGTGAAGCTGCATTCTTGTGCTTTTTGCCACTTTGCTGTGTGACCTCAGGCAAGTTATTGTCTTTCTCTGGGTCTCAGTTTTCTCATCTGTAAAATAGAAGTACTCTCTGCGCATCTGTCCTAATTTGTTACAAAGATGAAAGAAATTATGTAGACTATCAAACTCCTTTCTCAAGTGTAAGACATTAGTCAAATGACATGTATTCACAGTAATGCATGAGCCTTTCACTGTATTTCCATTCTCTGAACACACTTTGTATTTTCCCCCTGTCTTTGCTCTTTCCATTTGCTCCTCATCCCTGACTTCCTAGGATACTTAGTATCACTCACCTTACCTGCCGCTCCCCCACTCCCCCCACTTCAATTTCAGTCTCTGTTTTAAGGCCTAGAGCAAATGCCTGGTCTTCTATGAAGCAGCCAACCAGAAATCCTTCCCCTCCTCAAAACCCCCTAGACCTCAACTTTCATGTTGTCTTTTCTCTTCCACTTATCACCTTCTGGGTGGTGACTTTCTGTAGAACAAAGTCTGCATTTGTTTTTGTTTTTTTTTTAACCAGTCGAACATTATGCAAGATCTTAGTTCCCAGGGATCAGACCCATGCCCCCTGCAGTGGAAGTGCAGAGTCTTAACCACTGGACCACCAGGGAAGTCCCAAAGCCTGTGGTTTTTCTGCAACAGACCCGAGGGTTTTCTGCAGAGTTCCTCACACTGCAGCTGGAGTTAGCTCACTCAAGGATACCTTCCATCTATACCGTCACTCAATAAGGGTACATTTATTGCAGTTGTTCTGTATTAGGGTCTGGAGTTTTCTGGGCTGGCAGATGGGGCTGGCAGATGAGGCTTACCGGCTGGCAGAACCACCTTTGAGATGGCCTCTGCAATCAGGCTGCTGAAGGCAAGATCACCCCTCTGGAAACCTTTTCCTTGATGGACCAAATCATGCCCCCAGCCCCCTTCCTCAGACTCTCCGAGGCTCTCAGTGTTCACCACCCAGGGTGGGTTCCAGTTAGTCCTGAAGTACAGAACCCAGCAAGGCTTTAACTAGGTTTTTGAGACTAGTGCAGTCCTGCATCCCTGTAGGGCCTGCTACCCAGAGAAGAGGCCACAGTCCCCAAAGCAGATGAAACCCAGCAGGCGTTTCACCCCCCAGGTCCAGAGGGAGGGCTATCTTAGATGCTAAACGTCCATCCCAGCCATCATCTATACAGCAACTTGGAAGCAGGGCAGTCCTAAACTATGAAGTGCAGAACACAAAGTCAGGCATAAAATAATCTAAAAGCAACCCAAAGCTTTAAGATAGAATCTAGGCATCATCATCCTAGCTGAAATGAGCCTAACTGGAGATGAAGAAAGTCGTTTCTTAATTCATTCAGCAAATATGAATGGCACTCCTGCTCTGGGTCAATTCCAGGTTTGGCCCTGGGGATGTGCTCAGGCACGAGACTAGCCCCTCCCATCTCACAACTCAGGCAAAAATGGTGTATGACACAGCAGAATAAACGTTGTGCTGTTATAAAAATCCTAAACGCAGAGTGGGAGGCTGCAGCTGACTGCGAAAGCACTAGGGGTCTGGCGATACAAGAGTGGGCCGAGGATTGCTCCAGCGCTCCGGGACCGGAACCCCGGAGGGGGAGCTGGGTGTCAGTGTGGGCTGCCACTGATGCCCTCTGCAGTTTCATTTCTTATAAACACCGCGTTGGGAGGAAAAGCAGCCTCGGCTCTCCAACCACCCCAAGGGGCCCCGAGGCGGGGCTGAAGCTCTGTGGCCGCGACCCGGAGTGGGGCTGGATGGGACCAGCCCCCTCCTCCACCCTTCCTACTCCCACCCCACCCCCGCCAATGGGTCTTGCACCGCGGCCAGCGCCCCGGCAGGCTTCCTGGCCTTGCTGGGGGCAACAGCACCCCTACTTCGTCCTGGGTAATCGAGTCCCAGTCTGGAGCCCCTCGCCCTAGGTGACCCAAGTTCGCGCTTCCCGGGGTCTGAGATGGGTGTGTTTTTGGAGGGGAGGGGGCGCAAGCTCTTCCGGCCAACTTCCACATTCCTGCTCGGCCCAGGCTGGGGGTGAGTTGGGGTGAGCGGCCGGCTCTGGGCTGGCCGGCTTCCTGGAAAGGGAGGGAGGGAAGGAGAAAAGCAAAGCCTCCAGTCCTCGCGGCCCGGGTGGCGGCCTGGGGCCGCCCCTCCCCCTCCGCAGCTGGCTGCCCCGCCCGTGCCAGGCAGCTCACCTGCCGGCAGCCGGCCGGGGCACTTCCTCCTTCTTCGCTCAGCCTCCTGCTGCGGGCCACAGGTTTGCAGCCAGCTTCGCAGCTACAGGCTGTGTGAACTCGGGCAAGTTGCCAAACTGCTCCGTGCCCGCCGCCCCCCCCCCCACTACGATGAAGGGGTGCAGAGTCTGGTACAGAGCTCTTTGTAAACGCCCCTGCCCTTCCTTCTTATCCCCCCTGCCCCCCTCCCCTGGTTTGGCGGACGCACAGTAGGCGCACACAAATGGCGCCCACCTCTACCTTGTTGCAGGGGAGGCTATGTTGCTTGCCACCCCTCGCTGGGCACTCCGCCATCGGATGCAACCTAAATGATTGAGTTAGAATTGCAGCTTTCCCGCGGGCCGTGCTGAGCCCAGGGGGCTGGGCGCCGAGCACAGCCCTGGCACTCAGAAGGGCCCCCCACCTCCGCCTCGGCCCCGTCGATCCGGGAGGGGCCGCTCCGGCCGCCCAGTTCTGACCCAGCCCCGGGCGCAGGGCCCAGTTGCCAGCTCCCGGCTGGCGCGGGGGGCGGGGCCTGGGTTTCGGTTTCTTGCAAACGCGGCGGCGATAGGGAAATCGAGGAGTTTCCGGGAACCTCGCCGGGAGCGCAGAGGCTCGCGAGCTGCGGATGCGCGAGGAGGAGGGGGACGGGCGGGTGTCCAGTGTCGCGGGCCCGTGGCCCTCTGGAAGTTCCAGCGGGAGCCGGGGAAAACCGGCCTCAGAAAAGCCCCACCTGCATGCACCTGCCCCCAGCCTGCTCCCGGGTGGCGTTCGTTCCTAAGGGAGCGTGGTGCGGTGTGGATGCAAGGGCTATACTTGCGTGTGAGGACCGGACTGTATGCAGGCTGGAGGAGTCAGGAATGTGGAGGCCCCCCTCAAAGGGCCGAGGTCTCCAATTGTAACACTGGCTTGTTGTATTGTCTTCATAACTCTTATCATTGTCTTCATAGCACTTATCATTGCTGAAATTATCCTTTGTGTGTATGTGTTGGTGGATTCCTCCCACCTATCTTGAAGCCCCTTGAGGGTGTGGCCCTGCCTGCCTAGTCCAGCCTGCTGGGTCCTGAGAGCCTCCAATGGGCCTAACACAAGGAGGATGTTGGGTGACTGCTTATTGAATGGATGAAGAAATGGAATGAGTTAGAGGCATTTAGGGTGGGCCTTGTGGCCTTCTGAGCTGCTCCCAGGGGACCTCTGGGCCCCCAGCTGTTCTTGCCCCCTAACCTGGTCAGGTCAAGCTGATGCCCCCAGCTGAAGGAAGTCCCACTCCGTAAGAGAGGCCTTCACCTCCTTGGGAGGGAGTCCCCTGTGACTTCCAGAGAACTGCCTTCCAGATGGGGTGGCTGGGCAGTGAGCACACTGTCGTCATCACAGAGGAATGCTGGCTGTGGGGGTCGGCTACTTCCTTCCCTCCCCAGGGCTTGCAGCTCAGGCCAGGGATAATTGGGGGTTGGGCCTGTATCTGAGCCAGGGAGGCTGGGAGTTTGGGATGGTGCGGGCCGAGTCTAGCACCCTACCCTGACCTCTTCAGACCAAAGTCATGCCTGCGGTCAAGGTGGGCTGCGCACACATATTTCCTAAATCCTTGCTTTGGAGCTCCGGCATAAAGATCTCCTTGCTTGTAGCCTTGAGAAAGACAAATCAAACAGATAGAGCTCCCTGTGTCCAGAGAAACTGAGGGTGGAGCAGTGAGCAGCAGTGGCCGCTCTGAGGCACCCAGCTAGCCAGTGGAGGGGCAGACAGACCCTCAAGCATCCCTTGTCCAGTCCAGCACTGGTTTCCTCTGGCCCAGGCTCAGGAGCAGGGTGGCTGGCCTGGGAGAGGGCCAGGGAAACTCCAAACGCTGCAAGAGTGGATCTTGTGCTGTGAGCACAGTCCCTGGTGACCCTGGTGACTCAGCCTGGGAATCCCAACTCCAGGGGCTGCCATGGAAATAAGGGTTAAGACATTGAGGGGGTGCCCCTAAGGGGTCCAGAGACCATGGCAGCAATTTAGTGAGGCTCCAGACCAAATAAGGTCTTGTCTCCTCCTTCTCTTGTGGCCCAAGTCTGGACCCACTGTTGCTGGTCCTCTGCCTAGTCCAAACAGTCTCTTTGAGGCAGAGAACTCAACCCCGATCCCTGATCCTCTCCCATAAAGTGGAGTTGGAGAAGAAACCTGGTCTTCGAGTGTCTACATCGGACTTCATTTGCTGTCTCATTTTGGAAACAGTAGATGTAGCTTAAGCTAGAAAATATCAGCAAGAATATGTCTTTGTAGCTTGGATTCAGCAACTGCTGAGTTATAGGAATGTTCATAGAAGGAAAACAGGGCAAGAGACAGGAGAAAAGGGGGTTGGCCCAGCAGGTGCTCTGTCCTGTTCACTGCTGTAACCCCAGGATCCAGCCTTGCCTGAGCACAGCAGATACCCTATGAGCGAGGTGTGGCTTGGATGGGGATAGATGGATGGATGATGGATTTGGATCAGTATGCCCCCAGTGGGAAGGAAGAAGGGAGGGACATGGCTTTCCTGAGCATCACTGTGGTCATTTCTGTGTGGTTCTGTCATTCCAAGAGGATCTTTGCTCCCTCTTCAGTTGTCTTCACACGTGTGTCCTCTCCCGGTCATGCAGAGAGACTGGGTGTCCAGTGACATTGGCCAGCCAGCCACATAAAAGGGAAAGGGGCTCTTAACATCAGGTAGGGTTTCTCTTCCTCTCCTGGAAGGTAGGTCCACAAAGACCTCAATTTAGATAGAACCTCAGCTAAGTGTGAGAGGTTCCAGTCCTTTCTCTGCATGAGTGAGTATCAAGAAAGTCTCGACTGACTGGCTGACTGACTGGCAGGAGGGATGAAGGGTCAGCAGAGAGCCACCTGCCTGGATAGTCCGGAGAAAGCATGACCGACTGCCCTCCAGCTTGGCAAGTGAGAGACTACAATAATCATGTCACCAGGTCAGATAGCCATTGTGATAGCTAACTCCTAGATTGCTGCTCTGGGAGTATTTCAGAGGACTCGGTCTCCATTGGGGGTAAAATGGACCAGGGTTTGCTGGGAGAAGGCGGTCTTAGCCAGGAGGCCCCTGGTGACTCATCACTGCCAGGAAACAAAAATTAGTCTCCTTTCTTCAAGAACCCTCAAGAATGTTGGAGAAGACGTCCCACAGCCTCATGGGCTGGAGGACACATGTATTCTTTGTTGCTAGTTGAGTGGTGACTCTAGAAGGCTGAAGACATAGGGGCATCTGATGGGCATGCAATGTTTCTCAGCCTCATGCCTGTACCAGCCATGCAGAGGCACTTCGAAGTGAGTCAGTGCAGTACCCACCGCTACCCTGGATATGAGCTCTCTGCGGACAAAAGATGGGGTTATTACCCTCAGAGCCCCCTCCTGGCACCCAGCTCACTCCTTACAAATAGCAGACAGTTAGTAAGTGCACTTGATTGCAGAATGACAGGTGTATATCCTACCTGTAGTATGAGGCGAAGGAGCAGAGATGCTGGGACGTAGGGACAGAAGTGATTTATCTCTGCCAGAGTTCACAGGCAGCCACTCTGAGGAACTAGCATTCAACGGCCTTGAGGGGTGATGAGTCAGCCGTGGGAGAGCATGTTTAGATTGTAGGCACAGCCCAAGCAAAAGCCTGGAGGCTCCCAAGTGCAGGACAGATCCTGCTTGTGGTGTGGCCTTGTAGCCTTGTATGGCTGCTCCAGGAACTAAGGCTGGACCAGCCCACAAGAGCCATACCATGAAGAGGCTTTAGTGCTCCTCAGAAGTATGGACTTGATCCTGGCTGTGCAGGGTGAAACTGAGAGTCTGATCTGTGCTTCAGAAATCTCTCTGTGGAGGAGACGCTCACGCAACTGTGTTCCTGCTTGACCACGAGAGTGAGTGCCTCCCCTTGAATGTCATGCCGCAGGCCGCTACTTGCATTGCCCTTGTCTGGGACCCTGGTGCAAACCGAGGCAGGGCAATGGATAGGAGGCAGCTCGGGTCACTCCACGTGGGTTGGGGCTCTGGCCACAGGGGATGGAGAGAAGTGAGTTTAGTTGACAGCAGTATCCCTGGATGGCCCGGATGTGAGGTGAGTTGGAGTAGAACCCTTCCCAGGCCTTCCCAAGGTTCCCCATTCTGGGAGAAATGTAGGGAGATTCCCCACTTTGCCTAAGGGGCCATTGCTTTGATCTCAGGCTATGAGTCTGGGGAGCTGAGGGCACTGAGCTAAAGTGTAGGACAGGTGATCAAAATTCACACATTGTCCCAGGAATACCCAGGTCACTGGTGATCACAGCCAGAACCTGAAACAACATACCAGCACTGTTTGGCCCTGCCCTTTGGACGCTGGGTGTGTGGGTACAACAGGCCAGGAAGGCTGGATAAGGGTGCCCCACTGCTGGATGCAGTGTTCTATAAATTCATCATCCCTCTGCTGTCTAGCAGGACCAGAGTCCACCCCCATGTCCACCTGTGTTCCCAGGGGACCCGAGTCCTACTCACAAGCCCCAGCCCTCTGAAAGCTCTGACCCTGTGACCGCAGCGCCCCCTGCTGGATAGCACCCTTCTTGGCGTCTGCTGCTGCTGCTGTCGCTTCAGTCTTGTCCAACTCTATGCAACCCCATAGACGGCAGCCCACCAGGCTCCCCCGTCCCTGGGATTCTCCAGGCAAGAACACTGGAGTGGGCTGCCATCTCCTTCTCCAATGCATGAAAGTAAAAAGTGAAAGTGAAGTCGCTCAGTCGTGTCCAACTCTTAGCGACCCCATGGACTGCAGCCCACCAGGCTCCTTCGTCCATGGGATTCTCCAGGCAAGAGTACTGGAGTGGGGTGCCACTACCTTCTCCGTTCTTAGAGTCTAGGGAAGAAAAAAGGGTGCAGAGACAATGCTGGCTCAAAGGGTGTGAGCAGGAATTGAGGGTGGACTTTGGCTAAGGGAGATAGGCAGGCGCCACCTGGTAAACAGAGTACCTGTTTCCTGGTCAGTAGCCTTTAGCCGACTGCAAGAAAAGGAAGAGATGGGGTTTTCTATTTCTGCTTTATTGACTACGCCAAAGCCTTTGACTGTGTGGATCACAATAAACTGGAAAATTCTGAAAGAGATGGGAATACCAGACCACCTGACCTGCCTCTTGAGAAACCTGTATGCAGGTCAGGAAGTAACAGTTAGAACTGGACATGGAACAACAGACTGGTTCCAAATAGGAAAAGCAGTACATCAAGGCTGTATATTGTCACCGTGCTTATTTAATTTATACACAGAGTACATCATGAGAAATGCTGGGCTGGATGAAGCACAAGCTGGAATCAAGATTGCTGGGAGAAATATCAATAACCTCAGATATACAGATGATACCACCCTTATGGCAGAAAGTGAAGAGGAACTAAAGAGCCTCTTGATGAAAGTGAAAGAGGAGAGTGAAAAGGTTGACTTAAAGCTCAACATTCAGAAAATGAAGATTATAGCATCTGGTCCCATCACTTCATGGGAAGTAGATAGGGAAACAGTGGAAGCAGTGTCAGACTTTATTTTCTTGGTCTCCAAAATCACTGCAGATGGTGATTGCAGCCATGAAATTAAAAGACGCGTAATCCTTGGAAGGAAAGTTATGACTAACCTAGATAACATATTAAAAAGCAGAGACATTACTTTGCCAATAAAGGTCCGTCTAGTCAAGGCTATGGTTTTTCCAGTGGTCATGTATGGATGTGAGAGTTGGACTGTGAAGAAAGCTGAGCGCCAAAGAATTGATGCTTTTGAACTGTGGTGTTGGAGAAGACTCTTGAGAGTCCCTTGGACTGCAAGGAGATCCAACCAGTCCATCCTAAAGGAGATCAGCCCTGGGTGTTCTTTGGAAGGAATGATGCTAAAGCTGAAACTCCAATACTTTGGTCACCTCATGCAAAGAGTTGACTCATTGGAAAAGACCCTGATGCTGGGAGGGATTGGGGGCAGGAGGAGAAGGGGACGACAGAGGATGAAATGGCTGGATGGCATCACCGACTCAACTGACATGAGTTTGAGTGAACTCCGGGAGTTGGTGATGAACAGGGAGGCCTGGCGTGCTGCAATTCATGGGGTCACAAAGAGTAGGACACGACTGAGCGACTGAATTGAACTGAACTGAAGGTGACTTCTCGGGTGGCAAGAGAACGAGGACCCTGTCTTCTCCCCTGGGGTCATGGCCCAAGAAGGCCCGCATCCTAGGCTGAGCACACATCTCTTCAGGTGGGCCCAGGAACCCCATCAGGTTCTCCCAGAGTAACCCCTCTGATCCCTAGAGTGATTTGTCTTGGGACTGAGGGCCAAGGGTTAGGCCTGGGAAGGGACAGACAGTGCCCTAGGCACTCTAAAAAGAGGAAGAGTCATCCCCAGATAGAATTCCTGCCCAACCATCCAATCCTGGCTGAGAATGGAGACAAGGGCCTGTCACAGAGTCCAAGAGCAGCTGCCTGGCTTCTCAGATTCAAACCTTATCTGGACTCGCTTCCCTCCTGAGCCCCAGACCAGTGCCTGGCACACAGGGCACAATTTGGAGTGCAGTGAGATGCCTAGTGGACAGAGGAGTGGGAGGACCCCACAGGTGCCACTTCCGCCCCCCATCTCTGAGCCAGGAAGTCCACAGTTAGGGCCATACCTTGGGCAGCCACTTCCCAGAAAGTGACTTTCCCCGATGAGTCGTGCCCTCCCATGATCCTGGCATCTGGAGTGCGCACCTCCGATAAGGAGCTGCTGGGAGTTTGTTTACATTGTGACTCTCGGTTAGAGTGAAGGCCGAGGCTTCAGCTGGCTCCTTGGAGCCCAGGCGGCAGTCTTGACCCCCCAGGAAACTTGTTTCCCAGGCCAAGCCAGTGTGTCTGCTGCCCTCTCTGGGACTGGGCCCTAGAGAGGGCCTAGTGCTCAGAAGAGCAGCTCCTCTCCATGGCCCAGGCGTGGCCTTGGCATCCATCCTGATTCAGCGGCTCGAGGTAAGCTCCTCACAGAGACTTCAGAGCGCTCACCAACCAGGTTCTTGGGGAGAGATGAGGCCTAGAGGAGGGTCCTTGCAGAGAAGAGACTGATGCTGTGTGCTAAGGCTGCCTGTGCATACGAGGTGCCACCTCACCCAGCAGCTGTTCACTGTTGTCGTCCAGTCACTAAGTCGTGTCTGACTCCTTGCGACCCCACGGACTGCAGCACGCCAGGCTTCCCTGTCCATCATTATCTTCCAGGATTTGCTCAGACTCATGTCCATTGAGTCGGTGATGCCATCCAACCATCTCATCTTCTGTCGTCCCCTTCTCCTCCTGCTCTTAGTCTTTCCCAGCATCGAGGTCTTTTCCAGTGAGTTAGCTCTTCACATCAAGTGGCCAAGGTATTGGAGCTAGAGCTTCAGCATCGGTCCTTCCAATGAATATTCAGGGATGATTTTCTTTAGGATTGACTGGTGTAATATCCTTGCAGTCCAAGGGACTGTCAAGAGTCTTCTCCAGCTTCACAATTCAAAAGCATCAGTTCTTCAACGCTTAGCCCTCTTTACGGTCCAACTGCCACATTTGTACATGGCTACTGGCAAAACCATAGCTTTGACTAGATGGACCTTTATCAACAAAGTAATGTCTCTGCTTTCTAATATGCTGTCTAGGTCTGTCATAGCCTTTCTTCCAAGGAGCAAGCATTTTTTAATTCCGTGGCTCAGCCAGGCACACTGGTGCCAAATGGCCTGAGAGAGAGTGGGGACGATGGGAGCAGTGAGCTATCACCCATTCGTGGGGGAGCTCACCCACCGTGCTGAGGGTTGCGGAGTGGGAAAATTACCGTGCAGACTCCAGGAAGCAGAGGAGCAGAGTAAACAGTGGATTAGGTCAAGAAGGTCTAATTTCCTTGGACAAGCACGCCTCGTGCAGGCCTTGGGCCTGTGCCTACAAACTGCACCATTATCTCGTGTGCATTATGTGCGGGCCTAATAGCAAAGCCAGTGATATGACAACTCTCTCATGAAACTCCCCACACACTTCTAGAGGAACTGATTTTCTCTCAAGCTTCTCTGCAATTTTTCTCTTGTCATTTTCCTAAATATGTGTCTTTTCTCTCCGTCTTCTAGTCTAGGGATGCTCTTTGATCACTGGTGCCATGGGAATGGATTACTTGACAAATTCAGACAGCAAACATTTGCTTTCTCGCCAGATGACAGGCACAGAGGTAGGTGCTCTGGGCACAGACATTCAACAAGAATTTATTGAGCCTGTACTATGTGCCAAGCATGGCTCTAGACACTAGGGATATTGAATTGAATGAGATCAAGTCCCTACTCCCATGAAACATATTCTAGTGAAGATGGGCAACAACAAGGAAAGTGTCACACTGTGGTAACTATCCTGCAGAGAAATAAAATAGCTTGAGGTCAAGACAGTGTGGAGGCAGCAACTTTAGATTTTGTGTTCAAAGAATATCTCTCTAAAGGGGTAATATTTTAACTTTCTAAATGACAGAAGGGGCAGCAATGTGCAAAACAGGGTGAAGAACACCCCAGGCAGAAGGAACAGCTGGTGCACAGGTCTTGGGAAGAGAAGAAACTCAGTGTGTTTAAGGAAAAATGTTCTTGTGACTCCAGCATGGTGGCCAAGGGGAGAATGATAGAAAAAGCATCCAGTAAAATAGGCAAGGGTCAGATAGTGTGGGGCATTTGGGGCTTTAGCATTATGCCAAGGCAAGAGAGAGCCTTTGTATGACGTTATGCACAGAGGAGAAATGATTCCATGTGCATTTTTAGATGCCCAGTGACTGCTCAGTCCATTTGCAGATTGGACTGTGGTCCAAGCCAAGTCTTTCTGCAAGTGTGAAGCAAGAAGACCATGGGGAGGCCAGAGTAGGAGGATGATCCAGGAGAGATGAACAAGGGTGGTGGTGGTATCAGTGGAAAGAACAAGGAGTGGATCCAGGCAGAGGATGGAGGGAAAGCCAAACAGAGCTAAACAAAACACAGTGGCTGCAGAATGGGAGGAAATATTTGCAACTCATGTCTGATAAAGGACTTATATGTAGAATATAAGTTTAAGCAAAGAATGTTTAAAACTCAATAATAAGAAGACAACACATTTTCTAAGGGTCAGACTTGAATGGCTGTTTTATATCTTCTTTGGTATAAGAAACATGCAAACTAGAACCAGAATGAAATACTACCACACATCTACTAGGGAGGCAAAATGAAAAAGACTATACCAAGTATGAGCAATGATATGGAACAAATGGAATGCTCTTAAGCTACTGACAGGAGTGAAAAATGCTACAACTACTTTGGAAAATGTTTTGGCATTTTCCTAAAAAGTTAAATATACACCTACCATATAACCTAAGCTTTCCATTCTTAGGTATGTATGCAATATAAATGAAAGGATGTGTCCATGCAGACTTGTACATGAATGCTTATTGCTGCTTACTTTGTAAAAGCCAGAAACTGGAAGCAACAAAAATGACCATTAATAAGAGAACTGATAAAAAGATAGTAGGATATCTATACAGTGAAATACCACTTGGCAGAAAAAAGGAATGAACTAGGTAACATGGAGTAAACATTCTCCTCCCTGTCTCTCCCTGTAAATGAAACATTAAAACCTGGACTGAATGTGTGAAAGACTTTCAAGAGTAAATATCAGGGGCATCCCTGGCAGTCCAGAAGTTAAGACTTCACCTTCCAGCGCAGGGGTTGTGGTTTGACCCCTGGTCCAGGAGCTGAGATCCCACATGCCTTGGGGCCAAAAAGCCAAAACACGAAAAACAAGCAGTATTGTAACGAAGTCAATAAAGACTTTAAAAATGGTCCACATTAAAAAAAAAAAAATCTTTTAAAAAGTTGTAAGAAAAAAAAGTAAATATCAATAGTGGGTGAACTGGGAAAGAAAAACAGAATTTGGAGTATCATTGACATGGGATGAGTTTCTTGTTTTCCCTCCAATATTTCTTGGCTGGGCTCCCCAGGTGGTTCAGTACTAAAGAATCTGCCAGCCAATGCAGGAGATGGCGGCTTGGATTCCTGGGTCAGGAAGATCCACTGGAGAAGGAAATGGCAACTCACTCCAGTATTCTTGCCTGGAAGATCCCATGGACAGAGGAGCCTGGTGGGCTACAGTCCATGGGGTTGCAAAGAGTCGGACACGACTTAGTAACTAAACAGCAACATTCCCTGGCCAGACTCAAAGCAGCCTGGAACTTTCAGGTGAAAGTGGGCAACTGGGCCATAGACAGTGAAAACTCTAGGAGAACCCTTCTAGTTTGGGTTTGAAGAATGGGAAAGGAACTCCTAATGTTCAGAGTGAGTGAAGAAACAGCGCTTTAAAACTTTTTCTCTGCTCCTCATGCCCCAGCCACCTAATATTCCTGCTACAGTGACATCTGAGGCATTAAGGCACCAACAATTCTTAAGGAAGAGACACTTTCCTTCTGATTGCAGGTGTATCAAGAGATTGGGACAAATCTAACTGCTCTCCTCTTTCACTTGCTCTGTTTCTCTTTTCTCCATCCTTTTGCCACTTAGCCCTGGGTGAGGGCACAGCTGTAGGAAGTACACAACAAAGCAAAACAACTAAAGAACCAAAAGGAGAATCAGAAAGAGGAGCCCCAGAGAGCCCCGAAGTACCAGGGAAATTGTGGAGAAGGCCCTTGGGAAATTAATTCCATAAAACTGTTTATGAACTGCGCTCTCACCCCCAAGATGAGCGTGCATGGATTCAATCCTCAGCAGCACATCCAAGACCGGAGGACTAAACTGAACCACCGCCTGTTCTCAGAATTACCACTAGAGGGTGCACGTACAGGACAAATCTAAACAGCACCAGAAAGGTTTTGAAAATGGAACTTGCCTTGAAACCACAATTCACAGAAGGCTATTCAGGATTGGTGGCTCAAGCCCAATTGCCTGCTAAAATATACATGTCAACGTTCTCCATAGTATTCAAATAGGACCCGGAATCTCATAAAATTCAAATGTCCAGGACTTAAAATTATTTGGCATAAAAAGATCCAGGAAAACCTCGACTTGCATGGTAACATATGACCAAAAGGGCCAACAGTGAGATATTAAAATTAAGTGACAAAGACTTTAAACTGCTATAATGAAAATGCTCCAAAAGGTAAAGGCTAACACTCCTGAAATGAATGAAAGTCTTCACAGATAAATAAAAGATAAATAGAGAAACTAAAATTTTAGAACTTAAAAATAGGAGCCAAAATCAAATACTCACTAGATAAGCTCAAGAGCAGAACAGCAATGACAGAGAAGTCAGTAAGTAAACTTGAAGGTAGACCAGTACAAAATTATCCAGTTTTGGGTAACAGTGAGAAAAAGATTTTAGAGCCTCAAAGTCCTAGAAAGTCTATCACTGGAGATCCATAAAGAGAGGAGAAAGAGTGCAATGAAGGCAAAAATAATGACTGAAAACTTCCAAAATATGACGAATGACATAAACCTCTGCGTTCAAACACCTCAGCAAGTCCCAAAAAGGGTAAACCAAAGAAATTCATGCCTGTATGTATCATAATGAAACTGTTGGAAACTTCAGACTACATAACATCACATAGATGTGTATGTGTGTATTTCACTATTGTTATTGTTCAGTTGTGTCCAGTTCTTTGCGACCCCATGAACTGCAGCATGCCAGGCTTCCCCGTTCTTCATCATCTCCCAGCGCTTACTCAAACTCATGTCCATTGAGTTGGTGATGCCATCCAAGGATCTCATCCTCTGTCATCCCCTTCTCCTCCTGCCCTGAATCTTTCCCAGCATCAGGGTCTGAGTCGACTCTTCACATCATGTGGCCAAAGCGTTGGAGTTTCAGCTTCAGCATCAGTCCTTCCAATGAATATTTAGGATTGACTGGTTTGATCTCCTTGCAGTCCAAGGGACTCTCAAGAGTCTTCTCCATCACCACAGTTCAAAAGCATCAATTCTTTGGTGCTCAGCCTTCTTTATGGTCCAACTCTCACATCCATACATGGCTACTGGAAAAACCATAGCTTTGACTAGACAGACTTTTGTTGGCAAAGTAATGTCTCTGCTTTTTAATATGCTATCTAAGTTTGTCATAACTTTTCTTCCAAGGAGCAAGCATCTTTTAATTTCATGGCTGCAGTCACTATCTGCAGTGTTATGTGCTACATATTTGTGCGTAAATACTTTAAAATATGTATATATTTTGATATATGTATATGCATACACACATAGACACATATCTGCCAGAAGAAAACATCTCATTGTGGAAGCCCGAATGAAGAGGATCACATCTTCAAAGTACAAGAGCAAAAGAACCATCAACCAGAATTAGATACAGTTCTGTATCCAATAAAAGAGTGAAGGTGAAATTTTCAGATGAAGGAAATCTGAGTGAATTCCTTGCCAGCAGACCTATTCTAAAATAATTTCCAGAATTTTTTCAGATAGACTGGAAATAGTACCAAAAGTATACTTGGAGTGAATGAAGGAAGACCAACAGAATGGTAAAATATGGGTTAATTTAACATTCTACTCTTTTGCTCTTGAGTTCTTTAAAAACACTTATATTTAAAACAAAAATTGTGACATTTTCTGATGGTATGTTCAATGTATGTATATGTAATATGTAAGAAAACTACAACAGAAAGAAGGGAGAATAAAGGAAGCGATACGATGGTTAGTTTTTACATTCTAAAATGGTAAAAATATCTATCCTAAGCAAGTCTAAAAAGGAAATATGTATCTTGTAATCCCTAGAGTAACCACTAAAAAAAGAGAGAGGTAGTTAAAAACACAACAGATGCATTTTACTGGAATGCTTAGAGAGATGTTCAAACAATCCAGACAAACTCAGGATAAAGGGAACAGAGGAGGGAAAACAGAAAACAAATAATAAAATCACTAGATATAAATCCAACCATGTCAATAATTACAGTAAGTGTAACCAGACTAGGAGAGAAGTGGCGGAGCAGGGAGCACCAAATGCTTATCTCTACACAAAAGCAGCAGATAAACTGGCAAACCTGTCAGAACTGGCTTTATTGGAACTCCGGATACTTACCAAGATTTTACAGCAACTAGAAAAACACTTGGGCTTCCCGATGGCTCAGTGGTAAAGAATCCACCTGCAATGCAGCAACCTCAGGAGGCTTGGGTTAGATCCCTGGGTCAGGAAGATCCCCTGCAGAAGGAAATGGCGACCCCCTTCAGTATTTTTGCCTGGAGAATTCCACAGAGAGCCTGGTGAGCCACAGTTCATGGAGTTGCAGAGTTGGACACAACTGAATGACCAAGCAAGCAAGCAAGAGGAATACTCCATCAAGAAAAACAAAACAAAACCAAAATGCTAAGTCTTGATAGGAGAATTTTGTGGTGTTTTAACTTACCAAGGTGAGTAAGCCTTGTGAACCCTTTCTCCTCAGCCTGGTGAAGGCCTTGAAGACAGCAGCCTGAATTCTCATTTCAGTTCTTAGTACCAGAGGGAGCAGAATGGGCTGGGTTCTGAAGGAACTGCTGCATTGCAGGTGGATTCTTTACCACTGAGCCATCGGGAAGCCCAAGTGTTTTTCTAGTTGCTGTAAAATCTTGGTAAGTATCCGGAGTTCCAATAAAGCCAGTTCTGACAGGTTTGCCAGTTTATCTGCTGCTTTTGTGTAGAGATAAGCATTCGGCGCTCCCTGCTTCACAACATCTCTCCTAGTCTGTTTACACTTTTGTTTGTTTTGATCTATATTTTCAGCTACACAGGGGATGTTCTCAAGGGTAAATCATATGGTAAGACATAAAACCAGTCTTAGTGACTTTAAGATTAAGATTATACCAAGTATCTTTTTTCTTCCCCCGCTGTGCCACGTGGCATGTGGGATCGTAGTTTCCTGACCCAACTGGGAATGGAATCTGTGTCCCCTGCAGTGGAATCGAGGAGTCTTAGCCACTAGACCAGCAGGGAAGTCCCATACCAAGTATCTTTTGGATCACTCGGTTTAGTCAAGTCACTCCGTTGTGTCTGACTCTTTGCGACCCCATGAACCGCAGCACGCCAGGCCTCCCTGTCCATCACCAACTTCCGGAGTTCACCCAAACCCATGTACATTGAGTCGGTGATGCCGTCAAATCGTCTCATCCTCTGTCGTCAGCTTCTCCTCCTGCCCTCAATCTTTCCCAGCATCAGGGTCTTTTCCAATGAGTCAGCTCTTCGCATCAGGTGGCCAAAGTACTGGAGTTTCAGCTTCAACATCAGTCCTTCCAATGAACACCCAGGACTGATCTCCTTTAGGATGGACTGGCTGGATCTTCTTGCAGTCCAAGGGACTCTCAAGAGTCTTCTCCAACACCGCAGTTCAAAAGCATCAATTCTTCGGTGCTCAGCTTTCTTCACCGTCCAACTCTCCTATCTATACATGACCACTGGAAAAACCATAGCCTTGACTAGATGGACCTTTGTTGGCAAAGTAATGTCTCTGCTTTTCAATATGCTGTCCAGGTTGGTCATAACTTTCCTTCCAAGGAATAAGTGTCTTTTAATTTCATGCCTTCAATCACCATCTGCAGTGATTTTAGAGCCCCCCAAAATAAAGTCAGCCACTGTTTCCACTGTTTCGCCATCTATTTGCCATGAAGTGATGGGACCAGATGCCATGATCTTAGTTTTCTGCATGTTCAACTTTAAGCCAACTTTTTCACTCTCCTCTTTCACTTTCATCAAGAGGCTCTTTAGTTCCTCTTCACTTTCTGCCATAAGGGTGGTGTCATCTGCATATCTGAGGTGATTGATATTTCTCCTGGCAATCTTGATTCCAGCTTGTGCTTATTCCAGCCCAGCATTTCTCATGATGTACTCTGCATATAAGTTAAATAAGCAGGGTGACAATATACAGCCTTGATGTACTCCTTTTCCTATTTGGAACCAGTCTGTTGTTCCATGTCCAGTTCTAACTGTTGCTTCCTGACCTGCATACAGGTCTCTCAAGAGGCAGGTCAGGTGGTCTGGTATTCCCTTCTCCTTCAGAATTTTCCACAGTTTATTGTGATCCACACAGTCAAAGGCTTTGGCATAGTCAATAAAGCAGAAATAGATATTTTTCTGGAACTCTCTTGCTTTTTCCATGATCCAGCGGATGTTGGCAATTTGATCTCTGGTTCCTCTGCCTTTTCTAAAACCAGCTTGAACATCTGGAAGTTCAACGTTCACATATTGCTGAAGCCTGGCTTGGAAAATTTTGAGCATTACTTTATAGCGTGTGAGATGAGTGCAATTGTGCGGTAGTTTGAGCATTCTTTGGCATTGCCTTACTTTGGGATTGGAATGAAAACTGACCTTTTCCAGTCCTGTGGCCACTGCTGAGTTTTCCAAATTTGCTGGCATACTGAGTGCAGCACTTTCACAGCATCATCTTTCAGGATTTGAAATAGCTCAACTGGAATTTCATCACCTCCACTAGCTTTGTTCATAGTGATGCTTCCTAAGGCCCACTTGACTTCACATTCCAGGATGTCTGGCTCTAGGTGAGTGATCACACCATCGTCATTATCTGGGTCGTGATGATCTTTTTGGTACAGTTCTTCTGTGTATTCTTGCCACCTCTTCTTAACATCTTCTGCTTGTTAGGTCCAGACCATTTCTGTCCTTTATTGAGCCCATCTTTGCATGAAATGTTCCCTTGGTATCTCTAATTTTCTTGAAGAGATCTCTAGTCTTTCCCATTTTGTTGTTTTCCTCTACTTCTTTGCACTGATCACTGAGGAAGGCTTTCTTCTCTCTCCTTGCTATTCTTTGGAACTCTGCATTCAGATGGGTATATCCTTCCTTTTCTCTTTTGCCTTTCACTTCTTTTCACAGCTATCTGTAAGGCCTCCTCAGACAGCCATTTTGCTTTTTTGCATTTCTTTTCCATGGGGATGGTCTTAATCCCTGTCTCCTGTACAATGTCACAAACCTCCATCCATAGTTCATCAGGCACTCTATCAGATTTAGTCCCTTAAATCTATTTCTCACTTCCACTGTATAATCATAAGGGATTTGATTTTGGTCATACCTGAATGATCTAGTGGTTTTCCCTACTTTCTTCAATTTAAATCTGAATTTGGCAATAAGGAGTTCATGATCTGAGCCACAGTCAGCTCCCGGTCTTATTTTTGTTGACTGTATAGAGCTTCCCCATCTTTGGCTGCAAAGAATATAATCAATCTGATTTCGGTGTTGACCATCTGGTGATGTCCACGTGTAGAGTCTTCTCTTGTGTTGTTGGAAGAGGGTGTTTGCTATGACCATCGTGTTCTCTTGGTAAAATTCTATTAGCCTTTGCCCTGCTTCATTCTGTACTCCAAGGCCAAATTTGCCTGTTACTGCAAGTGTTTCCTGACTTCCTACTTTTGTGTTCCAGTCCCCTATAATGAAAAGGACATCTTTTTTGAGTGTTAGTTCTAAAAGGTCTTGTAGGTCTTGTAGGTCTTCACAGAACCATTCAACTTCAGCTTCTTCAGCATTACTGGTTGGGGCATAGGCTTGGATTACCGTGATATTGAATGGTTTGCCTTGGAAACAGAGATCATTCTGTCATTTTTGAGATTGCATCCAAGTACTGCCTTTTGGACTCTTGTTGACCATGATGGCTACTCCATTTCTTCTAAGGGATTCCTGCCCGCAGTAGTAGATATAATGGTCATCTGAGTTAAATTCACCCATTCCAGTCCATTTTAGTTCGCTGATTCCTAGAATGTTGATGTTCACTCTTGCCATCTCTTGTTTGACCACGTCCAATTTGCCTTGGTTCATGGACCTAACACTCCAGGTTCCTATGCAATATTGCTCTTTACAGCATCGGACCTTGCTTCTATCGCCAGTCCCATCCACAATGGGGTGTTGTTTTTGCTCTGGCTCCATCCCTTCATTCTTTCTGGAGTTGTTTCTCCATTGATCTCCAGTAGCATATTGGGCACCTACCGACCTGGGGAGTTCCCCTTTCAATATCCCATCTTTTTTGCCGTTTCATTCTGTTCATGGGGCTTCTCAAGGCAAGAATACTGAAGTGGTTTGCCACTGGACCACAGTGGTACAAAACTAGAAATCAACAGCACAAGGAAAGCTGGAGACTACACACAGTGGAAACCAAACAGCACACCCCTGAACAGCCGAGAAAATCAAAGGGGAAATCAAAGAATATCGCAAAACAGATGAAAATAGAAACACAATTCACCAAAACCTACGGGATTCTGCAATGCTGTTCTAAGAGAGTTTTATGGTGATAAATGCAGTGTTAAGAAATTAGAGGGCCTTCCCTGGTAGTTCCGTCTTCCTTGGTGGCTCAGACGGTAAAGACTCTGCCTACAATGTGGGAGACCCAGAAGTCCTTGGGTCGAGAAGATTCCCTGGAGAAGCGAATGGCAACCCTCTCCAGTACTCTTGCCTGGAGAATCCCATGGACAGAGGAGCCTGGTGGGCTACAGTCCACGGGGTCTCTGAAAGTCAGACACAACTGGGTGGCAAACTCTTAAGGATGCATCCTTTGTGGTCCAGTGGCTGAGTCCGTATACCCAGTGCAGGAAGCCTGGGTTTGATCCCTGATCAGGGAACTATTAATAGACTGCACTTGCTGTAACTAAGGGTTCAAATGTTACAACTAAAGATCCTGCATGCTGCAACTAAGACCTGGCACAGCCAAGTAAGTAAATAAATAAAAAAGACAGAGAGAAAGTGCTCATTCAAAAAAGAAAGAAAGAAAAGAAATTAGACACCTTGTAAATTAAAGCTTAGCTTTTACCTCAAGGAACTAGAAAAAGAAGAGCAAATTAAAGTTTAAAGTTAGCAGAAGGAAGAAAATAATAGATCATAGTAGAAAATAAATGAAAATAATAGAAATAAATGAAATAGAGATCAGAAAAACAATAGTAAAGATCAGTGAAACTAAGAGCTGCTTTATAAAAAGATAAGCAAAATTTGACAAATCTTTAGTGAGACTAGTAGGGAAAAAAAGAGGACTCAAATAAAAAATAAAAGATGAGAAATAATAGCTCACACTACAGAAACACATACAATCATAAGAGACTACTATGAATATGCCAATAAATTAGATAGCCTAGAAGAAAGGGATAATTTCCTAGAATCATACAACCTAGCAAGACTGAACCAGGGAGAACTAGCAAGTCTGAACAGGCCAATAAAAAGTAAGGAAGTTGAACCAGTAATCAAAAACCTCCCAATATAGAAATCTCAAGGGCAAGATGGCTTCACAGGATTATTCTACCAAACATCTAAAGAGGAACCCCAAGCCATCTCCAACTCTTCTCAAAAACGGAAGGAGGGGGAACACTCCCAAATTCATTTTACGAGGCCAGCATTACCCTGACACTGAAGCCACATAAGCACACCACAAGAAAAGAAAATTATAGATGAAAATCCCTGGTGCATACAGATGCAAACACTCTCAACAAAAATTAGCGAACTTAATTGAAGAACTCATTATAAAGGTTATATACCATGGCCAAGTGAGATTTATCCCTGGGATACAAGGATGGTTCAACAAATGCAAGTCAATAAATGTGATAGCTCACATTAATAGAATGAAATAAAGCATATGATCATCTCAATAGATGCACAAAAGGCGTCTGACAAGCTTCAACATCCCTTCATGATAAAAACCCTCAATTGGTTGGGTGTAGAAGGGACACACCTAAATGTAATAAAGGCCATATACAGCAAACCCACAACTGGCATTATAATTGATAGAGAAAAACGGAAGGCTTTTCCGGTAAGATAAGGAACAGGATGAGGGTGCCCACCCTCACCACTCTTATTCAACACAGTACCCTAAATTCTACCTAGAGCACTCAGGCAAAACAAAGAAATAAAAGGCATACAAACTAGAAAGGACGAGGTAAAGTTATTGCTATTTTCTGGTTCTATGATCTTTTATGCTGAAAACCCCAAAGACTCAACGTAAAATTTTCCTGGATTTAATCAATGAATTTTGTAAAGTTGCAGGATATGAAATCAATGCACAGAAAAAAGCTGCTTTTCTATACACTAAAACGTCTGTAAAAGAAAGTGTCTCATTCACAATAGCATCAAAACAATAAAATAACTGCTATTATGGCAATTATGTTGTAATATAACTGTACCAAGTCAATACATTGCACACCTTAAATTTATACAGTATTGTGTTTCAAATATAACTCAATGAAAATAAAAATTTTAAAACTTACTATAATGCTTCTGTAATCAAAAAGAGTATGGTACTGACACAAAGATAGCACATATCTTATTCAAATTTATACACATATATATTTGGAACAGAATTGACAGTACTAAAACAAATTCTTACATTCATAGTCAATTTGTTTTTAGTAAACGTGTCAGGACAATTCAATTGTATTTACAACAAATGGTGCTAGGACAGTTGATTATCTACATTCATGAAGAAGTTATATAATTACCTCACATAAATATTCAAAATGGATCATAGACATAATTGTAAGAGCTAAAGCTATAAAATGTTTAGAAGCAAACACAGGAGAATATCTTTAAGCAAAGAGCTCTGAGCTACACTACCAAAACCACAATCCATAAGTGAAAAATTGACAAATTAGACTTCAGAATATAAAACTTTTGCTTTTCAAAAGACATCATCAAGAAAATGAAAAGTTAAGCTTAAGATCTGAAAACATTTGAAATCCTATATTGGATACAGGACACACCTAATGTATAAAGAACTCAGAAAGCAGAGGAAAGAAAACCAAGAAATGAGAGAACAGAAAACGAACAGAAAGAAACGGAAGATTGAAGCCACAATATATCAACAATTACATTAGATGCAGCATCATTAGCTACCAGATAAATGCAAATTACAACTATGATGAGGTACCACTACACATCTGTTGGGAGAAAATAAAAAATATTGGCAAGACCAAGTATTGGCGAGGAAATGGAGCAACTGGAATTCTCATACATTTCAGATGGAAGTACAAAATGACACAGCCACTCTGGAAAAGAATTTGACAGTTTCTTATAAAGTTAAACAACATTTATTCTGTGATCCAGCGATCCTCCTTCCAGGTACTTATCCTAGATAGATGAAGATGTATTACATGTTCACACAAACACCTGTGCCCAAATGTTTATAGCAGTTTTATTTATAGCTGTCAAATACCGGAAGCAACTCAGATATGCGCTGAGTGAATGGATAAACAAACTCAGACACCCATGCAATGAAATACTACTCTTCAAAAAAAAAGAAAGGGAGGGAGGGAAGAAAGAAAAGGAAAAGAGAAAGAAAGAAAAGAAAAAGTAGGAAGGAAAGAGAGAAATGAACCCACTATTTGGGTGAATTTCTTAGTCATCGTGCTGAGTAAAGGAAACTGATCTCAGAAGGCTACATGCTGTCTGATTCCACTAATATGACATTCTCGAAAAGAGGAAACTATGTTGATGGAGATCAGATCGTTAGTTCCCAGACATTCGGGGGGGTGGAGATAGCATCAAGGAGTTTTCTGTTCTGTATTCTGATTCTGTGGTGTTGGTTACTCAAATCCATACCCATGTTAAAATTCATAGAGCTGTTCACCAAAAAGCTTTCCCCCCTCCCTGGGGGGGACTTTTTTGGTGGTCCAGTGGTTAGGAATCCGCCTTGCAAAGCAGGAGACACAGGTTCGATCCCTGGTCATGGAACTAAGATCCCACATGTGGCAGAGGAACTAAGCTCTTACTGCTGCAGCCAGAGAGTCCACACACCACCACAAAAGATCCCACATGAGGGAGTAAGAATCCCGTGTGCCTCAGCGGGGGCCTGACGCAGCCAAATAGATAGATATTTTTATTTTAAAAGTTTTTTATTTTACTGTAAGTTAATTTAAATATAAATCTAAATAAATAAAAATAAACAAAGAATAAACTAGTTGACCCTGAACCACGCTGGGTTAGGGATCCGATTCCACCATATAGCCAAAACCTGAATATAACTTGACTGCCCCCACACTTGACTACTAATATCCTACTGTTGCCTGGAAGCCTCACAGATAACACAAACAGTTGATTAACACACACACACACACACACACACACACAAATATTTTTGTTTTTGTTTGCCAGCACCTGGAAGCTTGTGGGATCTTAGCTCCTCAATCAGGAATCAAACTCTTCCCCCTGCAGTGGAAACACAGAGCCCGAACTACTAGACCTCCAAGGAATTTCCTAACACATATTTTCTATATGCATTATGTACTGTATTCTTAGAATAAAGTAAGTTAGAGAAAAGTAATGTTACTAAGAAAACAGTAAGGAAGACAGAATACATTTACAGCACATAGGTGTATTTATTTTTTAAAATCGTCATTAAGTGGATTCATTGCCAAGTTCAAACCCAGGCTGTTCAAAAGCCAGCCGTACTGATGTATACAGTCAGTTCAGTCACTCAGTCCAACTCTTTGCGACACCATGGACTGCAGCATGCCAGGCTTCCCTGTCCAACATCAACTCCCGGAGCTTACTCAAACTCACGTCTATCAAGTCAGTGATGCCATCCAACCATCTCATCCTCTGTCATCCCCTTCTCCTCCCACCTTCAATCTTTCCCAGCATCATGGTCTTTTCCAATGAATCAGTTTTTCACATCAGGTGGCCAAAGTTGATGTATACAACAATATGATAAATCGCAAAGTAATTCTGCCAAGACAAAGAAGCCAGTCCTAGGATGATCCCATTTTTATAAAATTCTAGAAAATGCAAACTAATCTATAGTGACAGAAAGCAGATTCATGACTGCCTAGGGGAGGAAAGGCCCAAAAGAAAAAGTGGAGGAAAGGATTGCTAACTGGCACAATGAAACTTTTAGGGGTGATTGATCTGTTCAGTCTCTTGATTATGGTGATAGTTTCACAGATGCAAACATATTCCAAATTTATTAAATTGCCCAATTTAACTAAGTTCAGTTTCTCCTTTGTTAATGATACCTCAGTAAAGCTGTAGAATAAAATACGGTGGTTGCCCTCAAGGAGCACAGGTTCTGGTGACAAGGAAATGGACAGTTCTGTGACCCAGAGTTACAGGAATAGAAACTGTGGGAGCCAAAGCTGGAATACCCCCACCCACCCCAAACCCCACCCAACTCAGGCACCCTCCTGCAGCTGGTTACCGCTAACACTTTAACTTTGCATCCGCAGCCCGAGTGACAGAAAACACAGGCCAGCTGATGGTAAAGCTGAACACGTGAGAAAACTTTTTCTCTTTTCAGATTGCTCTCCCGGCACGTATCTTTTGTCCTCATTCCATATCCCAACCATTCACAAGCTGTGTGACTTTGAGCTAGTTACTTGGCCCTCTCTAACCCTCACTTTCCTCACCTATGAAAGATGGGTAATTAAAGTGCCCACCTGGCAAAGTGAAAAAGACCAAGGCTATAAAGTAGCAACATATCCCCAACTGACTGGAGGATACATTTGGGAAAATCTTGCTTTACACATCATGAATACACACACACACACACACACACACACACACACACACACATATTTACACCGTGCATGTAACACTTTTGATCAGAGAAAAAGAGAAAGAACTGCAACTCTGGGTTAGGACAGCACAGTCCTAAGTAAGGTTGGGCACCTTCTCATCCCACTTACTTCCTAGGGCTGGGAGTGCCCCTTTTTGGTTATAGTTGGGGACACGAGAGCCTCTGAGAGGTCACTGACAGCAGAGCTGGGAGTCCAGACACCGAGCTCAGTGTTCTGACAGCAAGGGCGGACCTTGGGGACCGAGGCCCGGTGAAGAACCAGAAAAATGGTCACTTGGGGGCTGGAGATGGGAAAGTACGGGAGATGGTGAAGTGGGAAGCTATTTTAAGAGCCGCAGCACGCTGCATTGTAGAGGCAGGATGAGAAGGCAGGAGGGAACGAATGAGCCAGGCTCGTTACACACCTTCATTCCCTGCATCTGATCACTGTGCCCTCTGGCACTTGCGGATTGCCAGCACTGTGCTGGGATCTGAGGGCGGAGTCGGGCAGGCCCCTCCCCACCGCTGAGCTAGCGCTGACGCAAGCCCGAGGGTGACGAGAGAAAAGGGACGCTGGGACACAATCTGAGTTCTGCCAGTGCATTTGGGGCAAGGCCATTGGCCATACTCACCCTTGTCCCCTGGATTTGTTCTCGCTGCCCACCGGGCCAATGTTTAGGGTGGAATCAAGAAGCTGTGAGATAGGGAGGGGTCAAGAGAAGGACTTGAGATGGAAGATGGGTCATCTCTACTTACCCTTGGCCTTTCAGGTTCAAGGTCCCACCTGACCTCTTCCCTTGACTGAACTCAGATAACTGCTGAGACTCAACTGGGTAGGCCCCCAGAAATATAGTGGCCCCTTCGCAGAAGACAGAACTTGGTCCGAGGACTTCTCTGTCTCCATCTGGGGGTTGAGAAGATCCGCATAAAGTTAGGGAAGGCTTGGCGGTAAGAGGTGGGAACAGTAGGTTTTAGAATTAACATCTGTCAGCCACCAGAGGGCAGTGTTGGGGCATGTGAATACCCCAAGAAACTCTGTCCCTCAGCTGGGGGACAGTAGAGAGAGCTTGGTTTCCTTTAGCCCAGATTTCCGTGTCAGACCGTTTTCATTTGTTTCCTGATGTCTAAAGCACCTAAACTCTTAGGACCACTATATGTGCAGGGGCTTCAATGGCAGCCTTGCCGCCAGTCACCGTATCCGGTTTCAGTAGGAATTATAAGGGAAATACCCGAGTCAGCCAGTAGAGGGAGCCAGGAGGCTGAGATCGTGGGTCCCTGGGTGAAAAGAGCTGAGGTCCCCAAACCTCTAGGAAATCGCTCTGTATAACAAACGAACTGGAATTGGGTGAGTAGGGAAGGGGAGCTGGCAAGATGGCACGAGGTTGGAGACGAGGGTCGTGAAAAAGGAGATGGAGAAGCGGAAAATGCACTACACGACTTCAAAGACCAGGAACACTAGGGCTTCTGTCTTAGAGGTCTGGGTGGCTGATCAGCCTTGCTGTGTGAACAGGATTCAGTGGAAAGGGCTGCATGCTAGGAGCTGCACTCAGAGAGCATCTGGATAGACCACAAATTGCAGGAGCAGGGAGCCAGCGGTGGTCCTGCGAACACAAGCCCCTGGAACCTGTGGCTACCTTGGCAAAGACCGTGGGTAGGCAGATGGGAGCTGGAGCCTGCTCATCCAGGTCTCAGGAGCCAGGCGAGACTAGCATTCACTCATCTCTGAGTTACAGGAGAGGGTTCCCGGGCCATGAAGCAGCAGGCGGGGAGATAGGGGGCAGGGACCTTAGGTTCACGGAAGAAGCCGCAGGGGTGGAAGAAGACAGAGATCAGGCTCCCACATGATGGGATTCTGCTCCCTCCAGCCCATCCCACACCATTCCCCTGTATCACACACAGACCCAAATTCAAGCCACCGACGCTAGAGAATAGCCTCCTAACTGATTTCCTTGATTAAACAGTACCCTCATCTGTTTCTACACAGAAGCAAGAATTTTTTTTTTAAGAACGTGTCAGATAATGTCCCTCTTCTGCTTGAAACACTCAGTGAGTTCCCACAGTAGAAGAAATGCTGAGTCCTCTCCACGGCCTGCACAGGCCCTCCCTTCTCTCCCTAGCCTTGTCTCCAGACCCCCAACTAACACGCTCCGGCGTCTCTGTTTTCCTGCTGTTCCTCAGCCACACCAAGCTCACGCCGCTTCAGGGCTCTCACGCTTGCTGCTCCTTCTGTTTGGCTGTGCCTTCCACAGAGCTGGCTCCTTTTCACCATTAGCACAGAGGCCTTCCCTGGTATGTACGGTGGCCCTCGCTCCCCAGTACCTCCTCGGTCTCCCTCCGTCACATCAAGTACCTGGCCCTTACCACTCTCTGAAATGTCCTTTGCTTAACCACTGGCTTCCTCCACTGTGATATAGTTGAGGGCCAGGCCTTGCCTGTCATCTTCACTACCGATCCTTTGTGCCTGGCACAGAGAAGTGTTAGCCGTTCAGTTGTGTCTGACTCTTTGCAACCCCACAGGCTTCCCTGTCCATGGAATTCTCCAGGCAAGAACACTGGAGTGGGTAGCCAGTCCCTTCTGCAGGGAGTCTTCCCAACCCAGGAATCGAACCCAGGTCTCCCACGTTACAGCCAGATTCTTTACCATCTGAGCCACCAAGGAAGCCTGGCACATAGAGGTGCTCAGTAAATAGTTTTTGAACAAATCAGTGTTCAGCCAACTCTATACAGTAAGTTTGATTACCACTGCCAATTTATAGAAAGGGAAACTGAGGCCTAGAAAGGTTAGCTAACTTGCCCAAAGAATGGGCAGTAGAATTTGGACTCAGGCAGCCTGACTTTTGGCACTAGTGGTAAAGAATCTGCCTGCCAGTGCAGGAAGCATAAGAGGCACGGGTTCGATTCCTGGGTGGGGAAGATCCCCTGGAGGAGGGCATGGCAACCCACTCCAATATTCTTGCCTGGAGAATCCCATGGACAGAAGAACCTGGAGGGCTCCAGTCCACAGGATCGCAAAGAGTCAGGCATGACTGAAGCGACTTCGCACATAGCCTGACCTTCACACTTACACCTTGACCTGGCGGTTGTTTTCCTCCACCTTTGTCTAGCACTCAGCACAGTTTACAGTTTTTCTGTCTGCCTGTTGTCTGGCCCCTCGGCTGGTGTAATGGTGCTCGAGCAGGCCAGGGTCCTGCTCCCTGCCGCGTCGCCAGTACCGAGAGCAATGTGGTGCATCACGCATGTTCGGTGAGTGTTTTCTGACTGATGGATAGTCAACCACATGACCAGGCAAGGGAGGGATGGATGTGGAGGAATTGAGGGTGTGGAAGGTGGCAGACGTCCTAGGCCCCAGCGGGAGGCCACTCCCAGAGCCCAGTGCCGTCACGGTGGCACAAGGCTTCTCTGAGGGCAGGTGGCGGATGTGACCTTGTTGGCTCTTACGACAAACGCCATCAGTCTTCACACTGGGGCTCATTCCCCAGCGAGGAGCCTCCGCTTGGCCTCTGTTCCTGACCGCAGCTGGGAGTCCAGCCTGTCCAGCCCTGTCCAGCCGGATACCCAGGGTTCTGAGTGGATCTGTATAAAGAGCAGCCTCTTTACTCATTACTTTATGTCAGCACCTTACTCAACTTCTGAGAAACAGGAAGCACCATGATGTGTGGTGGGGTTTGAAAGGACGATAAGAGACGTAATCATATTTCTCTGGTTTGGGCATGGAGGGCTGGGGTTCCTGTTTCCTCTGACTCTAATGCATCACCTTTTCCCTTAAACCAGAATTCTGGAGGATGAGGACGGTGTGGAAAATATGCTTTGGGAGGAGGGGGAAGAACAGGAGGGTAAAGAGCTTTAAAGTGATATTATAAATGTATCATACATATAAAATATAGTGCATGTGGACAGTTTAAAGTTTAACAAAATAAAAACCCATGCGCCCACCACCCCAGCCCCATCGAATGTGTTTCTGCCACAGCGTCCCTCTCAGTTCCCACCAGAAGTAACCACTATCTTGATTTTCTGGTTAATTATTTCTTTGCTATTCTTTATAGTTTTATCACTTATGTAAATAGCCTCAAATTATATATGATTATGTTTTGCTGGGTTTTGAACTTCTCATAAATGGAATTGGTATTTAAAACTGGCTTTTACTGCTCAACAAAATGTTTTCAAATTCATCCATGTTGACCCATATAACTGTACATTTATTTACTGTATTTACTATAATCAGGTGAGTGGATAAACCATAATTTATTTACATTTCCCCTCAATGTTTATAATTTAAAAAATTTTTTTTGGTTTATTTTTTGCTTATTTTCGGGCGCACTGGGTCTTCATTGCTGCCTGACGGCTCTCTCTAGTTTTGGCGAGTTGGGGGGGCGGTGTTCTCTCTAGTTGCAGTGCCCAGGCTTCTCATGTTGAGGTGGCTTCTCTCGTTTCAGAGCACAGGCTCTTGGCCTGTGGGCTTCAGTATTTGTGATACACAGGCTTAGTTGCCCCCACAACTAAGATGTGGAATCTTCCCTCATCAGGGGTCAAACCCATGCCCCTTGTGTTAGCAGGCAGATTTTTTTACCACTGGACCACCAGGGAAGTCCCAAGTGTTCGCTATTAAAAACAATGATGCAAAAAGGATTAGATAAATAATAAGGAAATCTGAATAAGGTATAGAATTCAATTAATGATAACATATCAGTATTGGTTCATCAATGTGACCAGTGTACCTTACTGAAGCTAAGTCGCTTCAGTCGTGTCCGACTCTTGGCAGCCCCATGCACTGGAGCCTGCGAGGCTCCTCCTTCCGTGGGATTCTCCAGGCAAGAATACAGGAGTGGGTTGCCGTGCCCTCCTCTGGGGGATCTTCCCAACCAGGGGATCGAACGCAGGTCTGTTATGTCTCCTGCATTGGCAGGCAGATTCTTTACCACTAGCGCCACCTGGGAAGCACTGCATTACTTATAAGTGAGTAAGTAAGTGAAGTCGCTCAGTCATGTCTGACTCTTTGCGACCCCATGGACTGTAGCCTACCAGGCTCTTCTGTCCATGGGATTTTCCAGGCAATAGTCCTGGAGTGGATTGCCATTTCCTTCTCCAGCGAATCTTCCCAACCCAGGGATCGAACCCAGGTCTCCCACATTGTAGACAGACGCTTTACCATCTGAGCCACCAGGGAAGTCCTGCATTACTTATATAAGATGTTACTAATAAGAGAAATTCAGTGTGGGGTACTCTGTACTCTCCTCACAAAATTTTACAATTTTTTTGTAAATCTAAAACTGTTCTAAAATAAAAATTTATTTTTAAAAAAGCCAGTGCTGCTATGAACAAACATGGTTTCTGGTGTACACATGCAAGAACTTTTGTAGAATACACAGTAAATTGAATTTCTGGGTCCAAGAGTGCATCCACCTTCCATTTTACTCGGTACTACATTTCAAAAGTACCAGTTTACACTGTTGCTTACACTTATACTTTGTAACATGTAAGAATTCCTTTTACTTCACACCCTGGGCAAGACTTGTAATATCTGACTTTTTCATTTTTGCCAATCTGGTGGGTGTGAAATGTTATCTCACTGCGGTGTAATTTTGCATTTCCCTGACTACTAACAAGGTTGAACATCTCTTGATATGTTTATTGGCCATCCGAGTTTCCTGTTCTGAGAAGTGCTTATTCATGTCATTTACCTTCTTTTTGTAGTGGGTTATTTATCTTTTTCTTATTGATTATGAGGACTTTGTTACATGGTCTAGAAATGAATCCTTTGTCTTTTATACATGATGCAAATATTTGTCCTAGATTGTGGCTTGTGTTTTCACCTTCCTTATGGTACATTTGAGAAATGTTGACTGTATCCATCTTTCCTTCAATAATCTATACTTTAGGGATTTATTTGCAACATCATTGTCTTGATGCTGGAGAGCACCTGTGTGCCCCTTCAGATGCCCTCACAGCCCTTCTTTAGCCTGTGTCCGGGGAGGCATACTAGTGTGGACTCCGGAAATGATTCTTTGCTCTAAGGCCCCCCATTGGGTTTGGCTGGGAGCTCAGTCAAGCTAGGATACGTGTCCTCCCAGCTCCCAACTTGCAAGGTTGCTGAGCACTGTGCTACGCAACAGCTGTGTCCCTTGGCTGAGGGTCCTGGCTCCTACCAGTGACCCTCTCCACACAGCTCTCTGGAGCTCAAAGTTTCAGATGCTATTCTCTCTCTTGTTGCAGCTCCTGTGATTAGTCTCAGGGGACTGCATTTTCCTTCCCAGTTTTCCTACACCCTGTTCTCACTTTTGGCTTCCCGGGTGGCTCAGTGGTATAGAATCCACCTGCCAATGCAGGAGACACGGAGATGCAGGTTCGATCCCTGAGTCAGGAAGATCCCCTGGCGGAGGAAATGGCAACCCACTCCAATATTCTTGCCTGGGAAGTCCCCTGGAAAGAGGAGCCTGGTGAGCTCCAGTCCATGGGGTCGCAAAGAGTCAGACAAGACTTTAGTGACTACAGCATTAGTTCGATTTTTAGCTTTTTAAGAACCTTCCATACTGTTCTCCATAGAGGCTCCACCAAATTACATTCTCACCAACCGTGCACAGGCTTCCCTTTTCTCCAGACCCTCTCCAGCACTTGTTGTTTGCAGACTTTTTGAGGGTTTCCCTGATCGCTCCCCTGTAAAGCATCTGCCTGCAATGCAGGAAACCCCGGTTTGATTCCTGGGTCAGGAAGATCTGCTAGAGAAGGGATCGGCTACCCACTGCAGTGTTCTTGGGCTTCCCTTGTTGCTCAGCTGGTAAAGAATCTGCCCACCATGTGGGAGACCATGGGATTGATCCCTGGGTTGTGAAGATCCCCTGGAGAAGGGAAAGGCTACCCACTCCAGTGTTCTGGCCTGGAGAATTCCATGGACTGTATAGTGCCTGCGGTTTTGATGATGGTCATTCTGACTGGTGTGAGGTGATACCTCATTGTAGTTTTGGTTTGCATTTCTCTAGTAATTAGTGACGCTGAGCATCTTTTCATGGGCTTTCCTGGCACACATATGTCTTCTTTGGAGAAATGTCTATTTAGATCTGCCCATTTCTTGATTGTGGGTTTTGGTTTTTAAAAGACTGGTTTATTTTAAGACTGGTTTATTTCTGAGAGTATAAATCTTCAAGGGTCCCAGCTGAAAACGGCAGTATTTACAGGAACTGTTCCTACCTGGTGGGCACAGAACTCCCATTTTCTTTCCCCCTTACCCATGAGACTTCGTAAAACTCTGCTTTATCCACAGTCCCTCAGCCACAGCTCTTCTCTTAGCGTCTCCGTGGCTCAGCCCCTCAACCTCTAGACCAATGGTTTGTTGCTGTTCAGTTTCTGAGTCATGTGCCATCCTTTGCTACCTCGTGAACTGCAGCACACTAGGCTCCTCAGTCCTTCACTCTCTCCATAGTTTGCTCAAATTCATGTCCATTGAGTGGATGATGCTATCTAACCATTTCGTTTTCTGCTGCTCCCCTCTCCTTTTGCCTTCAATCTTTCCCAGCATCAGGGACTTTTCTAATGAGTCAGCTCTTCCCATCAGGTGGCCAAAGTATTGGAGCTTCAGCTTTAGTATCAGTCCTTCCAATAAATATTCAGGGTTGATTTCCTTTAGGATTGACTGGTTGGATCTCCTTGCAGTCCAAGGGGCTTTCAAAAGTCTTCTCTTGCACCACAATTTGAAAGTATCAATTCTTTAGCACTCAGCCTTCTTTATGGTCCAGTTCTCACATCCACACATGACTACTGGAAAAACCATAGCTTTGACTATATGAAACTTTGTGGACAAAGTTATATCTCTGCTTTTTAACATGCTTTTTTGGAAACTTTCCCTTCAAGGAGCAAGTGTCTTAATTTCATGGCTGCAGGCACTGTCTCCAGTGATTTTGGAGCCCAAGAAAATAAAATCGGTCTCTGCTTCCATTTTTTCCTCTTTTATTTGCCATGAAGTGATGGAACCAGATGCCTTGATCTTAGTTTTTTGAATGTTGAATTTTAAGCCAGCTTTTTCACTTTCCTCTTTCACCTTTGCCAAGAGGATCTTAGAGTGGTATCATCTGCGTGTTTGAGTTGTTGATATTTCTCCTGGTAATCTTGATTCCAGCTTGTAAGTCATCCAGCCCAGCATTTCGTATAATGTACTCTGCACATAAGTTAAATAGGCAGGGTAACAGTATATAGCCTTGATGTACTCCTTTCCCAATTTGAAACCAGTCCATTTTTCCATGTCTGGTTCTAACTGTTGCTTCCTGGCCTGCAAATAGGTTTCACAGGAGACAAGTGAGGTGGTCTGATACTCCCATCTCTTTCAGAATTTTCCAGTTTGTTGTGATCCATACTGACAAAGGCTTTAGCAGAGTCAGTGAAGCAGAAGTAGATGTTTTTTTGGAACTCCTTTGCTTTCTCCATGATCCAACGAACATAGGCAATTTGATCTCTTGTTCTGATCCCTCCCAGGAGGCGCTGACAGTAAAGAATCTGCCCGCCAATGCAGGAGACATAAGAGACAGGGTTTCAATCCCTGGGTTGGGAAGATCCTTGGAGTAGGAAATGGCAACCCACTCCAGGATTCTTGCCTGGAGAATCTGTGGACAGAGGAGCTTGGTGGGCTATATTCCATACGGTTGCAAAGAGTCAGACACAACTGAAGCGACTTAGCCCACATATATTCTCTGCCTCTTTGAAACCCAGCTTGTATATCTGGAAGCTCTCAGTTCACACACTGCTGAAGCCTAGCTTGAAGGATTTTGAGCATTACCTTGCTAGCATGTGAGATGAGCACAATTGTATGGTAGTTTGAGCGTTCTTTGGCATTGTCTTCTTTTGGGATTGGAATGAAAACTGACCTTTGCCAGTCCTGTGGCCACTGCTGAATTTTCCAAACTTGCTGACATATTGAGTGCAGCACTTGCACAGCATCATCGTTTATGATTTTAAATAATTCAGCTGGAATTTCATCACCTCTGTTAGCTTTGTTTATAGTAATGCTTCCTAAGGCCCACTTGACTTCGCACTCCAGGATATCTGGCTCTAGGTGAGTAACCACACTATCACGGTCATCCAGGTCATTAAGACCCTTTTTTGTATAGTTTTCCTGTGTATTCTTGTGACTTCCTCTTAATCTCTTCTGCTTCTGGTAGTTCTTTACAGTTTCTGTCCTTTATTGTGCCCATCTTTGCATGAAATGTTCCCTTGATATCTCCAATTTTCTTGAAGATATCTCTAGTCTTTCCCACTCTATTATTTTCCTCTATTTACTTCCATTATTCATTTAAGAAAGCCTTCTTATCTCTCTTTGCTATTCTCTGGAACTCTGCATTCAGCTGAGTATGACCAATGCTTATTAGTCGTAAATGCCTTAAGTTAAAAGCTATGCCACGTCTGGCTCACTTCTAAGATTCCTTCTCTCGGGCTTTGATATTTTAAGTCTTTATTGCCTTGTTGTGATCTGATTTTTAAAATAGATTTAAAACTACTTAACCAACTTTCCTAATTGTTCTTAGGGTTTCCTGGGTAGGTAGTTCAAACAGTAAAGAATCTGCCTGCAATGCAGGAGATCTGAATTCCATCCCTGGGTTGGGAAAATCCTCTGGAAAAGGGAATGGCTACCCACTCCAGTGTTCTTGCCTGAGAATCCCATGGACAGAGGAGCCTGGTGGGCTACACCCAAAGGGCTAGTTTGTGAAAGCTGGTCTGCTTAAGCCTGAGGGATGACTGTACGTTGAATGGCATTTGATTATCCACCTTTCTTGCTCTAGGAGCAACTCAGTGTAATAGCCATCACAATAAATCCCTGAGAGTCAAAGATCAAGGGACCCTGACTGCCGCTATGGCCTTGCTGCCAGTTGTAGGATGATGTCCGCCTTGCCTCTGATGATCATGTGCCCCCAAACTGGCTACTGCCACTCCAGGGATCCGATCACGCCCACTGATATCAGGAACTCATGTCAATGGCGGCATCCTCCACCTTCCACCCAGCTTACAGAGAACATCCTCTACCAAGCTGTGTCATGATGCCTGTTTCTCCTCACTAGTGTTAGTGAAGTTACTGTTGCTGTGTTAGTGAAGGAGCGTCCCCTGTGCTCTCTAGGCCCGAGAATTTAGGGAATATAGAGCTTCAACACTACAGAAAGGAAGTTCTGGCATCACTATTTCATAGGCCATCATCGAGGTCAGGTTTCAAAGCGCCATTCCAGCAAACTGTCAGGATTGGCTCCAAGAGTTCTTGCCAAAACATTAAATTCTGAGCCACAGTGAGTAGCCCGCATGTTAATGAACTCAGCCCTACTCAACTCTGTGTTCCTCTAGACTAATAGCCTCAGGTCCGCTGTGCTCTGGATATGGACAGCGCATATTAGTGAGCTCCTGCAGGCCTGTTGCTTTCCTGCCAAGACTGAATGTCAGTTTTGAAGCTATTGCCTTTCAGCTCCACACCTGCCTTCTATACTCTTCTAGGACTGGGTTCTGCAAACCAACTTCTCCTTTGCCAGCTGTTTCTTTGTTAGAATCTGTCAATAGCGGGTGCTAGACGAGGAAGCTGGAGGAAGAAGGCACTCACTTCTTCCTGTTTGTTTCCTAGTCCTTATTTTTGTTTCCTACTCTCATCTTTGATATTCGTATTCCTAACCCTAAGGTTAACCCTGGCTGTAGCAGTTTGTTCTGAGAGCAGCAAGTGATTACACTTGGCAGGTTTTCCAACATTCATAGAACCAAACTCGGCACAAACTTGTTTCCCTTTGGGATCCCAGCACCAGCCACCCGGCACCCTCTCAGAGGGCTGGATCCCAGACCCATTTTCTCCCCTGGCTCAGAAACACTACCGTCAGTAGGGCAGTGCCCCTCCTCCAGGGGCCTGAGTTTCAGGCCCTCCAAGATTCTAGATTTTAATATTACTACTCCTTCCATTTGATTCCCAGCCATAGGGGTGAGAGCTGCTTCCAACAGTTGTTAGCTTCATGACATACCTTATTGTTCCCTTTTTGTGCTTCCTATTTTAAAATGCCTGCTTAACGGTTATTAATATTCAATTCTATTAAAGTAACCAGTACAGTTTCTGTCTTCTAATTGGGCCCTAAATTATACAGGCTATCTGAGATCTGACTCTGATTACTGGCCTGGAGGCAGTGAGGGTTGTTGAGGGAGGGTTACAAGGAGAACAAATGTCATCATGTAAAGCTCACTTTTCAGGAAAAATGATTATTCTGTCTCCAAGCAAGGAGACGCTACTCTACTCTGGTAAGGGGGAAAGGGCTGCTTACGCCAATTAAGGAAACCTCAGAAAAACTGGGATCTTCAAGTGTCTCAGGTTTTCTCACCCAAAATTTCCTATGCCAGTTCTCATGGTCTCACTCTTTCCCTCATAAGAGCCCCAAGAAGAAGAAGAAGAAGAAGCCCCTATGGAAGAATGCCAAAGGTACACAACTGTTCTCCCTTGAAGCTCTACAAAGACCTTCAAGTAATCGGACCCTGAGCCTAATTTTCAGCTCAGTCTGCCCTGAGACTGTAGGAGATAAGGGCCTCCTTTAAATTTGCCATAGAATATTCTAGCAATTGGAGCATATCTTAAAGTGGAATTGGGTTGTCCCAAGCCTATCATTCATTCTCTTTTGGTAAGGTCAGGAGAGTACTCTGCAATCCTGGTAATTATCAACAACACGGCTCCCTTACGTTCCCAGCCACTTTAACTGCCATTGCCTTGTTCTCCATCTTCCCTTCACCGAAATTAGCCAGAGTTTAAAGCTTAAGACATTCCCAAACTGCTACACATCAGAAGTTATTGCCAGTCCACTTATTCTCAGCAAAAAGGTTCCTATTATTTTACAGAGGTGAGTGATCCAGCTCCGAAATTCCATCCCAAGGATTCATTACACCTGATACCGATTACCATAGCCCAGTTCTCCTCAGAAAGCAGAACGTGAGGCAAGGATTGGAGAGCTGACGCTTTGTTTGGCAGTTATAAGCCTAGGCTGGTGATACTGAGGAGAACGGGGATGTGAGGGAAGAAAGATGTGAAGGAAGATGACGACGTGATGTACTGGCCATACAGTCTTTCCTAGAGACTAGGAAACCCTCATGATTCATATTCAAATGTCTGTGATGTAAACGGTGCTTCCTGCTGACTGTACAGTTCACATATACCTTCAGTGGTCCTGCAGGGTTTCTTGCATGGTCCACGCTTTCTAAGAAATACTTTTAGTCATCACCATTGAGTGTGGTATTTGCTGTAAGCTTATCAGCTGAAAGACACTCCTTTCTATTTCAACCCTGCTGAAAGTAGTTACAATAAATGGATTTTAAATTTCAGTAATTATTTTATTTCATCAATATAATGCAGTTTATCTCTTTGGATAACGTGGTAAACCATATTAATGGATTTTTAATCTATTTAATCTTGAATTCTTGAAATAAATTCAACTTAATTTATTACACAATATATTTTTATATGAACTGGACATGAATTGATAACATTTGTTTACAGTTTTTGCATCTATGTTCCTGAGTTTAGGATCATAATTTTCTATTCTTATACATCCCCCTCGGATTTTACTATAATATGTATTAGTATCATAAAATGAACTGTAAAGTATTCCATTTTATTTTCTGTAAAAGTTTATGTATGTTTGGAATTACATGTTGACTTGGAAATTTGTGGAGACTTACCAATAGAACTCTCTGGCCTTCGTGTATTCTTTGTGGGAAGATTTTAGATGATTGATCAGATTTCTTTCTTGGTTATAGAACCCTTCTGGGTTCCTTTGCCTTCTGGCATCAGTTTTGGGAATTCCTGCCTGGAATAGGACACATGTTTGTATGCCCTCTCTTGCAGGTGTAGATGGAATGTCACACTGTGAAATGAGGTCTGGGCTCTCATGTGGTTGCCGATGGCCAGATGATATGACTTGAAAGTACAGGGAGGTAAGCTCTGGTGGAGTAAACCTTGACTCATGGGGTATGGGAGAGAAAAGGGAGCCCAGCATATCAGCTTCCCTCTCCTTTGCCCTTTCTCTGTACTAAGGTATTCTTTCTCCTTTCAATGCTTCTGCAGGATGTGATGGGCAGACATACTTGCTGAGACTTGCTGTGTGTCTTCCTGCTTCCATGTGTTGGTATGATTTTTAGAACTGAGGTGTAATTCTCCAACGATAATGGAAAAAGCAATTGTTTTGTTTGTTTGTTTTTTGGTGAAACCATGCAACATGCAGGATCTTAGTTCCCTGAACAAAGATCAAACCCATGCCCCTTGCAGTGGTTAACCATTGGACAGCCAGCAGCTGTTGCTATGGCAGCACCCTGGGATGGAAGCATCTGGAACACTGAGCCAACCAGTGGAGGACAGCTGCTGTGCAGGGCTGTCCGGTTGACACCCCCAGTGCGATTAAGAAAGAAACTCCCCTCGTGTCCCTCCGCTGGGATTCAGAGGTAATTTATTACTTTAGAATCCTCTAGATGATTCTGACTGATGCGCATTCAGAGTTGTATAAGATAGATCTGAAAGACTACAATATAAAAACAAGAGCTCTAAAACGGGAATTCTCTGGCAACCCAGGGGTTAAGACTGCACTTTCATTGCTGAGGGCCCAGGTCCCATTGCTGGTCAGGGAGCCAAAATCCAACAAGCTGTTCTGTAGAGATGCAGCCAAAATAATAAAATAAAAATAAGGTCTCTGATAGAGGAATGCCCAAAGTAATGCAGGGCATCTAATACTGCTGGGCTAGGCAGAGAGAGAATCAACGATGTTAGTGTAACTAATTAGTGTAATTAGCTAGTATTGGAGCCTGGCTGTGAGAGCAGAGATGGAGGGATGGATGAAACCATCCAAAGGATCATTGCAAGTTCTCTGTGTGGGAAAAGACAGACGTACTGAGACACGGTGGGTAAAGGCACAGAGATGAAAAAATTCCTGGATATGCTAGGAAGAGCTTGCATTCCCTACAGAACTTCTTCCCAGTTTTCCACATAGAACATTTATTCATAGAACACATATGCCTTTCGAAATACAATACTAGGTATATGTCCCCCAACCCTGATGCATTTTTAAACAGAGTGATGAGGCAGGGAGCTCAACAGAGAAAACCTTTAGGTTTATTCCCAATATAATTGGTAGCATATCGAAGGTCACAGAATACAACTGGAATGGCTCAGAATGTCAACTAAGCGGACATGTAGCACGTTATTAGGATAAAGAAGCCATAGTAATGGTTTCATGATCAGGAAGTACAGTTTTAAATATTTTACATTCTTATTTCACCACAATTTATTAAACAAATACAGAAATATAAACCTTAAAATATTTTACAGCCTAATATGTCAGCTTGTTGGTTATACACAGGCATTTTACTGTGTTTTATGTTTTGGAAAATTAGTTGAGGATTTTGGATTAAGACGTAATGCACAAAAAGTTTTCACATTTAAAATGATGGTAATGAGGCTCCTATTTAGCATTTTCTTTCAAGCAATGTTTAATGAGAGATGCCTGTGTTTCTGAATGGTAGAACTTGGAGGGTTCAACAGTATGACCTGTAAAGAAAATGGACTTGAGAGCCAGAGGGTTTTGTTTGCAGAAGTGACATGTGGACATGAGTGTATTTTATCAACAGCCCTGACTTGGCAGGTGTGGGGAGAGCCTGAAGTAGGTGGCTGGTGATGGCTGAGTCTAGGTAACAGGTGAGGGCCTCAACTGAGACACCGATGGAGAGGGGGAATCAGAGAGACATTCCAGAGGCTGAATGGCTGATGGAAGGGCACAGAGGTTTAAAGTTAGGGAGTCTTCCAGAAGGGTGATAGGAAGGTTCAGTTCAGTTCAGTCATTCAGTCGTATCCAACTCTTTGAGACCTCATGGACTGCAGCACACCAGGCCTCCCTGTCCATCACCAACTCCCGGAGTTCACCCAAACTCATGTCCATTGAGTCGGTGATGCCATCCAGCCATCTCATCCTCTGTTATCCCCTTCTCCTCCTGCCCTCAATCCCTCCCAGCATCAGGGTCTTTTTCAAAGAGTCAACTCTTCCCATGAGGTGACCAAAGTATTGGAGTTTCAGCTTTAACATCAGTCCTTCCAAAGAAATCCCAGGGTTGATCTCCTTCAGAATGGACTGGTTGGATCTCCTTGCAGTCCAAGAGACTCTCAAGAGTCTTCTCCAACACCACAGTTCAAAAGCATCAATTCTTTGGCACTCAGCTTTCTTCACCATCCAACTCTCACATCTGTACATGACCACTGGAAAAACCATAGCCTTGACTAGACAGACCTTTGTCACAAAGTAATGTCTCTGCTTTTTAATATGCTGTCTAGGTTGGTCTTAACTTTCCTTCCAAAGAGTAAGTGTCTTTAAAATCACTGCAGTCACCATCTGCAGTGATTTTGGAGCCCCCCAAAAAATAAAGTCTGACACTGTTTCCACTGTTTCTCCATCTATTTGCCATGAAGTGATGGGACCAGATGCCATGATCTTAGTTTTCTGAACGTTGAGCTTTAAGCCAACTTTTTCACTTTCCTCTTTCACTTTCATCAAGAAGCTTTTTAGTTCCTCTTCACTTTCTGCCATAAGGGTGATGTCATCTGCATATCTGAGGTTATTGATATTTCTCCCAGCAATCTTGATTCCAGCTTATGCTTCCTCCAGCCCAGCGTTTCTCATGATGTACTCTGCATGTAAGTTAAATAGGAAGGTAGTCATGATTATGTTAGCCAAGTAGGGAACCTCGAAGGAAGAGGATGAAGAAGGACAAGGAAGAGCAGCAGCAGCAGATTTGAGGGGATGGGGATGGATGACAGACAGGGGGCTTTGGTTTTAAATGCATTGTGTTGAGGTGTTCTCTGGGAAGATTCCTCTGTGTCCCTCCAAAACTTAGCGTGATCTTTCACTCTGGTGCCTCCCACTGGACATTAACAGCAGCATCACTAAAGTGAAAGTGAAAGTGAAGTCACCCAGTTGTGTCCGACTCTTTGCGACCCCATGGACTGTAGCCTATCAGGCTCCTCCGTCCGTGGGATTTTCCAGGCAAGAGTGCTGGAGTGGATTGCCATTTCCTTCTCCAGGGGATCTTCCTGACCCAGGAATAGAACCTGGGTCTCCCGCATTGCAGGCAGATGCTTTGCCCTCTGAGCCACCAGGGAAGGCAGAGTGCAATAGATGCTCTTTTATTGGAATAAGATTTTGAGAGGGAAAACAAGACTCGTGAAAGTCTTTCTGTAACCTGAAGCCTGCCAGGCCCTCTCCTCTGCTGTTCTAGCTTCTGGAGCCCCTCAGTAGTCAGGCCTAGGTGAGGAAGTGGTTCATATAACTTGTAGGAGTCCCCCTCTCCCTGACCAGGGGCCACCAGATTGGAATTGTTTTACAGACTCAGCTGGGGAATCATTGTTTCCACCTTAAAAATCCTTGGTAGGTGTAAGAAGTTCCATTTCTGTGAGTGTCATGCAACCCTGATAGCTTTTAGCTTCTTTGAGACTGGTAGGTTGGTAAGAGTTGATGAGTAGGACTTTAGATAGGATATTCCAGCCTTAAATCCACAATAACTATATTGGACCCTGATAAAGAAGTGGGAAAATGACAGTTTTTTCCTGCCAAATTAATTTTATTTTTATTTTAAAAATTGAGGTACAGTTGATTTACAATATCTAGTTTCAGGTCTACAACATAGTGATTCAAAATTTGTATAGATTATACTCCACTTATATGATTATAAAATATTTACTGTATTCCCTGTACTGCACAATATATCCTTGTAGCTTATTTATTTTATACATAGTACTTTGTGCCTCTTAAGCATTACCTCAATATTGCCTCCCCCCTGCTCCTCTCCACTGGTAACGTTTGTTCTCTATATCCATGAGTCTGTTTCTTTTTTGTTACATTCACCTGTTTAATTTTTTAGATTCTGCATGTAAGTGATAATACCCAGTATTTGTCTTTCTTTGTCTGATTTAATTCACTAAGCATAATACCCTCCAGGTCCATCCATGTTACAAATGGCAAATTTTCATTCTTTTTATGGCTAAGTAGTATTCCATTAGATACATATATATAGAGAGAGTTATATACATATATATGTATATATAAACTGTATATATATATATATATATATATAGTTTCCCTGGTAGCTCAGCAGTAAAGAATCTGCCTGAGATGCAGGAGACCCAGAAGATGCAGACTTGATCCCTGGGTTAGGAAGATCCCTTAAAGGAGGAAATGGCAGTGGACTCCAGTGTTCTTGCCTGGAGAATTCCATAGACAGAGAAACCTAATGGGTTACAGTCCACGGGACCGCAAAGCATAGGATAAGACTGAAGCGACTTAACACAGACGCATCCGTTTACAAGGGCAGGGAATTTTGTCCTTTTTATTCACTGATGAATCCTAGTTCCTAGAACAATCCTGGAACATATGGGAGCTCAATAAATACTTGCTGACTTGAGTTAAACTGACATTCAGTCTCTTCTCAAACTGAGCTTCCTGTTTCCTGTCAGTTTCGAGAGTACTCAGCATGGTGCTGCGCTGGCATCTCTTAATCAGCTCAGCCCCAGCTCTTGAGGCTTCGTGGGTGCACAGATTGAGATCCTAAGCCACAGCAGAGTGCTGACTACCTGGCCTGAGTTTGCACTGGAAGGCAAATGCATCTTTCTGCACCAAAGGATTTGCCTTCTCCCACTAGGAGTCTGTGTGTGATGGCCCTGGCCCCTCTTCCACTCCCAGAAACAGCAGGAGCAGTTTCTTCACACAAGCAGTGGCGCACAGCACGTGCAATCCATGCAGCTAATGCCAGGTGAAGGACACCATCTGCAAGGCCCTCTAGCGCATGTGCGCAGCGCTCTCCCAGCTCGCTGTACTGGACCTGTGGCCAGTAAATGAAGGAAGGAATTAGTGGCATAATAAATGCTGTTACTGGGCCTCTCCTCAGGTCTCAGGGTTGTTTATTTTTTTTTCGGCTGTTCAGGCTTTTCTCCAGTTGCGATGAGCGGGGGCTGCTCTCTTGCTGTGGTTGGAGGGCTTCTCATTCCCGTGACTTGTTGCAGAGCATGGGCTGCAGGGATTGTGGGCTTCAGTAACCGCGGCTCCCAGGCTCTAGATCATAGGCTCAGTAGCTGTGGCTCGTGGGCTTAGTTGTCCCGTGGCCTGTGGGATCTTCCCAGATCAGAGATCGAACCCCAGGTCTCAGTTTTAAAGTATATCTTTAAAACACATATTTTCTGAATCCTTCAGAAATTTCCTCAAGCAGAGGAGCTTTCAAATATGGTACTGATAGTGGCAAACAGGCTGATTGGGTTGTTGTTCTGCCTAATGCTATTCTTCCCTGGGAATACAGTGGGCACCTCTAGAACAGAGTCTCCCCATTATAACTGCCTGCCAGTGCTTCTCTGCCCATTGTTAGGCCACAGTGTCAGGTAAGGTGAAGAACTCCCCCAGGTCCACAGTGCCCTGGGCTCCACAAAGAACATTTCCAGCCCCTTCCCCAGACTGGCAGTATGACTGGTCTGCCACGTGCTTCTCATAGACTGGAAAGAGACCTAAACACAGATTCCTACAGTGCCCTCCTCTCCTAGCGAAGTGGTGAAACTCATTTGAATTCTCTGGCCAGCCCTCATAATCATCCATGCATTCACTCACTCATTCATTCCTCACCTGCCATTTAGCCTGCACCATCCTAGTCTCTGGGCATAGTGGAGCAGAAGCCAGGCTTCAGCCCCTGCCCGTGTCCCTGCTGCCTTCTTCCCCATTTAGTCCCACTCGGTCACATCCACCCACGGTACACCTAGCAACCTGCCACGTCTGCCACCCGGAAGATGGGAAAGACCTCCAAACTCAGCATGGTCTCACACAGATTGTGCTCACTTCAGGAGTAAGATAAAGGCCAGCAACAAACTGAACTAGAGTTGTCAAATTTTGTTTTATTGAAACATAGCTTAAGGCGAAATAAATATTAATTTTCTAAGTTCTCAATTCTTTCATAAATAATATTAAATTAACAGACATTTTACAAAATGTTATGTTAAATAAGATATATAAAAGTATATATATATGTATCTGTTTTGCCTGGAGCAAACTGGTGGAAAATACTTCAGTGATTCTGACATCTGAAATACAACTCGAATTTTTTGTTTTTATGCACTTTCTGCCTGTGTGAGGTAAAACAGTTGTATGCCTAAAATATTTACTTTGCTTCTGAAGTTTAATTACACTGAATATAAAGACTCCACCATTGGCTGGCCCTCATCCTTGTTGCATTAAAACATCCTTCTCCTCCTCCAGAAACTTTCACTACAGTGAAAGAGGTAGATCTCAGCTTTCCATCGTCCACTCTGTGTTTATCACACCAAGGAAAACTTGCAGGTAGTCGAGGAATTGTTTCACTCTCCATCTTTCTCCTCCACACTTCCTCTGTGAAAAGAACAGACAATAAGCATCGTAGGAAACTGTCAATTCCTATAAATGTAGGCAGAGCCAGACAAATATACATAAGTTTCCACTAAATGTTTTTAGCTTACTTTTTGGAGGTCTATGTATTCTTTTATTAAAGACAAGTTTCGGAATATTTTTTTCACAGCATCCCCTTGTGCAGTTTGATTCTTCAATGTGTCTATTCCCTGAAAGACTTCTTCAATGCATAGTTGGTGCTAAATGAGGAAGATTTAAAAACAGTAAATAATCAAGACAAGGTATAAAAATTTGGTCCCAGAAGTTAGTTGTGTTGTTTACATGAGTTCTGTTCTCCAAAGAATGTTTTACTTGTTCTTTTTCCAAGTAGCAGACCACTTCACAGTGAGATATGATTTCCAAAAGTAGATAAAATTTTTGTAATTACTGAGGAGTTTTACAAATGGTATAAACTAACTCCTTAACCAAAGTTAAAACGTTGATGAAAATACAGTATTGTTAAGTAAGATAAAGTAAAAATAAAAACTAAAAAAAAAGTAAAAGCGAAAAAAAAAAAAAAACGTTGAGGAAGTATAATGTAACTACGATACTGACTGACCTCACATGAGTTTCCTTTTGTAGTTCTAGCTGGTAATTTTATTTTATTTAGACTAATAAAATCATATATTTTACAATTTAATACAACCATGACTTACTTTAAATGTTTGCAATTCCTTTATACAATCATAATAATTTAAATATGTAGAAATGACACACATATTAGTATAGGGCATTCATTGTATATTTTAATGTCTACTGATCACGATTCTAAAAGTATAACCCTAACTTGCTCAAGTTTCAGAAAGACATGAAAGTGAGGAAAGTCATAGTCAGAGTTGAATGGAGACTAGGAGACTCCTCTCACAGAATATGGGATTCTTGTAGGAAGAAGTGCTATTTACAATAGCCAATGTCCATTGACAGGTGAATGAATAAAGAAGATGTGGTGTATGTACACACACACAATGGACTACTGTTCAGCTGTCAAAGGAATGAAATAATATCATTTGCAGCAACATGGATGGACTTAGAGACTACCACACTAAGCGAAGTAAGTCAGACAGAGAAAGACAAATATCATATATCACTTATATGGCGAATCTAAAAAAAATGATACAAAGGAACTTATTTACAAAACAGACTCACAGATATAGAAAGCAAACTTATGGTTAGCAAAGGAGAAAGGGAGAGGGAAGGGATAGATTAGGAATTTGGGAGCGACATATACACACTACTCTATATAAAATAGATAAACAACAAGGACCTATTGAGTATCACCTATCACTCAGTATTTTGTAATAACATATATGGAAAGGAGGGAAAAGAATCTGAAAAACAATATATATAAAATAATAAATATGTAAACAGACACACATGTAACTGAATCTTTGCATGCCTGAAATTAACACAGCATTGTAAATCATCTATACTTCAATTTTAAAAATAAATTAATTTTTAAAGTAAAGCAAAAAAGACATTAAATACCTAAAAATAAAAAAGAATGCCTGACTCAAGGCTCTTTGAAATGTAGAACTGACATCACCAGAGGGCCTGATCCACTTGTTTAATGGATTTTACTTGTTATAAAGTCATTCTTAATATTTTTAAGTACATACTTTTGTATTCACATATATAAAAACAAAATGGAGAAAAGTAAATCATTCCAGTGATAACTTTGCTTTATAGCTTAAAATATGAAATTCACTTATTCACTCAATCATTTATCAAATCATGATTTAACTTACATTTGTATGCTGAGGAGTAGGAATCATCAAGTTCTGAAAAGGAAAGGAAATACATTCATTTTAAAAGCACTCTAACACTCGTAAGTTTTAGTAAAAATGCTTGCTAGTTGTATGGTTACCAATTATATTTGTACTAACTCATAATTTCATGACTAATGACAGATCTTTAAAAATTAGCCACCACAAATGATTAGCTATATATTTTAAAGGCTGTAGGAATCAAAAAGAAAATTACCCCATCACCTATCAGCAGAGTTTGATGCGTGGAGAGCAGTGTCAAGGTCTCTGCCACCAGTCTATTCATGGTACTTTCTACAGCATTGGCACAAACATAGGCAGCTCCAAGAGCTACCAAGGTCAAACGCAGATGCATTCTCTTGACTCTGAAATGTTCAGCGTTTGCCTTGGCAAAGAAAGTGCATAGTACAAGATTGCATACCCAACCAATTTATTCTCTCTCTTTGAGGAAATGAATAATTTCTAACAATCAGATACAGAATGCCTAATAGTGGCATATCATGAAACTAAATATTTCCAATGCCTGTATCTTATAGTTTTATCTTTCAATAAAAATCAAAAATCCCTATTCCCCCCCCTTTAAAAACATTTCTTGTTACCAAAGAAAATCCTTAGACTTATATATCATTGCCCCACATTTGCATGTCTTAAGTCAGAAGATTGAATTTCCTTTTAAAAGATGAGTATAAAAATAAGTATAATGTAAACCACTACGTAGAATTTTATGCTGAAATACATAAATACTGAGAAGTTCTTTTCAGATTAAGTAAACTCTAATGCAGTTGTAAGCTCGGTTGATCTGTCTTAAAAGAAATTGAATATACTGGTGAAGAGTGGAGACCATCAAAACTTAGCAGTCAGGTTGTGTTCACTGCACTCTTGATTAGGGTCCTTTCTAGTGCCTCAGAGGTTAAAGCGTCTGGCTGCAATGTGGGAGACCTGGGTTCGATTCCTGGGTTGGGAAGATCCCCTGGAGAAGGAAATGGCAACCCACTCCAGTATTCTTAAGCATCTATTTGCAATGTGGGAGACCTGGGTTCAATCCCTGGGTTGGGAAGATCCTCTGGAGCAGGAAATGGCAACCCACTCTAGTATTCTTGCCTGGAGAATCCCATGGATGGAGGTGCCTGGTGGGATACAGTCCACAGGGTTGCAAAGAGTCGGACACAACTGAACAATTTAACTTTCACTTTCTTTCTATTGCCAGTAATCAAAACCTAACTCAAACTGGTTGAAACCAAATGAGGGATTCTTTATCTCATACAGTCAAATGATCCAGGGTGGAGGCTCATTTATGTTGCTTACCTCAGGGACTTTTGTCTCCATTTTCAGGCAGTGACCCATTCCTTGGGTCACTGTAGACCCAATATGATGTCCAAATTCTTAAATCTGTATGTACCCTGTTCATGAGCCACAGAGGAAAGCAAATTGTGTTTTCCTGATTGCTCAATTAAAAGTTCTAGAATTCAGCCTTATTCACCCTTAATCCCATGTTCCCCCCTAAACTGTGGCCAAGGCTATGTGATATACTGATTAGCTCTCCATGTAGCTGGAGGTGGGCTTCATCCCACTTGAGCTGCATAGCTGAGAAATTTGGGGTCCTAGGTAATAGTAGGAGGGACCTAGATGCTAGGAAGGCAACCAAAAATACACATCACATTCACATCCCACAAAGTGGGGGGATATCCTTCCACACCCAGGGTAGGCCCCGTAATCCCGGGCGGGAGTGAGATGGGGCCCTCTTCTAGACCACATTCTTCCTTATTCCCTGGCCTGAGCACACACAATGGAGGTGCAAGCCATGGCTTGTGACGGGGAACTTCAGTGAGCCTCCCAAAGTGGTTCTGTGTCGATGCCCTGGATGCACGTGTGTAGTCACGCCTCTGCACAGACAGGGTAAAAGTAGTGTGAGAGTCCAGTGGCAGCCTTCACGTCTGGTTTCGCTTGTGCTAAACTTTTGGACTCTTTGTGTAAACATTCGAAAAACCTTATTTTTTTGAGATTTCAGGAGTGAGGTAGTGAGGTAGGAATCACAATAGACTAGATCAAGTGAAAGTGAAAGTGAAGTCGCTCAGTTGTGTCCCACTTATTGCGACCCCATGGATTGTAGTCTACCAGGCTTCTCTGTCCATGGAGTTCTCCAGGCAAGAATACTGGAGTGGGTTGCCATTGTCTTCTCCAGGAGATCTTCCCAACCCAGGGATTGAACCCGGGTCTCCCACATTGTAGGCAGACGCTTTACTGTCTGAGCCACCAGGGAAGTCCAGTGCTCTTAAAATGGAGCTCTCAAAACCAAAGCTGATTCTAGCAGAGCCTTCTCCCCCTGGAAGATTTCACAGAGAGTTTGCTGTTTTTCCTTGACTTCTACGGGCTACGCCGAGAAAGTGTGGGCTTAGATGAAGGTTTCAGAGGAACTGCCACATGACGTGTTATTTTAGTACCTTAAATACACAAAGTTCTGAGTTTTAAACTTCTCCCTCTTATAGAGTTGCATAGGAAATCTAGGTGGTGGAGGACTAAGATACCACTGTACTAGTGTTCACTAAAGCAGGAGAAAAGCTATGTTTAGGGGGTCATGCTGGCTGGTTACGAAAATGAGTGAAACGGGCCAGGTGTGACACAATACAGATGGTGGGGCTGCAGAGAACTGCAGCAGCGTGACCTGTCTCCAGGTGGCAAGCGCTGCTCAGCTCCAGCTGACTGTTGCCATGTGACATCCTTGGGCTTATGTTGCCAAATCATCCAATTTTTCAAAGAAGCCAGAAATCCTGATTTTTAAATGTTGGCAATTCATAGTTTTCAAAACCATACAGGGTGCTATTTCTCAGCCTCTGATCCATAGTATAACTGTGGGTCCCTATTGGAGGGCAAGTTATTTAAAAATCCTCTTATTCAATATTAGATAACCTCAAAGCTTTTAAAAACTGTGGTAAAACACATGTAACATAAAGTGTGGCATCAACCACTTTAAAGTGTAGAGTTCAGTAGCGTTAAGCACATTCATAATGTCTTATAACCCATTTCCAGAACACTTCCTTATCTTGCAAAGCTGAAACTCTGTACACATTAAACAACTCTCTTTTCCCCCGGTCCCTCCCAGCCCCTGGCAACCACACTTCTACTTTCTGTCTCCACAGATTTGACTATTCTAGGTAACTCACATAAGTGGAATCATAAAGTATTTGCCATTTACTGACTGGCTTATTTCACCTAGAATAGTGTCCTCAAGGTTCATCCATCTTGTAGCATGTGGCAGAATTTCCTTCCCCTTTTTTTTTTTGTTTTTGTTTTTTTGGCTTTTTGGTCATGCCACACTGCCTGTGGGATTAGTTCCACAATCAGGGATTAAACCCAGGCCATGGCAGTGAGAGCTTGGAATCTTCCATTGTATGTATATATCACATTTTGTTTATCCATTCATTTATCAATGGACATTTAGGGTTGCTTCCATCTTTTAGCTGCTGTGAATAATGCCATTATGAACATGAATGTACAGGATTACATCTCTTATAATATTGTCATAAGTCATTAACTATTCCTCTATTAGTCTGATCTCCCCAACCTGATTGCAGACTCTGAGCAGAAATCTCTGAGCAGGGACCATAAAATAATGTATTTGAAAGAGGTTTATTAATGTAAAACTTCAAACAAAATTAATAATTGTAATCTCTTGTACAGAATTCCAAGTAATTAAAATTTTTTATTTTATATTGAAGTATAGTCAATTAACAATGTTGTGATAGTTTCAGATGGATGGCAAAGGGACTCAGCCAAACATATACATGTATCCATTCTCCCTCAAACCTCCCTGGCATCTAGGCTGCCCCACAACATTGAGCAGAGTTCCTTGTCCTGTACAGTAGGACCTTGTTGGTTATCCATTTCTAAAAAGAAATGATACAAATGAACTTATTTACAAAACAGAAACAGACTCACAGACCTAGCTAATGAATTTATGGTTGCTGGGGTTCAGTACTTGGGGGGAAGAATGGGGGAAGAGGGAAGATAGGGAGTTTGGGATCAACATGTACACTCTGCTCTATTTGAAATGGATAACCAAGTAATTTTTGTAGATATTCTAGCCTCAAGGAAATGGAGTATAATTCCCTTTCACTGTGGGATACACTTAAGGTAAGTGTAGGATAAAATTCACTTTAAAGAGTGCAGTCTGGAAAGGGGATTATGAGAGGAGTAACTTTGCAATGAAGAAACCTGGCAAATTTCAGCTGGGTGATCAAGGTCAACATCAGCAGTCATAGGTCATGTCACTTGTGTGTTCCCTTAACATGATGTAATGAGAATGGCATTTTATTTTTGTGGTCTTACTCCCCAAAACTCAAAACCTCTATCTAACCATGAGAAAAATATTACACATACCCAAACTGAAGGAATAAATACCTGACCAGTACTCTTAAACTGTCAAGGTGATGAATAACAAGTAAAGTCTGAAAACTGTCACAGCCTGGAGTAATTTAAAGCAACCTGATGACTAAATGCAATGTAGTATTCTGGATGAGATCCCAGACAGACAAAGGATAAGGAAAAGCTAAGAAAACCCTCTCAAAACGGTGGAGTCTAGTAATGTGCTAGTGTTGGTTACCCAGCTGTGACAAATATGCTATGGTAACATGAACAAGAGAGGAAACTGGGTACAGAGTACCTCAGAACTCTCTCTATAATCTTGCAACTTTCCTGCAAATCTAAAGCTACATAAAATAAAAAGGTTATTAAAAATAACCTTGCAAGTTGAAAAAACATTAATGATTGTTTATATTATTATTATTATGTAAAAAGACTTTGTATCCTGTAAGTGTCATGCACTTGGGAACTTTTTACTTTACTAGATTGTAAACACCTTGAGAATAAGGGTTTTATTTAATTGATCTCTTGATCCTCATTGAGCAGCTTATTGTATACACTCAAGTAATGTTTATTGAATAAACAATCAGGCACTTAGTTGTGTCCATTGCTACAGTCAATGGAGTTGCAAAGAGTTGGACACACCAAGCAACTAACACCACAAACAATGGTTGTGTTAGATGAACACAGTAATGTGAATACTGTAGAAACTGAAGGAGTCTATTCCCTGGGGCTAAGAGCCTGATGACAGAAACAACTTTGGTAGGACTCCTACAAAAAAGATAAAGCAAAATTGTGAGCTCATCTATAGAGAACAAGTCAATGTGAACTACCATGTCATTAAAAAAAAACCCACATTATTTTAGGAGACTAGAAAGAAATTAGGGTTTTTCCAGTGGTCATGTATGGATGTGAGAGTTGGACTGTGAAGAAAGCTGAGCGCCGAAGAATTGATGCTTTTGAACTGTGGTGTTGGAGAAAACTCTTGAAAGTCCCTTGGACTGCAAGGAGATCCAACCAATCCATTCTAAGGGAGATCAGTCCTGGGTGTTCTTTGGAAGGACTGATGCTAAAGCTGAAACTCCAATACTTTGGCCACCTCATGCGAAGAGTTGACTCATTGGAAAAGACCCTGATGCTGGGAGGGATTGGGGGCAAGAGGAGAAGGGGACGACCCAGGATGAGATGGTTGGATGGCATCACCGACTCGATGGACGTGAGTTTGAGTGAACTCCGGGAGTTGGTGATGAACAGGGAGGCCTGGCGTGCTGCGATTCATGGGGTCGCAGAGTCAGACACGACTGAGCGACTGAACTAAACTGAACTGATACAGAATTTTTAAGAATTACTAATAATTTTATAGTTTAGAAGAAGGACTTTGTTGTTGAAAAGTTGTATTAGTAGGCAGCACCCATCCTGTTTTCCTAAAATCTTTATTAGTAAGAAAGGAAAAAGTAAGTGTTAGTCACTCAGTCGTGCCAGACTCTGCAACCCCATGGACTGCAGCCCACCAGGCTCCCCTGTCCATGAGATTTTCCCAGCAAGGATACTGGAGTGGGTTGCCATTTGCTTCTCCTGGGGATCTTCCCAACCCAGGGATTGAACCCAGGTCCCCTGCACTGCAGGCAGATTCTTTACCAACTGAGCTACAAGGGAAGCCCTTTGTCTCTATTAGTGGCTTCCAAATTGGCAACATGGTTTTTAAAAACTGATAAGGATAAGTGTTTTTTTTTTTTTTTTAACTAACTGTACAGTTCAGTTCAGTTCAGTCGCTCAGTCGTGTCCGATTCTTTGCAACCCCATGAATCGCAGTACACCAGGCCTCCCTGTCCATTACCAACTCCCAGAGTTCACTCAAACTCACGTCCATCGAGTCCGTGATGCCATCCAGCCTTCTCATCCTCTGTCGTCCCCTTCTCCTCCTGCCCCCAATCCCCCCCAGCATCAGAGTCTTTTCCAATGAGTCAACTCTTCACATGCAACACCACAGTTCAAAAGCATCAATTCTTCGGCACTCAGCCTTCTTCACAGTCCAACTCTCACATCCCTACATGACCACAGGAAAAACCATAGCCTTGACTACACGGATCTTAGTCGGCAAAGTAATGTCTCTGCTTTTGAATATGCTATCTAGTCATTAAGGTCAAATGACTTTTCTATGTACTGATTGTAATCAATCAACAGGGCATGCTGCCACTTTTTTTTTTTTTTTTGCAGTGACTAAATGTAAAATGATAGCATCTCTTTCTTTTTCTTGATCTTACTCTAACTCTCATTCTTTCAATCTCCAAGTATATCTTTTGAATAATTTTTAAATTAATAAATAACATCATAGGAAAATAAACACAGAACAACTTTCCCTTGGCATAGCAACTATCAGATTTTTGTTGACCATGTCCAGTCTTTACTAAAACAGCTTTACAGAGTTATAATCAATGAATATGTACAATTTTATCTTTTTTTGCTTATTAATACTTCTCCTCCATATAGTATTTTAAAGGTTACATTGATATGTGCTCAGTTGTGTCCAACTCTTTGTGATCCCATGGACTGTAGCCCACAAGGCTCTTCTGTCCATGGGATTTTCCAGGCAAGGATACTGGAGTGTGTTGCCATTTCCTTTCCAGGGGATCATCCCAACCCAGGGATCAAACCCACACCTCCTGTGTCTCCTGCACTGGCAGGCAGATTATTTACCACTAAGCCACTGGGGAAGCCATTTTTAAAGTTTACCTGCTGTTAGATGAAATTAGTGTACCACAGTTTACCTCACCATTTGGGTTGCTGCTAGTATTCCACGATTACAAGTAATGCTACTAAAAAGCTCTATGTATAATTTTTAAAATATTTCCTTATGCTGAGAAACTTACATGCTCATTTCAATAGCTTTGTTACATTTTACCAAATAAACCCTGTAAAAATAGTCAATGCACAAAAAATAAATCCTATTTTTACAGTGTTTTACCATTAAAAAACAACTTTATTTATTTTTGGCTATGCTGGGTCTTATTGCTGTGCGGCCTTTTTTGTCTAGTTACAGCGAGCAGGGGCTTCTATAGTTGCAGTGCGGCTTCTGCTGTGGAGCAAGGGCTCTCGGGTGCGCAGTCTTCGGTTGTGGCTCCCCGCCTCTGGAGCACAGTCGGTAGTTGCGGTGCATGGGCTTAGTTGCCCCGCCGCATGTCATCTTTCTGGATGAGGGATCGAACCAGTGTCTCCTGCACTGGCAAGCGGATTCTTCACCACTAAGCCACCAGGGAAGCCTGTGTGTTACCATTTATAAAGCACTTTCACAAAATAACTTTGTTTAATCTTGATATCAGCTCTGTGGGATGGATTTCTTTCCCTCAAGATTCTTTAGCACTAGAATATAATGAGAGAAATGAACCAAAAAGGAGTGGTATGAAATGAACCAAAGAAGAAGTGATAATGAAAAGGTTGATAAATATGTTGATAAACATAAAGAATCCTGGTTTAGAAAATAAGTTAGGGTATTTCAAGACAATATGGAAAAATATTCTAAACACTGATAATGTGGAAAATTAACATGGAATTAAAGTCAGTGGTTCTTATACTGTTTGAAAGGATACTTAAGATATTCAGATTTCAAAATAGGCAGGTGAAAAATTCAAGAATATCTATGAAAAGAATCAGAATAGAATGTACAACTTCAAAACCAGTAAAATAAGAGAATAATGAAAAATCCATCAACCTAGAAACCTAGAAAGGAGAAATAGAAGGAAAAAGCACAAAATATGAGAAATACAATCAAATTTATCAGGAATAACAGTTCACTTCATGCAAAGTGACACTGTGCTCAGTCAATTCAGTAGTGTCTGACTCTTTGCAACCCTATGGACTATAGCCCACCAGTGTCCTCTGTCCATGGGGTTCTCCAGGCAAGAATACTGGAGTGGGTTGCCTTCTCCAGAGGATGTCTATCTCCAGGGGATCTTCCCAGCCCAGAGATGGAACCTGTGTCTCTTGTGTTTCCTGCATTTTCTTTACCCATTGAGCCACCTAAAGCCTAAAATGACATTAAAAGGGTTTAAAAATCAAAGGATAGGAAGACACATTGCGTGCATGCATGCGTTTGTGCCCAGCTGTATCTCACTCTTTGCAACCCTATGCACTATAGCCTGCCAGACTCCTCTGTCCATGGAGTTTTCCAGGCAAGAATACTAGAGCAGGTTGCCATTTCCTCCTCCATGGGATCTTCCTGACCCAGGGACCCAACCTGTTTCTCTTGCATTGGCAGAGGTTCTTTACCACTGAGCCACCTGGGAAGCCTCAGAAAGACACACTAGACAAATACTAATCAAAGGAAAGTTGATAGACTTTCCCTGGTAGTCAAGTGGTTAAGAATCTGCCTGCCAACACAAGGGATACAGGTTTGATAACTGGTCCAGGAAGATTCCACATGTCTAAGGGTAACTAAGCCAGCATGCCCTAGAGCCGGTGCTCTGCAACAAGAGAAACCACCAAAATGAGAAGCCCACACACCACAAGCAGAGAGCAGACTCACCAGAACTCAAGAAACCCAGCGCAATGCACCAAAGACCCAGCACAGCTGTAAATAAATAAATAGAATAAATACACAAATTAAAGAAAGCTGGTACACTGATATCAATATCAAAAAAAGACAGGGTTTTGTCAGAAAGTATTATAAAGAGATTCACTAATAGGTATACTAGTAGGTATTTCATGGTATTTTATTTATAATGAAAATTTCCCTTTCATTGATTATAAGTGAAGCAACATTTTTAAGTGGTAGTTTACTGAGAACTGGGAACTTGACTGATCTGCCTTTTTAGTCTTTTTTAAAATTAATCATTTTAATTGCAAATCTTTCCACCCCTCCTCCTAGAGTTTTATAGATTCTATAGGTTCCTACCATTAGCAAAAGTGGGGTCTGGCTGCTCACTGCTCAAAAGCCAATAAAGAGGCCAGGTTGGTGGAAAAGAAGGCTTGCTTTATTTTGGATGCCAGCAACAGGAGCAGCAGAGATGGAGGGAGGATGGATTACTGTCCAAAAGCTGACCCCTCCCCCCTCCCTCAATCAGGGGGCAAGCACTTTTATAGGGAGAGGGAGGGGGCAACATGCAGAGACAGCACAGTCAGCTCTGGCATTCATGTTGAAATCGGTCACTGGTGGTCTGACCAGCATCATCTTGATTGTTTTGGATACAGTTAGTCTTCAGTTCCATGGTCAGTTTTTCCCATTTCCTTGAGGCTAATTCTTGGAATTGAGGCACCTTACGTCATGGCTATGGTCTGACCATCATGTAGTTAACGTCTTCCACCTGGTGGAGGTTTCGGTATTTGTGTAAGTCAGCTCACAGGATATGGCTCAGAATATTATCCACGGCCCTTGAGAAGAAATTGAAGGTCCTCATCTATGTTTAATGACCACATTATTATTTGGTCTCCTTTGTTGTTTTTCTTTGTTTCTGCCTGTTTTTACTTCTCCGATTATTTTTTTGGCTAAAGTTTTCCAGTCTTATAGAATCTACAAAACTCTTTACTTTAATGACACTAATCTGAGAGTCTGGGGCAATGTCTTGTAACACATTCTGCCTTTCAGATTTGCCTTTTTTATCCTCATGTTATTATTAATACTTCCTATAAACAGGAAGCTTAATCTAAAGGTGCTAAAGATTCAAGTTAAATTTTTTCTTAATCTAACTTCATAAAAGGTAATGTGGGCTACTTCATATTAAGACCACAGCAGGAAACGTATAATGTCTGATTGTCCAAATATTCAACGCCATTGATATATCCATCACCTCCAAAAGTTTCTTCTCATCTTATTTTCTATTATATATTTTTTTGTGATAAGAACAGTTAACACAAGATCTACCATCTAGGCAAATTTTTAAGTATATAATATAGTGTTGTTAAAAATACCCATGATGATGATATACAGTATTCATCTTGTATTACAAAACCTCTTATTTTAAAGGTGTCTATTCCTTTCTTGTGGTGGTACTTATAATAGGGACAGAGTGAAGGGACAAAGTAGGTAATTAAATAGCTAATCCCACTAGGGGATGGTAAGTAGAAAAAAAATACGTATGCTAATGATAGGTATGTAAGTTAATGATTACTCAAGAAAACAGGTTTGGTTAACCACAAAACCAAGCATGTTTGCTCAGCAACAAAACCATGCAGCAGAAGCATGCGACGTGCCCCAAAACAATGAAATAATTGTGGCATGAGACTCACAAACTGCCCAGTGAGCTCAGAAAATTAAAGATTCCCTACAACATGCTCTCTGCACACACAGACAACAATAATTTGTGGAACTAGCTTGACCCAGTAGGGACAAGAAAACTCCCCTCCTCAGTCTGGAGAAGGAACTGATGATGGAAGCATGACATCTACTCTAGAAAGACAAAGAAGCCCTTCTTCCCCTCTGCATTTTTCCTTTGATTATAAAACTGTAGCCCAGTAAATTCTCAGGGTGCAGCATCGCTCACTCGCCAGCTTGTAAGCCTCACAAGTGTCCCATTCTAATAAGTCACTTCTTATCACTTAGCTGTGGATGAATTCTTCTTTGCGCTGAGACATAAAGGACTATGGTACCAGAGCTGTTTAGAGCCCCCGCCCAAACAACACCAATTAGTTCTGCTTATAAAAGTAGGTTTCCTTCACATATTTGTGTAATTTTATAGTCTTATAACATGGGCTTCCCAGGTGGCTCAACAGTAAAGAATTTGCCTCCAGTGCAGGAGTTGCAGGAGACATAGGTTTTGATCCATGGGTCTGGAAGATCCCCTGGAGAAGGAAATGGCAACCCCCTCCAGTATTCTTGCCTGGAAAATTCCATGGAAAGTGGAGCTTGGCAGGATACAGTTCATGGGATCACAAACAGTGGGACACAACTGAGTGACCAAGGGCAAACACATGCACACACAGAGACTAATAACAGCTCTTGGTCTACAGTAGTAGTTTACAATTTTTTGGTATTAAATTCCTGTCTGCACTTATAGAAACTACTGAGGATCCAAAAGTTATTTTATATATATATATAAAATGTGAATTATAATTAAATTATATTTGATATATAATAAATATAAATATATATTTATTATATATTTAATAAAATAAATATATATTAAACATATAAATATTTATATATAATATATAATATTCATATCTATATATTTTATCATATTATATTATAATAAATATATAATATATAATATAATATATTTATTAAAATGAATATATTAAATATTTAAATATAATATTTTATATTTATATATTAAATATTTATATATTTCAATATATATTTATTATAATTATATATTATAATTATATTTACTCAATTAGGAGCTAAATTTGAGTTAAAAAAATCACAAGAATATACATGCATATAGTCCATCAATCATCATTTGATGGTGTCTCTGACATCACGTGATTACTAAAACACAGTACACTAATGGCCACTGAGCGTGCACAGGCAAATAACGTCTTAGTGTTTTTAGAAAAACAGCTTTGACCAGAACGGACACCACACCCCCCACTCCACTCCAGGTGTCCTGAGATCACATGATCACACTCTGGGAATCCCTGGCCATCTCAAGTCTTCGCATCCCTTAGTGTTACTGTCTCTTACTGTTGCCTCTGTATAACTGTAAGGGATTTGATTTAGGTCATACCTGAACGGTTTAGTGGTTTTCCCTACTTTCTTCAATTTAAGTCTGAATTTGGCAATAAGGAGTTCATGATCTGAGCCACAGTCAGCTCCTAGTCTTGTTTTTGCTGATGGTATAGAGCTTCTCCAATAGTTGCAAATATAATCAATCTGATTTCAGTGTTGACCATCTGTTGATGTACATGTATCGTGTCTTCTCCTGTGTTGTTGGAAGAGGGTGTTTGCTATGACCAGTGCAGTCTCTTGGCAAAACTCTGTTAGCCTTTGCCCTGCTTCATTTTGTACTCCAAGGGTAAGTTTGCCTGTTACTCCAGGTATCTCTCAACTTCCTACTTTTGCATTCCACTCCCCTATGATGAAAAGGACATCTTTTTTTGGGGGGGTGGTGTTGGTTCTAGAAGGTCTTGTAGTTCTTCATAGGACTTTTCAACTACAGCTTCTTCAGCATTACTGGTTGGGGCTTAGCCTTGGATTACCGTGATAATGAATGGTTTGCCTTGGAAATGGACAGAGACCATTCTGTCATTTTTTGAGACTGCACCCAAGTACTGCAGCTCTGACCCTTTTGTTGACTATGAGGGCTACTCCATTTCCTCTAAGGGATTCTTGCCCACAGTAGTAGATATAGTCATCTGAATTAAATTCGCCCGTTCCAGTCCATTTTAGTTCACTGATTCCTAAAATGTCAGGGTTCACTCTTGCCATCTCCTGTTTGACCACTTCCAATTTGCCTTGATTCATGGACCTAACATTCCAGGTTCCTCTGCAATATTGTTCTTCGCAGCATCGGACTTTACTTCCATCACCAGTCACATCTACAACTGGGCATTGTTTTCACTTTGCTTCTGTCTCTTCATCCTTTCTGGAATTATTGCTCCCCTCTTCTCAGTAGCATATTGGGCTCTTACAAACCTGGGGAGTTCATCTTTCAGTGTCCTATCTTTTTGCCTTTTCATACTGTTCATGGGGTTCTCAAGGCAAAAATATTGAAGTGGTTTGCCATTCCCTTCTGCAGTGAACCACATTTTATCAGAACTCTCTACCATGACCCGTCTGTCTTGGGTGGCCCTACATGGCATAGCTCATAGTTTCATTGAGTTACACAAGGCTGTAGTCCATGATCAGTTTGATTAGTTTTCTGTGATTGTTGTTTTCATTCTGTCTGCCCTCATGGATAAGGACAAGAGGCTTATGGAAGTGACAAATAGATTCAAGGGGTTAGATCTGATAGAGTGCCTGAAGAACTATGGACAGAGGTTCGTGACATTGTACAGGAGGCGGTGATCAAGACCATCCCCAAGAAAAAGAAATGCAAAAAGGCAAAATGGTTGTTTGAAGAGGCCTTACAAATAGCTGAGAAAAGAAGAGAAGCTAAAGGCAAAGGAGAAAAGGAAAGAAATGCCCATTTGAATGCAGAGTTACAAAAATAGCACGGGGAGATAAGAAAGTCTTCCTCAATGATCAATGCAAATAAATAGAGGAAACCAATAGAATGGGAAAGACTAGAGATCTCAAGAAAATTAGATGTATCAAAGGAACATTTCATGCAAACATGAACACAATAATGGACAGAAATGGTATGGACCTAACAGAAGCAGAAGATATTAAGAAGAGGTAGCAAAAATACACAGAACTATACAGAAAAGATCTTTATGACCCAGATAACCACGATGGTGTGATCACTCACCTAGAGCCAGATATCCTGGAATACAAAGTCAAGTGGGCCTTAGGAGGCAGCACAACAAATAAAGCCAGTGGAGGTGATGGAATTCCAGCTGAGCTATTTCAAATCCTAAAAGATGATGCTGTTAAAGCACTATACTCAATATGCCAGCAAATTTGGAAAACCCAGCAGTGGGCAGGACTGGCAAAGGTCAGTTTTTATTCCAATCCCAAAGAAAGGCAATGTCAAAGAATGTTCAAACTGCCACACAATTGCACTCATCTCACACTAGCTGGCAAAGTAATTCTAAAAATTCTCCAAGCCAGGCATCAACAGTACATGAACTGTGAATTTCCAGATGTTCAAGCTGGATTTAGAAAAGGCAGAGGAACCAGAGATCTAATGGCCAACATCTATAGGATCATCGAAAAAGTAAGAGAATTCCAGAAAAACATCTACTTCTGCTTTATTAACTACCCCAAAGCCTTTGACTGTGTGGAAAATTCTTCAAGAGATGGGAATACCAGACTAACTTACCTGCCTCCTGAGAAATCTGTGTGCAGGTCATGAAGCAACAGTTAGAGTCGGACATGAAAGAACAGACTAGTTCCAAATCTGGAAGGAAGTATGTCAAGGCTGTATATTGTCACTCTGCTTATTTAACTATATGCAGAGTACAGCATGCGAAATGTCGGGCTGAATGAAGCTGAAGCTGGAATCAAGATTGCTGGGAGAAACATCAATAACCTCAGATACGCAGATAACACCACCCTTATGGCAGAAAGCAAAGAACTAAAGAGCCTCTTGATGAAAGTGAAAGAGGGTGAAAAAGTTGGCTTAAAACTCAACATTCAAAAAACTAAGATCATGGCATCCAGTCCCATCACTTCATGGCAAATAGATGGGGAAACAATGGAAACAGTGAGAGACTATTTTGGGGGGGGTCCCAATATCACTGCAGATGGTGACTGCAGGCTTGAAATTAAAGGATGCTTTCTCCTTGGAAGAAAAGCTATGATAAGCACAGCATATTAAAAAGCAAAGATATGGAGAAGGAAATGGCAACCCACTCCAGTGTTCTTGCCTGAAGAATCCCAGGGATGGGGGAGCCTGGTTGGCTGCTGTCTCTGGGATTGCACAGAGTCGGACACAACTGAAGCGACTTAGCAGTAGTAGCAGCAGCAGCAACCCACTCCAATATTCCGGTCTAGAGAATTCCATGGATTGTGTAGTCCATGGGGTCACAAAGAGTCAAACACTTTTGAGCAACTTTCACTTTTATGTAAGTGCAACACTTTTTTGTCTTTTTAAAATTCTGTTGAGCATTTTGTTAAAAAGTAAGAACAATCAAGACTTGCAATTTAGAGAGTTCCCTGGCAGTCCAGTGGTTAGGACTCAGCACTTTCACTGCCACGGCCCAGGCTCAATCCCTGGTCAGGAAACTCAGATCTCATGTACAGAACACTACCAAGCAAAAAAAAAAAAAAAAAGATTTGTAATTTCACGTTAATTTTCCACTTGGGTGGTAACTCCAGTCATCAAATCTGTTGTCCTTATGAATCTCCTAAGATCTTCAAAAGAAGACAGAAGATCTGGAAACTATTTTCAATACTTGTGAAAGCCTGTCCTGTCAGAAGTCATATCTATATTGAGGCTTCAAAAACTAATAATAAATATCTTGTTTTTAAATATTCAATACAAACTATAGTAATTAAGGTAATCTAGATAAGTACTAAATTTGCTGATGGAAGAGTTGATTTGCAATTGTCTGCTTTGTCTAAATCCACTAAAAGGACCAATAATAAAAATGATGGATGGTAAAAGAACTGGGGAAAAAAAAAAGCAAAGATATTACTTGTCAACAAAGGTCCATCTAGTCAAAGTTACGGTTTTTCCAGTAGTCATGTATGGATGTGAGAGTTGGACTATAAAGAAAGCTGAGCCCAAAGAACTGATGCTTTTGAACTGTGGTGTTGGAGAAGACTCTTGAGAGTCCCTCGGACTGCAAGGAGATCAAACCAGTCCATCCTAAAGGAGATCACTCCCGACTATTCATTGGAAGGACTGATATTGAAACTGAAAGCCCAATAGTTCGGCCACCTAAGGTGAAGAACTGACTCATTGGAAAAGGCCCTGATGCTGGGAAAGACTGAATGCAGGAGGAGAAGAGGACGACAGAGGATGAGATGGCTGGATGGCATCACCCACTCGATGGACATGAGTTTGAGCAAGCTCTGGGAGTGGGTGATGGACAGGGAAGCCTGGCCTGCTGCAGTCCACGGAGTCGCAGAGTCGGACACGACGGAGCGACTGAACTGAACTGAGTGCTGCCTCACCCCTGCCCCTCCTCCTCCCCTCCCTCTCGCCCCTCCTCCCTCGGTCCGCTGCTAGGAGACACAAGCCACTTTCAAGACTTGGCACGCGACCGTCGCAGACTGTAAACCTGCGCGCGCACCTAGCTTCCGACTTCCCGGCGTGCCCCGCGCCTGCGGCGTAAATGCGCGCCGGCGCAGCGACCCACCTGACCCGCGCGTAGCCAAGGCGGGAGTCTGTGAGTGCCTGGGTCTCGGGCTCCCTGGTCCTGGGGGTTCTGCCCGCGTGTGTCTTGGGCAGCCCCGGGCTGGCCCCCACCCCCGCTCTCGTCCTGCAGCAGGGAAGAAAGCCAGTGTGGGAGGGACGGTCCCAGCCCGAGCCTTCCGAGACGCTGGAGTCCTTACGACCCGTTCTTGCTGTGCTCCGGCCTCGCTGCTAAACTTTGGTGGGCCCCGGGAATCTAGACCCCAGCTGTTGAGAAAAGAAACGTTTGCAAACATGTCCCGGATCGAAAAGATGAGCATTCAGGGCGTGCGGAGTTTTGGAATAGAGGATAAAGATAAACAAATTATCACTTTCTTCAGCCCCCTTACAATTTTGGTTGGACCCAATGGGGCGGGGAAAACGGTAAGTCCTCTGAGGAGCCGCCTTCAGTTTATGGGTCGCCACGTGTTACAGATCTGGAGTAGAGTGTCTGCAGAGTTCGGAACTCTAGGGTGAGAGGAGTCAGTATGACTCAGCTCCTGGGGCCCCAGGGTACACCTGGGTCGTCAGCTGACTTCCGTGCTCAGGAGCGTGGCTTGGTGTGGACTTCTGGTCTCTGTCACCTGAGCCGCCGACCGGACTTTTGTCCACTGCTGCCCAGTGGACAGGGTTTTCTTGAGAATCCCGAGAGGCCGGGAGCTAACTGCGTGAGCTTACGGAGCTCACAGCCCCACAGGAACTTTTTTTTTTTTTGCCTGTATTCATGTTTTCTTAATTCTCTTTATTCTCATGGCATAGCATTCATTTCCTGGTAGTTGTCCCCGTTCGGGATTTTGTTGTTGTTGTTGTTATAAAATGTAAATGTGTGACTTTAAGAAAACTGACTATCCCGACTAAGCATAATGACTAGGTAAATAACAGTTTTAAAATGAAACCTCCATTGGGGCTTGGTTAAATTGGGAAACTGTTTTGCTGTTGGGATGCTCTTACCTAGTTCAAATAAAGGTTAGAGCACAGCATATATACTGTGACTTTTTAAAACCCTGGAAATATTTAGAAATTTGAGTTGAGCCCTGGAATGGTATGCAATTTTGAAAGAAGTGTAGCCAAGGGGCTCTCTGGTCTGAAAGGGTGGTTTGAGAAAAGCAAGGTGATATCATAGTTAACATGGAGAAGAGGAAGTGAAAAGCACAGAGAAAGACAAGGTTTGGTGTTGAGAGTTGAATGCCAAACTCTTGTCTATTTGTTTATGTAAAAATATTATTTACAGATGCTTTTTTATGTACCTAAGCACTAAGTGTTACTGATAGGTTACTTTAGTGTTTATGAGCCCTAGCTGCTTGAATACAGATTTTTTTTTTTTTTTTGCTTCCCCATTTATTAGTTGTGTGACTGGGCAAAAGTGACCTAAGTGTTCTTTGCCTTAGTTTTCTCATTTATAAAATAGATGTTAAAAATAGTTTCTATCACCTAGGGTTAATGTGAAAATTAAATGCTTAATGTATGTAAAAGTGGTTAGTACAGTACCTGTCACATAATAAGGTTGATACTAGCCATTTGTTTCAGCTTAAAAAAAAAAATTCAGCCTTATTGGAGTATAATGGCATATACATTGTAGGCTATTTAAATTTAAAGTGTACATCGTGGTGATCTGACAAACATGTGTTCCCCAAAAGGTTTCTCTTATTCTAGTTAACACATCTATCACCTTGAACCAGAAAGCTCAGCTTCTCTGTACAACGTTGCCAAATTAAATCCCGGAGACAGTTTTGGGTGATGTAGAAAAGGGTAGCTTTATTGCTTTGCCACGGAAAGGGGGGCACAGCGGGCTCATGCCCTCCAAACCATGTGTCCCCAACTGGGGAATATAGTGACAAGTTTTATAGTAACAGCCTGATTAGCTCGTGGCCGTTCTAATGATGGTGAGGTAAGTAGGAGTCGGCATCATCAACCCTCAGGTGTAACTACTCTGGGGTCTGCATGTCCTGGGCAGCATCCCACCTGGAGGGGGTTTCGGTGTCTGCAGAGTAGCTCAAAGATTGTGATATTGTGTGTATCTGTTGATAGGGAAACAGGACCTTGCCCCAAGGCTGCTCTTGACTGTCTCTCTCTGGTCTCATCCCCTCCCTCCCCTAAATAACTTTATTGCTTGAATCTGCCCTTTGGAACTCAGGGAAGGTCTTGGAGGGTGAATGAAGGCTGCTTCCTATAATCAAAGAAATGGGGAACACAGAAAGTCTTTGTGCCCGGGAGCCACACAAGGCCCTGCAGGATATCAGCCTCACATATTTATCCGGTGGGTGGGTGGGTGGGTGGGGGTGTGTGGGGGTGTATGTGTGTGTACATTTAAGTTTCACTCTCAATAAATTTCATTTATACAATATAGTGTAATCAGCTATGGTGAGCTGTTTAAGCCATTGTTATTAAAAACTTAGTTTAATTTTAATTAGAAATAGAAAATTTTCCTTCCAAAATAATAATAATTATTCAGTATACCTTCTTAATTATATAGCTTTTCTATATTTATATGTCAGGTTTTATAATATCAAAATTTACCTAATATATTTTATAGTCTTTATCTTTTACAAATATTTATAATGAATTAACATTTTATGGTTAAATTCTGCAGTTTTCTAATAAGTAAATAATATAATTTTCTATTTCTTTAGACCATCATTGAATGTCTAAAATATATTTGTACTGGAGATTTTCCTCCTGGAACCAAAGGAAATACATTTGTTCATGACCCCAAGGTAATGATGCCAGTGAAACATTTTTTTTTCTTTTGTTTTTTAATTTTATTGACATATAGTTGATTGTGTTAATTTGTGTTAATTGTGTGAATTTCGGCATAGCAAAGTGATTCAGTTATATATATTCTTTTTCATATTCTTTTCCATCATGGTTTATTACAGGATATTGAATATAGCTCTCTGTGCTATAGAGTTGGACCTTGTACTGTATCCATTCTAAATGTAATAGTTTGCATCTGCTAACTCCGAACTCCCAGTCCACCCCTCCTCCTCCCCTTGTCTCCTTGACAACCGCAAGTCTGTTCTCTGTGTCTGTGAGTCTGTTTCTGTTTTGTATGTGCGTGCTCAGTTACATTCAACTCTTTGCAACCCCCTGGACTGCACCTTCCCAGGCTCCTCTGTCCATGGGATTTTCCAGGCAAAACTACTGGAGTGGGTTGCCATTTCCTACTCCAGAAACTTTTTTTTAAATAAAATTTTTATAATGATAAAAGTGATAGCTCATTGTAGAAAACTTGGCAGTGGAAAAATCTGAGATATGGAAGTCACTCACGTACAGTCAGTGAGTGATAACCATTGTTGACATTTTCATGTGTTTCTTCTCCTTTACGTACTGTCTTAAGTAGCTGAAGTCATACTCTTAATTTTGTATTCTGAGCTTTTTTCCCATCTAACATTATCATCAAGTCCTGTGTTATTAAAAACTATATTAAATTCTTACTCTGGGTGTTTGGTACATGGGTACTTTTAATTTTATTAATTTATTTACTTTCAGTTCAGTTCGGTTCAGTCGCTCAGACTCTTTGCGACCCCATGAATCGCAGCACGCCAGGCCTCCCTGTCCATCACCAACTCCCAGAGTTCACTCAGACTCACGTCCATTGAGTCAGTGATGCCATCCAGCCATCTCATCCTCTGTCGTCCTCTTCTCCTCCTGCCCCCAATCCCTCCCAGCATCAGAGTCTTTTCCAATGAGTCAACTCTTCGCATGAGGTGGCCAAAGTACTGGAGTTTCAGCTTTAGCATCATTCCTTCCAAAGAAATCCCAGGGCTGATCTTCAGAATGGACTGGTTGGATCTCCTTGCAATTACTTTACAATACTGTAGTGGTTTTTGCCATACATTGACATAAGTCAGCCATGGCTGCACATGTGTTCCCCATCCGGAACCCCTCGCCCACCTCCCTCCCAATCCCATCCCGGAGAGTCATCCTAGTGAACCAGCCCTGAGTGCCCTGTCTTATGCATTGAACCTGGACCGGTGATCTGCTTCACATTTCAACACTGCTCCCTCAAATCATCCCACCCTCGCCTTCTCCCACAGAGTCCAAAAGACTGTTCTTTACATCTGTGTCTCTCTTGCTGTCTTGTATATAGGGTCATCGTTACCATCTTTCTAAATTCCATATATATGGGTTAGTATACTATATTGGTGTTTTTCTTTCTGACTTACTTCACTTGGTGTAATAGGTTCCAGTTTCATCCACCTCTTTAGAATTGATTCAAATGCATTCTTCCAGCAAATTTGGAAAACTCAGCAGTGGCCACAGGACTGGGAAAGGTCGGTTTTCATTCCAATTCCAAAGAAAGGCAATGCCAAAGAAGGCTCACATGCTACTAAAGTAATGCTCAAAATTCTCCAAGCCAGGCTTCAGCAATACGTGAACCATGAACTCCCTGATGTTCAAGCTGGTTTTAGAAAAGGCAGAAGAACCAGAGATCAAATTGCCAACATCCACTGGATCATGGAAAAAGCAAGAGAGTTCCAGAAAGACATCTATTTCTGCTTTATTGACTATGCCAAAGCCTTTGACTGTGTGGATCACAATAAACTGTGGAAAATTCTGAAGGAGAAGGGAATACCAGACCACCTGACCTGCCTCTTGAGAGACCTGTATGCAGGTCAGGAAGCAACAGTTAGAACTGGACATGGAACAACAGACTGGTTCCAAATAGGAAAAGGAGTACCTCAAGGCTGTATATTGTCACCCTGCTTATTTAACTTATATGCAGAGTACATCATGAGAAACACTGGACTGGAAGAAACACAAGCTGGAATCAAGATTGCTGGGAGAAATATCAATAACCTCAGATATGCAGATGACACCACCCTTATGGCAGAAAGTGAAGAGGAGCTAAAAAGCCTCTTGATGAAAGTGAAAGAGGAGAGCGAAAAAGTTGGCTTAAAGCTCAACATTCAGAAAACAAAGATCATGGCATCTGGTCCCATCACTTCATGGGAAATAGATGGAGAAACAGTGGAAACAGCGTCAGACTTTATTTTTTGGGGCTCCAAAATCACTGCAGATGGTGATTGCAGCCTTGAAATTAAAAGACACTTACTCCTTGGAAGAAAAGTTAGGACCAACCTAGATAGTATATTCAAAAGCAGAGACATTACTTTGCCGACTAAGGTCCGTCTAGTCAAGGCTATGGTTTTTCCTGTGGTCATGTATAGATGTGAGAGTTGGACTGTGAAGAAGGCTGAGTGCCAAAGAATTGATGGCTTTTGAACTGTGGTGTTGGAGAAGACTCTTGAGAGTCCCTTGGACTGCAAGGAGATCCAACCAGTCCATTCTGAAGGAGATCAACCCTGGGATTTCTTTGGAAGGAATGATGCTAAAGCTGAAACTCCAGTCCTTTGGCCACCTCATGTGAAGAGTTGACTCATTGGAAAAGACTCTGACGCTGGGAGGGATTGGGGGCAGGAGGAGAAGGGGACGACAGAGGATGAGATGGCTGGATGGCATCACCGACTCGATGGACATGAGTCTGAGTGAACTCTGGGAGTTGGTGATGGACAGGGAGGCCTGGCGTGCTGCGATTCATGGGGTCGCAAAGAGTTGAACACGACTGAGCGACTGAACTGAACTGCATAGTCTATTGTGTATAGGTACATGGTGCTTTTTTAATCTTTGTACTTCTTTGTCTGAAATATTTTCTACTTAAAACACCTTTTATGAACATTTTTAATGATTGCATCATTTTCTTATATTTAGCCTTGCTTTAATTTTTCATTAAAATGTACCATGATGAAAGTCTGTGTATGAACCTTTGAATTATGGTGTTTATGTGTGTGTTTAGGACATAGACTTTTCTATATACATTTTGGTTTATAGTTTTTCCTTTTTTATATTGCAGTATAGTTGATTCACAATATTGCATTAGTTTTAGGTATGCAGAAAAGTGATTCAGTTATATGCATATATTTTTTAAGATTATTTTCCATTATAGGTTATTACAAGATATAGAATATTGTTGCCTGTGTTAAATCACTCTTGCTTATCTTATATATATTACTGTGTATCTGCTAATCCCAAACTCCTGATTTATCTCTCTTCCTGAAGTAAGTTTTACTTTGGTGTATGTGTAGTGAGGTCCTGTGCCTCTCATTACCCCTACTTCCCAAGAGTTTGTTGTGTATTTCTTCCAGGCTTTTTTGTGTGTTTATGGAAATAAACCTCTGTGTGTATATAAATATACTCACATAAATATTTTAATAAATCAATAGAATTTTATTTTGACTATTCTACAAATCAAGTGTTTATTTTGTGATATTTTTGTTGCTGTTTTTTTAGTTGCTAAGTCATGTCCAACTCTTGTGGGCCCATGAACTGTAGCCCTCCAGGCTCCTCTGTCCATGGGATTTCCCAGACAAGAATACTGGTGTGGGTTGCCTTCTCCCAGGGATCTTCCCAGCCCAGGAAACAAACCAGTGTCTCTTGCATCAGCAGATGGATTCTTTACCACTGCGCCACCTGAAGATATGTTAAGATATATATACTTTTGTTCATTATTTTTAATTACTTAATAGTATTCCATTGAGTTTATATTCTCTAGCTTATTTAACTGATGCACTGTTGATAGTCTTTTAAATTGTTTCCACTTTTATATGGCTAAAGATAACTCTGATTATGAAAGTGATCTTGGGCAGTCTTGGCCTGCAGTGGCTTGAAGCAGGATTTTGGCTCCCTGGCCAGAGACTGAAGTCAGGCTGCGATAGAGCACCGAATCCTAGACTCTAGACCATCAGGGCCAGTGGGCAGTGACAAGGCCCTGGCCCACTGGTTTTGTAGAAATGAATTTCCAGAGACAGAAAGTAGTGAAACATGTAAAGTGTTTATTAGAAAGAAAAAGTATGTATGAATAGACTCACATGAGCAGACTCAGAGAATCATGCCCTGGAGGTAGTTTGAGTCACTTATATGGGGCATTTCTTCCAGGTTTCCTCTGGCCAGTCATATTACTTTGCCTCGTTCTGCGCCTGTATTAGATTTAGATTTAACTCAAGGTCCTCCCCTGTGTGAGCGCACATTTCTCAGCCAAGGTGGATTCTAGTGAAGAGGCCTGTGGGCAGGCTGACATCATCTACCATGAGGTGGTTCCCCCCTTTTCATTGGTCCCTTAGGAGACTTTCTGTGCACATGTTGTTGGGAACGTCTCCTTGACCTCAAGAATGAGAAATATGTGGTCTCTATCTGGGCAAGGCTCAGGTCCTCCTCACTTCTGCTATTATTTTCATCTTGGAGTATCTGTCCACAGGGGACAAACTCCAGCTGCTCAGCCTGGGGCCCATCTATCTCCTGTCTCAAATCCCCCCTGAGAGACGTGAACCCCAAGAAATCTTTATTGGGAGGATAAAGGGCTTTTGGGCTGGCATGGGGCTTGTAAGCCTACCTAGTTGGGGTCACAGAGCTCTCACCCTGTCTCATTAAGGGCCCAGGATGACCTCTGTTGTTACACCAGCAGGATCTGTTCTGAGGAGTGGCTGACATCTCCACATCGCCATTATCTTGATATGAAACTAGTGTAATCTGGAAGAGACAAACTTAACAAGTAGATTAAAAAGGCAGGGGCCAAAAACCAGTGAATGAACTATTATAACCAGGGGCCTACGCAGGAGTAAGAACCAGGTTACATATGGTAGCAGTTTTGATCCTGGTCCATGTAGAGTCAGGACTGGGGTTACCCTGTCAGAAGGGATGGAGCCATTTGGTGTGATCTTACATATTTTTGATGTCTACTTCTGTTAGCCCAGTGTGATTTGATGTGGGTGTTATAGACTCGGTTGGACAACCTGACATAAATAGACAAAATAGATCTCATTTATTCTCAGGAAAATAAGCCTGAAACCTAGTTTGGACCTAGTGCTTTGGGGAGACTTGTAGCCAGGTAGCCAGTTGTCTAGTTTAATCTAACTAGGTTTTAACCTTTGATGTGATATTAACATAAATAATATAAGCTGTTGATCATCATACATGTCTCTTCTTTTTTTATTTTGTAAAGCAATTGTAATATCTAAAAATGTAATAGTTACAAGAGGAGACTTTTAAAAAGTAAGGTTGTAGTTGCCAGCTGTTAGCAGACACTGTTTTGAGAATGGCTGGTGGCATCTCAAGACTGATACTGTGCAGAAAACTTAAGTTCTCAGCAATATAAGGACTTATCTGAAATCACACCCTGTACTAAGTACTTAGTATTGCCTTGGATGTCTGAAGCATAGTTACTCCATTTTGACATTTAATTGTGGTTTTCTCATTAATAGCCAAAGCAAATGCTGCCATTAATGTTAGCACCCTCTTTAGGTATGAGAAGATGCAAGAATTTGGGCTCCTAAGATCTCTTGAAAATATCTAACTATTTGAAGACCTGTTTTGTCAGTTTTTCCCAGAGCACAGAGTGAGTGCCTCATTGCTGATCTCTACCCTCAACCTCTTTTAGGGGGTGTTAAAGGTCAGCAGCTGCAGCGGCTCATGATTTAATCCTTGCCACCAACCTACAGCGGTAGGTGGCAAGTGCCAGTCTCCAGTTGTTAGGGCCCGTTTATGGTCATAAATTTTATGGTCATTAAAAAGGGCCCTTTCATAACCGTTTCATCCCATGGTGCTCAGAATGCTCATTCATGGGTCTGGTGAAATTTTGTTGCTAGGCTGCTCAATGAGCTATTATTGGACTAGGCCTTATTAACAGTAGCCATAAATCTCTATGCCACCTGTATTAACTACTAGGCCCTTACGATCTAGGAAAAGATTCCCTCTTGTAGCTTCTTCTCATGTAAGAGTTCCACTGTTCTAGTCATTGACCTCATATAGAACTATATATTTTTGTCGGAGACTCAGTCACACAATGATAAATGTAAGAAATGATAATCTTGTAAAACAGGCTATGTAAAAAAAATAACAGCTAATAGTATTATTAAGGTCATAAGTAAGAACTTAAGAATTTGTATTAGATACAACCCAGTATATCCCAGATTGTCTGACTTTGTTTTGTACCGATCCTTATATTTAAGGGAAATTATTATCCACAAGGCACTCAGCTTGATTTCATAGTGGTGGTGTTCAGTCACTCAGTCGTGTCCGACTCTTTGCGACCCCAAGAACTGCAGCATGCCAGGCTTCCCTGTCCGTCACCATCTCCCAGAGCTTGCTCAAACTCATATCCATTGAGTTGGTGATGCCATCCAACCATCTTATCCTCTGTCGTCCCCTTCTCCTGCCTTCAGTCTTTCCCAGCATCAGGGTCTTTTCCAATGAGTCACTTCTTCGCATCAGGTGGCCAAAGTATTAGAGCTTCAGTATCAGTCCTTCCAATGAATATTCGGGACTAATTTCCTTTAGGGTTGACTAGTTTGATCTCCTTGCAGTCCAAGGGACTCTCAAGAGTCTTCTCCAACACCACAGTTCAAAAGCATCAATTCTTCAGCACTTAGTTTTCTTTATGGTCCAACTCTAACATCCCTACATGATTACTGGAAAAACCATAACTTTGACTATATAGACCTTTGTTGGCAAAGTAATATCTCTACTTTTTAGTATGCTAAGTTTGTCATAGCTTTTCTTCCGAGGAGCAAGCATCTTTTAATTTCATGGCTGCAGTCACCATCTGCAGTGATTTTGGAGCCCAGGAAAATGAAGTCTGTCACTGTTTCCATTGTTTCCCCATCTGTTTGCCATGAAGTGATGGGGCCAGATGCCATGATCTTAGTTTTTTGAATGCTGAGTTTTAAACCAGCTTTTTCACTCTCCTCTTCTGCTTTCATCAAGAGATTCTTTAGTTCCTCTTTGCTTTCTGCCATAAGGGTGGTGTCATCTGCATATCTCAAGTTATTGATGTTTCTCCTGGGAATCTTGATTCCAGCTTGTGTTTCATCCAGGCCTGCATTTCACATGATATACTCTGCATATAAGTTAAATAAGCAGAGTGACAATATACAGCCTTGACCTACTCTTTTCCCAGTTTTGAACCAGTTCATTGTTCCATGTCTGGTTCTAACTGTTGTTTCTTGATCTGCATACAGGTCTCTCAGGAGGTAGGTAAGGTGGTCTGGTATTTCCATTTCTTTAAGGAATTTTCCAGTTTGTTGTGATCCACACAAAGGCTTTAGTATAGTCAGTGAAGCAGAAGTGGATGTTTTTCTGGAATTCTCTTGCTTTTTCTATGATCCAGCAGATGTTGGCAGTTTGTCTCTGGTTCCTCTGCCTTTTCTAAGTCCAGCTTGAACATCTAGAAGTTCTTGGTTCATATACTGTGGAAGCCTGTCTTGGAGAATCTTGAGTGTTACTTTGCTAGCGTGTGAAATGAGTGCAGTTGTGCCGCATGTTGAACACTCTTTGGCATTGCCCTTCTTTGGAATTGGAATGAAAACTGACCTTTTCCAGTCCTGTGGCCACTGCTGAGTTTTCCAAATTTGCTGGCATATTGAGTGCAACACTTTCACAGCATCATCTTTTAGAATTTGAAATAGCTCAGCTGGAATCCATCACCTCCACTAGCTTTGTTTGCAGCGATGCTTCCTAGGGCCCACTCGACTTCGCACTCCAGGATGTCTGGCTCTAGGTGAGTGATCACACCATTGTGGTTATCCAGGTCATTAAGATCTTTTCTTTGTACTACTTTTGTGTATTCCTAGTGTTACTAATTCTCCTTAGTAATTGTTCCAAACAAAGGAATTAATTTTTCTTTAGAAATAGTAAATTATTTACTATATTTACTGAGCCTTTTCTACAATGACTATTTCACACCTTCTCTTAAACTTTAGATGTACTCTCTTCAATTGATGGATGATCTTGCCTTGTGTTTTCTTGAGAAAATAGAAGGAATCATTAAATCTACCAAACTACCCTGCATATATATCCGTACTGTTTTCACCTTTGTAATAAGGGTAAATTGTTTATCATTTGTTTTAAGGTCAGTTAAGTCCTCTTGGAACCTAGATCCAATGTCAGTCGCTTTTGTCAGGCATTTTGCCTTCCAGCTGCCTTTGCTCCTGCATTCAGTTTCTCCTTCTTTAGGGCATCATTTACGTCAGCAGATAGACATATTCTGGTTGCGCCCGTCTACAGACAGACAGACTCTCCCTCTTCTCCAGTTCAGCCTCTGGCTACTACTCTCTGTTCTATTTATACCAAAATTCTTATGAGTTACGTGTGCTCATTGTTTTCACTTTATTGCTTCCCCTTTTCTCCCCAGCCTACTCTGTTTAGATTTTCTTTTTTGCCCCTCACTAAAACTGCTCTGGTAAGGTCACCAGTAATCTTCATATTGCCAGATAACTTAAAAAAAAAATTTGTTTAGCTGTGCCACGCCTTCGTGGTGGCACTTGGGGTCTTTGATCCTGTGGCATGTGGGATCGTCTCTTTTTTTAGTTGTGACATGCAGAATCTTTGTCTCTATGTCTTTGTATCTTGCAGCATGTAGGTTCTAGCTTCCGGGCCAGGGTCCCGTGTGTTGGGAGGGCAGAGTCTTAGCCACTGGACCACCAGGAAAGTCTCAGAACGGTTATTTTCTAGTTCTCAATACTTTCTCTGCAGATTTGATGTATTAATAATTGGTTTTCCTCTTTTTTTAAAACATTGCTCTCTTGGCTTTCATGACACCATAATCTCATACCTCTTTTTTGCTGGGCCATACTTTAGTCTCCGTTAATGAGTCTACTTTTGCTTGACTCTTCTTGGATGATATTCACTCTCACAGCTTTAAGTAATGGTTGTGTTGCAAGAAGAGCGACCTCTTTCAGGGCCCAAGAGTGGGCTCTTGTCTAACACTCGGAAACGAATTGTTTGAGGAGACATGTGCTGAAAAAGCAAGAGACTTCACTGGGAAGGGGTACTCTGGCAAAGAGCAGCAGAGGAAGGGAACTCAGGAGAACTGCTCTGCCATGTGACTTGTGGTCTCAGGTCTTATGGTAATACGGTCACTTTCCAGGTTGTCCCTGGCCAGTCATTCTGACTCAGGGTCCTTCCTGGTGCTGTTCTCATTGCTCATCCAGGATAGGTTCCAGTGAGAAGGATTCTGGGAGGTTGGTAGGACATATGGATTAATGTCTCCTGTCTCCTTTTGATGTTTCGCAAATTCTGGTTGATGGTAGCTTGTTAGTTCCACATTCTTTACCAAGAACTCCTGTTGTAAGATAACCCATGAAGATGGTTACTATAGGGCCTGGCCTTGACAGGCAGTTTGGGTCAGTGGTTCTCTATACAGTTACGTGCTGATGAATTCCCAAATATTATATTTAGTCCTAACTTCTTTCCTAAACTGTAGACATATATGTCCAGCTGTTTAAGTATTTAATGGGGATCTCCAGTTTGACATACTGAAAATAGGACTCTTGGTTCCCTGTTCCCCCATTCCTCTCACATTCTCAAGCCTGTTACTACCTCAGCAACCTGCAGTTTGATAAGTGATATCATCTGCACATTTGCTTGAAATGTGCAGAAACCTGTTTGTCATTCTTTTAATGATTCCTTTATCTCGTCTTGTTTCTAATTCATAAGCAATTCTTCCCTACTCTTCTACAGTATGTGCAGAATATGTCCCTTCATTTCATCTCTACTGTTTCCCTGGTCCAAGCCACCATCCTTTTCCCTTTGAACTATTCTGATAGTCTGCAAACTTGTTTTCCTGCCTCATTCTTTTCTTTTTCTGGCTGTGTCATGTGGGACCTTAGTTCCCCAACCTGGGATTGAACCCGTTCCTGCTGCAGTGGACATGTGAAGTCTTAACCACTAGAGTCGGAGAAGGCAGTGGCACCCCACTCCAGTACTCTTGCCTGGAAAATCCCATGGACGGAGGAGCCTGGTAGGCTGCAGTCCATGGGGTCGCTAAGAGTCAACACGACTGAGCAACTTCACTTTCACTTTTCACTTTCATGCATTGGAGAAGGAAATGGCAACCCACTCCAGTGTTCTTGCCTGGAGAATCCCAGGGACAGGAGAGCCTGGTGGGCTGCCGTCTACGGGGTCGCACAGAGTCGGACACGACTGAAGCGACTTAGCAGCAGCAGCAACCACTAGACTACCAGGGAAGGCCCTCCTGTTTCATTATTGAAATTCTTTTTTATAGAAAAGAAGAATCTCTTTTCTAATAGCAACAAATTATCTCTAAATATTTATTCATTCATTTAACAGGGAGTGGGTCTTTTAAAGTCTGGGGAAAGAAGACTCCAGTCAGTGTTAATACTAAGTGCAGAGTCCTTGAGGTAGGATCGTATTTGATGTGTTCAAGGAATCACAAGGGGAGGAGCAAAATAATCGGGGGAAGACTAGTAGAAAATTAAGTTAGAATAGTTGAAGGGTCTAGATCCTGTAGGATTTGGGGTTCTAATTTAAATAGGAATCCATTAGAAGATTTAAGCAGGAAGAGGACATGATTTGTATTTTAAAGTGATCGGTCTAGCTGCTGAGAGGACTGACTGTAAATGGCGAGGGTAGAAGGGTGAAGACTGATAAAGGGCATTTTGTGGTAATCCAGGTGAGGAATATTGGTGGCTTAATTAAGTGGTAATGGTAGAAAATATGACAAATGCTTGGATTTGGGATGTTTTAAAGGTAGAACCAGCCGATTAGCTATTGTTTTGGGTAATGGTGTATGAGAAACATAGAAGCATCAAGCAGAACTTCAAGTTTTTTTACTTTAGCAAATAGATAAAATAGTAGTAATGAGGAAACTCTGGAAAAGGAGGTTTGAGGGCCTCTGGTTTAAATGTATAAATCGGGATGGGAATTCCTAGGCAGCCCAGTGGTTAGGACTTGGTGCTTTCATTGCTAGGGCCCACCACCCCGCTCCTCCCCTGCCCCGAGTTCAGTCCCTGGTCAGGGAATTAAGGTCCTGCAAACCGAGTGGTGCAGTTAAAAAAGAGAGAGAAAAAAAAAAAAAAAACCCACATGTAAATTGGGGATGTTTGTTAGATATCGAAAGGAGATGTCCAGTAGGTAAATAGAAGTATGTCTGAGGGGAGGTTTGAGTTAAAATTAGGAATCATTGATGCATACACTTACACATGTATGGAGTTAGTCTTAAAGCCTGATGGGATCTCCTAGGAAGTGAATATAGAGAAGATCTGAGCCTAGAGCATATTAGCATTTAGAAATAAGAAAGAGGAGGAGCCAGTGAAAGATGCCCCCAAAAAATCAACTAGTAAAGCAGGGAAAATAGAGAATGGTGTCTTAGAAGACAAAAGAATAGGGTCACAAGAAAGAGGAGTAATCAGCTGTGTCAGATATGTGGATAGCTCAGTCAAGAAGCAGATTTGACTATGTGAAGGTCAGTGGTGATCTTGACAAAACCAGTTTTAGTAATCTGAGAAAACAGGAGGTAAGGAAGCAAAACACGTCCAATTGTTTTATGAGTTTTTCTATAAGTGGAAAGAGATGGGGCAATCACTGAAAAGGTTTGCAGGATCAAGAAGAGTTTTTTTGGCTTCTGTTCCTGTTTTTTCTACATATGTGTGTATTTTCTGGATGTTTCCATGTTGATTGATGCTCTGGTATCTCTGCCAGTCTCATCTATCACCCACCCCCTTTCCAATTGCTTTCATCTTTCTAGAGCTGTTTTTCTCAGCTATCTGCTTCTGTCCTGTCTGTGGTTCTTCTGGCTGTGGTGGTTTAGCTCTCTTCACTTGCTACCCGCTTTTCGGCTGCTCTCATTTTCCAGTTCTGAGCTCCCACCCACACTTGTTCATCAACCCTTCTCTCCTGAGTCACTCACACCTCCTACTGTGGGTGGAGCCATTCCCCTCACCTGAATTGCCCACATCCCCTCAGTTTTCCCAATATACTATGTTCTTCTCAACATTTCAGTTTCTCTCACCCTCTTATATCTTCAACTTCTCTTCTCTTTCTATTTCCCTGTTTTAATTTGACCCTGCACCTAATATTGTTTATCTTAAACAAATGCCTGGGTTTTTCTTGTTTTTCTCAGTAATTTTTCTTACCTGTGTTCAGTTGTTTCTATCTTTTTAGGTACTTTGATTTCCATGTTGCTCTATTTGCCTAACTTCACACCTTTCTCCTCTACTTCTTTCAAACTTTCAGCTACGTGAGTACATCCATTCTTCTTCTACCTAATTTGCATCTCTTCAGTTGACCTGGACCCTCAGAAGCTCAATTCTCTGTTGTCTGCATCTCATCAAGTTTGTTTTGCTTCTGGCTGATACTGTAAATTTTCTGGATGCTTATTTCCTCAGCAGTTTCTTTATCCCATTTTGTGGCCATATATTGTGTTCCTAAAAGTGGGAGATACTAGAACATTTATAAATTGATATGAATGACACTGGAGAGAGGGGGAAATTGATCTAAGGGAGGGGACAATTATGGAGCAAAATCCTTGAGTAGGCAAGAAGAGATACGATCCATTGCTCAACTGAAGGAGTTACCAAGCGTGCATGTTGTTATCCTTTGTAAAAGGATGGCAGGCAGAGTATACATGGTAAATTTAGTAGTGAGAGAATGAATCGATCCTCTTTTGGTTGTTTCTATAGTCTCAGTGGAAAAAAGAAGTGAAATCATTAGCTGAGAGTGGGAGAGGGGGATGATTGAGGCTAGCAAAATAAAAGGTAGTTTTTATTTCAGAGTAATTTGACTAGGGAAGTGTTAAAGGGTTACGTGACGGTGTCAAGGGGTCACTTGAGGTTTGTGGGTGAAAATTTATAGGGAGAGCAATCATTATGTTTGTGTTTTTTCACTTTTCTTCAGCTGCTCAGTGGCAGACACTGAATGAGTTGGAAAGTTGGATTTAATCAAGGTTGAATGTTTGCCTGGTAAATAAAATGAAGGGAGTAAGAGGCAAGGAATTTACTATATTCTTTTTTTTTTCTTTCAACTATGTTCTCAATAGGTTTACTTATTTGATCAATCCCCTTATATGTAATGAATCTCCTGTTGGTACACCAGAACTCTAACACTCCATACTGGACCAGCTCTACCCGCCGTGTACAAAACCTCTTCATCCTGCTTGGCCTGTAACTCCTCATGCTGGCCCCCTCATGTGGATGTTTTCCCATTCCACTTGGGCTCTGACTTTCCATGCTAGGCTACCTCCCATTTTCTTCCCATGAACACCCTGCTTACCTTTCTCAGCCACAAATACTCTTTACCACGAGGCCTCTTGTAGGGTTGCCGTCTCTGATCTGGCATCTGAATCGTCCCTGCAGGCTTCCCCCTGCCCATGTGGATTCCTTCCTCAGTGTTGTCAGGCTCTGCATCCCCACATTATGCCTTCCCCTAGGACAGACATCATCGTCCTCCTGAGCTTGGTCATCCCTACTCACAGATGCCCTTTTAGCTTGCTTCAGTTGACACCTTTGGACTTTGGAAACCCTGGGCCAAGCTGTCTGTCCATGTGTGTACCCTTGTCAGCCTGCTCCAGCTCATTCAGCCTGCTCCATGCTGAGCTACCATGTTCCCCCACCGCCAGGTAGCATGCATGTGTACCTTCTTCTGCCCTATCTAATGGTTTTACAACTAGATTGTTTGGAAAGAAAAGGGCTTATTATATTTTTTTCTTTTGGATAGAAATTCTTCTAAAGTGTAATATATGTTTCTCCACCTTAATAAATTCCTGTTTTACTGACGAAGAGCCACCAGGGAAGCCCCTACTCTTTGAAGAGCGTCAACAACAGCATTGTGCTTGAAATGCTACGAAATACTCCCTCTTTAAATTGTTAATACATTTACTATTTTGATTCTTAACAGGTAGGTGCCAGGAGAAAAAATATGTATTTGGCTAACCAGTCTATTTGTAACTAACCAGGCATATTGTAAACAAGTTAACTCGTTTTCTGGTATGTAGATGTGAAAAATCCTTTAACTGCCATGGATTAAAATCTCAGTAGTTATCCTTGGCTTCCCTCATAACTCAGTAAAGAATCCGCCTGCAATGCAGGAGACCCAGGTTCGATCCCTGGGTCAGGAAGATCCCTGGAGAAGGAAATGGCAACCCACTCCAGTATTCTTGCCTGGAGAATCCCAGGGACAAAGAAACCTAGCGGGTTATAGTCCATGGGGTTGCAAAGAGTCGGACGCAAGTTAGTGACTAAAATAGCTACTTTCCTTGGGATGAAATGATAGGATCAAGGCCCTGGGCAAAGCTGAATATTAATCTTTTGCTACCTCCTCACTAAGATGTCTGTATCTAAATTTCTCCTGGATTACTCTCAGCTTCTTATCTTGCCTCAGTCCAGTCTGTTTACCCTGAGGACAAAATGATTCTTCTACAATGCATTATCTACTGCATGATTTTCCTTTAAAATCATTAAACTCCTTAATGATTTTCCATTGCTTTAAGTCCAAAACTCTCTTAACATGTTTCAGAAAGCTTTTAATTAGTGAAACCATCTTCTGTCTCTACTTTCCTTTTCCCTTCTTTCTGCAGAAAACTTTCTGAAATTACTTTAGCCGTTCAGTGTCTCAGATCTTTTCATCTGCGTACTCCTGCTTAGCTCTGTCAGGTTTCTATTTAAATATTCATTTCCTTTAGAAAACCTTCCCAGTCCTCTCCTAGATAAGTTAGATGCCTCTACTTTGTGCTCCCAGAGCATCTTGTACTTCTCTTATGATGATGCTTAGCATTCCTTTTTCTATCCTTTTGTTTAACCCCTCTGTCTTCCATGCACCAAAGGAAAAAACTGTCATTTTTGAACCAAAACAACACGTGAAAGCTAATGAATGCCTAATAAATATTTGTTAAACAATTGATGAATGTGAAAGTTAAATTTATTCTAAAAAGTCATTGAAGTATCAACAAAAGTTACTTACGATTTTTTAAAAAAGGCAAACCCTGGGGTTTGTGATTTTGGTTGCAATAGAATAATGAGTATCATACTTGTGCTCCAAAGATGAACAACTTTAAAACTGGAAAAAATACTTGAATCAACTCTTTCAGGCATTGGACAACAGATGCTGGGTTGTAATATCTGAGAAAAGAAAAATATATGTGGTGACTACAAATTTATTCTAGCCTTCTACCTAGGGACACTGCAAACTTCATTGTATAGAATTAGAATCCAACAGAGAGCAGTAGTCACTTGGCAGATGAGACAAAGAAGTTTGGGTTTGCTGAGGTGGTTGTAAATGTGAGGCAAGGTTCAGGGGTGCAATTGCTGTGTAGAGATGGGACCCCAGAAATCTTCATAAGGAACCCATGAGTCTTTTGCCAGATCCTAAGCTGCATGTGTTTTAGAATGAGATTCAGTGAGGACTAGCAGAGAACAGCTACTGGAGTAGAGAAGTGGGATTGTGAACTGAATAGAGATTCTAGCTTTCCTTCCAAGGAGCAAGTATCTTAATTTCATGGCTGCAGGCACCTTCCATAGTGATGTTGGAGCTCAAGAAAATAAAATCTGTCACTACTTGAACTTTTCCCCCCTTCTGTTTGCCATGAAGTGATGGGACCAGAAGCCATGATCTTAATTTTTTGAATGTTAAGTTTTAAGCCAGCTTTTTCACTCCCCTCTTTGACTTTCATCAAGAGGCTCTTTAGTTCTTCTTTGTTTTCTGCCATTAGAGTGTTATCCTGTGTGTATCTGAGATTGTTGATATTTCTCCTGGCAATCTTGATTCCAGCCTGTGATTCATCCAGCCTGGCATTTTGCATGATGTACTCTGCATATAAGTTAAATAAGCAAGGTAACAATATACAGCCTTGACATACTCTTTTCCCAATTTTGAACCAGTCTGTTGTTCCATGTCTAGTTCTGACTGTTGCTTCTTGACCCGCATAGGTTTCTAAGGAGGCAGGTAAGGTGGTCTGGTATTCCCATCTCTTTAAGGAATTTTCCACAGTTTGTTGTGATCCACACAAATGCTTTAGCATAGTCAGTGAAGCAGAAGTAAATGTTTTTCTGGCATTCCCTTACAAAAAGACCCCAATAAAGAAAAAGGAATACCAGTAGTTTTTTTTTTTTTTTCTCAAGTATAGTTGATTGACATTTTTGTGTTACTTTCAGGTGTACAATGTAGCGATTCAGTACTTTTGCAGATTATACTGCCTTATAGGTTTTTACAAGAAAACGGGTATAACTCCTTGTGCATTCTTGTTGCTTACCTATTTGTATGTAGTGTCTTGTATCTGTTAATCCTTTATCCAGATTTATTCCTTTCCCCTCCTCTTTGGTATCCACACGTTTGTTTTCTATATGTCTATTTCTATTTTGCATATACATTCATTTGTATTATTTTTTAGAGGGAACTATTTTTAAATATAATAATACAGATAAATTAAACATAAAAGGATGGAAAATGTACTAAAATATGCCAGCTAATAAAAAGAAAGTTGAGTTGGCTATATTAACATCAGACAGTATACTTTAGAACTAGTAATGCTATTGGGGTACGTACGAAGTGATGTTTTATGATGATAGAAGAATCAGTTCATCAAGAGGATATAACAACTCTAGATTTAGAGCTTTGATATGAAAGAGGCAAAAAAATCTATGGAACTAAAGGAGATACAGAAAAATCTACAATTATAGTTGGAGATCTCAATGCCCCTCTCTGTATAGAAACAGAAAAAGTAGACAAAATAGCAGAAAGCCATGGAGAACTTTAACACTGTTAGTCAAATTAACCTAATTGACTTTATAGTCCATTCGAACAGTGAATGGCGAAATACACATTATTTTCTTTATTTTTTTTATTGAAGGATAATTGCTTTATAAAATTTTGTTTTCTGTCAAACCTCAACATGAGTCAGCCATAGGTATACATATATCCCCTCCCTTTTCAACCTCCCTCCCATCTCCCTCCCCATCCCATCCCTCTAGGTTGATACAGAACCCCTGTTTGAGTTTCCTGAGCCATACAGCAAATTCCTGTTGGCTATCTGTTTTACATATGGTAATGTAAGTTTCCATGTTACTGTTTCATACATCTCACCCTCTCCTCCCCTCTCCCCATGTCCATAAGTCTGTTCTCTATGTCTGTTTCTCCACTACTGCTGCTGCTAAGTCACTTCAGTCGTGTCCGACCCTGTGCAACCCCATAGACGGCAGCCCACCAGGCTCCCCCGTCCCTGGGATTCTCCAGGCAAGAACACTGGAGTGGGTTGCCATTTCCTTCTCCAATGCATGAAAGTGAAAGGTGAAAGTGAAGTCACTCAGTCGTGTCCGGCTAGTAGCAACCCCATGGATTGCAGCCTACCAGGCTCCTCCGTCCATGGGATTCTCCAGGCAAGAGTACTGGAGTGGGGTGCTATTGCCTTCTCCACTGCTGCCCTGTAAATAAATTCTTCAGTACCATTTTTCTAGATTCCGTATATGTGTATTAGAATATGATATTTATCTTTCTCTTTCTGACTCACTTCACTCTGTATAATGGATTCTTGGTTCATCCACCTCATCAGAACTGACTCAGATGTGTTCCTTTTATGGCTGAGTAATATTCCATTGTGAATAGGTACCACACCTTCTTCATCCATTCATCTGTCGATGGACATCTAGGTTGCTTCCATGTTCTAGCTACTGTAAATAGTGCTGCAGTGAACAATGGGATACATGTGTCCTTTTCAACCCTGGTTTCCTCAGGGTATATGCCTAGGAGTGGGATTGCTGGGTCATACAGTGGTTTTATTCCTAGATTTTAAGGACTCTCCATACCATCTTCCATAGTGGCTGTATCAATTTACACTCCCACCAACAGTGCAAGAGCATTCCCTTTTCTCCACACCCTCTCCAGCACTTATTGTTTGTAGACTTTTCGGTGATGGCCATTCTGACCAGTGTCAGGTGATATCTCATTGTGGTTTTGATTTGCATTTCTCTATTGAGTGATATTGAGCATCTTTTCACGTGTTTATTAGCCATCTGCATGTCTTCTTTGGAGAAATGTCTGTTTAGGTCTTTTCCTCACTTTTTGATTGGGTTGTTTGTCTTTCTAGCAGTGAGTTGTATGAGCTGCTTGTATATTTTGGAAATTAACCCTTTGTCAGTTGTTTCATGTGCTATTATTTTCTCCCATTCTGAGGATTGTCTTTTCACCTTGCTTATAGTTTCCTTTGCTGTGCAAAAGCTTTTAAGTTTAATCAGATCCCAGTTGTTAACTTTTGTTTTTATTTCCCTTACTCTGGGAGGTGGGTCATAGAGGATGTTGCTTTGATTTATGTCAGCGAGTGTTCTGCCTATGTTTTCCTCTAAGAGTTTTATAGTTTCTGGTCTTACATTTAGATCTTTAATCCATTTCGAGTTTATCTTTGTGTATGGTGTTAGGAAGTGTTCTAATTTCATTCTTTGACATGTAGCTGTCCAGTTTTCCCAGCACCATTTATCAAAGGCTGTCTTTGCCCCATTGTATATTCTTGCCTCTTTTGTCAAGAATAAGGTGCCCATACCTTAGGTGCATGGGTTTATTTCTGGGCTTTCTGTCTTGTTCCATTGGTCTATATTTCTGTTTTTGTGCCAGTACCATACTGTCCTGTTGACTGTAGCTTTGTAGCATAATTTGAAGTCAGGGAGATTGATTCCTCCAGCTCCATTCTTCTTTCTCAAGACTGCTTTGGCTATTTGGAGTCTTTTGTGTTTCCATGTGAATTGTGACATTTTTTGTTCTAGTTCTGTGAAAAATGCCATTGGTAATTTGAGAGGGATTGCATTTGGCAGAATAGTCATTTTCACAATATTGATTCTTCTACCCAGGAACATGGACTATGTCCATCTGTTTATGTTGTCTTTGATTTCTTTCATCAGTGTCTTATAATCTTCTGTGTACAGTTCTTTTGTCTCCTTAGGTAAGTTTATTCCTACGTATTTAATTCTTTTTGTTGCAGAGGTAAATGGGATTGATTCCTTAATTTATCTTTCTGATTTTTCATTGTTAGTATACAGAAATGCAAGTGATTTCTGTGTATTGATTTTGTATCCTCAGTTCAGTTGCTCAGTCGTGTCCAACTCTTTGTGACCCCATAAATCGCAGTACGCCAGGCCTCCCTGTCCGTCACCAACTCCCAGAGTTTACTCAAACTCATGTCCATCGAGTCGGTGATGCCATCCAGCCGTCTCATCCTCTGTCGTCCCCTTCTCCCAATCCCTCCCAGCATCAGGGTCTTTTCCAATGAGTCAACTCTTCGCATGAGGTGGCCAGAGTACTGGAGTTTCAGCTTTAGCATCAGTCCTTGCAATGAACACCCAGGATTGATCTCCTTTGGAATGGACTGGTTGGATCTCCTTTCAGTCCAAGGGACTCTCAAGAGTCTTCTCCAGCACCACAGTTCAAAAGCATCAGTTCTTCAGCGCTCAGCTTTCTTCACAGTCCAACTCTCACAACCTTGCTAAATTCACTGATTAGCTCTAGTATAATTTTCTGATACTATCTTTAAGGTTTTCTATGTACAGTATCATGTCATCTGCACACAGTGAGAGTTTTACTTCTTCTTTTCCAATCTGGATTCCTTTTATTTCTTTTTCTTCTCTGATTGCCGTAGCTAGGACTTCCAGAACTATGTTGAATAATAGTGGCCAAAGTGGACACCCTTGTCTGGTTCCTGATCTTAGGGCAGAGTGCTTTCAGTTTGTCACCATTGAGAATAATGTTTGCTGTAGGCTTATCATATATGGCCTTTACCGTGTTAAGGTAGTTTCCTTCTATGCCCATTTTTTGAAGTTTTAATCATAAATGAGTGGTGAATTTTGTCAAAGGCTTTTTCTGCATCTGTTGAGATTACCGTATGGTTTTTATCTTTCTATTTGTTAATATGGTGTATCACATTGATTGATTTGTGTATATTGAAGAATCCTTGCATTCCTGGAATAAACCCAACTTGATCGTGCTGTATGATGTTTTTAATGTGTTGCTGAATTCTGTTTGCTAAAATTTTGTTGAGGATTTTTCATCTATGTTCATCAGTGATATTGGCCTGTAGTTTTCTTTTTGGTGTTGTCTTTGCCTGGTTTTGGTATCAGGGTGATGGTGGCCTTGAAGAATGAGTTCGGAAGTGTTCCTTCTGCAATTTTTTGAAAGAGTTTTAGAAGGATAGGCATTAGCTCTTCTCTAAATGTTCGATAGAATTCTCCTGTGAAGCCGTCTGGTCCCGGGCTTTTGTTTTTTGGGAGATTTTTTATCACAGCTTCAATTTCAGTGCTTGTAACTGGGTTGTTCATAATTTCTATTTATTCCTGGTTCAGTCTTGAAAGATTGAACTTTTCTAAGAACCTGTCCATTTCTTCCAGGCTGTCCATTTTATTGCCATATAATTGTTCTTAATAGTCTCTTATAATCCTTTGTATTTCTGCATTGTCTGTTGTAACCTCTCCTTTTTCGTTTCTAATTCTGTTGACTTGATTCTTGTCTCTTTTTTTCTTGATGAGTCTGGGTAAAGGTCTGTCAATTTTATCTTCTCAAAGAACCAGCTTCTAGTTTTATTAGTCTTTACCATTGTTTCTTTCATTTCTTTTTCATTCATTTCTGCTCAGATCTTTATGATTTCTTTCCTTCTACTAATTTTGGGGGTTTTTTGTTCTTTTTCCAGTTTTAGGTGTAAAGTTAGGTTGTCTATTTGATGTTTTTCTTGTTTCTTGAGGTAGGATTGTATTGCTGTAAACTTCCCTCTTAGGACTGCTTTTGCTGCGTCCCACAGGTTTTCAGTTGTCGTGTTTTCATTGTCATTTGTTTCTAGAAATTTTTTGATTTCCCTTTTGATTTCTTCAGTAACCTGTTGGGTATTTAGAAACACGTTGTTTAATCTCCATGTGTTTGTGTTTCTTACAGTTGTTTTCTTGTAATTGATATCTAGTATCATAGTGTTGTGGTCGGAGAAGATGCTTGATACGATTTCAGTTTTCTTAAATTTACTGAGGTTTGATTTGTGGCCCAAGATCTGGGGTCTATTTGAGAAGAAGGTGTATTTTGCATTTGGATGGAATGTCCTGAAGATATCAGTGAGATCCATCTCATCTAATGTATCATTTAAGACTTGTTTCTCCTTATAATTTTCTGTTTTGATGATCTGTCCATTGGTGTGAGTGGGGTGTTAAAGTCTCCTACTATTATTGTGTTACTGTCTATTTCTCCTTTTATGTCTGTTAGCGTTTGTCTTATATATGGAGGTGCTCGTATGTTGGGTGCATAGATATTTACAGTTGTTATGTCTTCCTCTTGGATTATTCCCTTGATCATTATATAGTATCCTTCCTTATCTCTTGTAATCTTTATGTTAAGGTCTATTTTGTCTGATATGAGAATTTCTACAGCTTTCTTTTGCTTCCCATCTGCATGGAATATATTTTTCCATCCTCTTACTTTCAGTATATATATGTCTTTAGGTCTGAAGTGGTTTCTTGTGAAGTGAAGTTGTTCAGTCGTATTCGACTCTTTGCGACTCCATGGACTGTAGCCTACCAGGCTCCTCCATCCATGGAATTTTCCAGGCAAGAGTACTGGAATGGGTTGCCATTTAGACAGTGTATATATGCATCTTGTTTTTGTATCCATTCAGCCAGTTTGTCTTTTCTTTGGAGCATTTAATCTGTTTACATTTAAAGTAATTATTGATATATACATTCCTACTGCCATTATCTTAATTGTTTGGGGTTGATTTTGTAGATCTTTTTTTTATCTCTTGTATTTCTTGACTATATAAGTCCATTTAACATTTGTTTTAAAGCTGGTTTGGTGGTACTGGATTCTCTTAACTTTTGCTTGTCTGAAAAGCTTTTGATTTCTCCATTAATTTTGTATGAGATCCTTGCCGGGTACAGTAGTCTTGGTTCTAGATTTTTCCCTTTCAGTACTTTAAATATATCCTGCCACTCCCTTATCACCTGTTAAGCATATGAGGTTTCCTTTGTATGTTACTTGTTGGCGTCTCCCTTATTGTATTTAATATTCTTTGTGTTTAGACTTTGTTAGTTTGATTAGTATGTGTCTTGAGGTGTTTCTCCTTGGGTTTATCCTGTATGGGACTCTTTGTGCCTCTTGGACTTGATTGACTATTTCCTTTTCCATGTTGGGGAAATTTTCAACTATAATCTCTTCAAAAATTTTCTCATACCCTTTCTTCTTCTCTTCTTCTGCTACTGCTAAGTCACTTCAGTCGTGTCCAACTCTGTGCGACCCCATAGATGGCAGCCCACCAGGCTCCCCTGTCCCTGGGATTCTCCAAGCAAGAACACTGGAGTGGGTTGCCATTTCCTTCTCCAATGTATGAAAGTGAAAAGTGAAAGTGAAGTCACTCAGTCGTGTCCGACTCTTGGTGACCCCATGGACTGCAGCCTACCAGGCTCCTCCGTCCATGGGATTTTCCAGGCAAGAGTACTGGAGTGGGGTGCCATTGCTCTTCTTCTGGGACCCCTATAATTAGAATGTGGGTGCATTTGATATTGTCCCAGAGGTCTCTCAGACTATCCTCAATGCTTTTCATTCTTTTTACTTTATTCTGCTCTTCAGGAATTATTTCCAGCATTTTATCTTCCAGGTCACTGATTCATTCTTCTGCTTCAAATATTCTGGTATTGGTTCCTTCTAGAATTGAGAGTATTTTTAATTTCAGTAATTGTGTTGTCTCTGCATGTTTATTGTTTAATTCTTCTGGGTCTTTGTTAATTGATTCTTGCATTTTGCTTTCAAGGTTTTTGGCCATATTTACTATCATTATTCTGAACTCGTTTTCAGGTAGTTTGCCTGTTTCCTCTTCATTTATTTGGACTTCTGTGTTTCTAGTTTGTTCCTTCATTTGTGTAGTATTTCTCTGCCTTTTCATCATCATTATTATTTTTTAACTTATTGTGCTTGAGGTCTCCTTTTCCCAGGCTTCAAGGTTGAATTCTTTCTTTTGGTTTCTGCCTTCCTAAGGTTGTACCAGTGCTTTGTGTAAGCTTCTTATAGAGTGAGATTTGTGCTGAGTTTTTGTTTGTTTGTTTTTCCTCTGATGGGCCAGGCTGAGTGAGGTGGTAATCCTGTCTGCTGATGATTGGGTTTGTATTTTTGTTTTGTTTGTTTAGATGAGGCATCCTGCACAGGGTGCTACTGGTGGTTGAATGATGCTGGATCTTGTATTCTAGCGGTTTCCTTTATGTGAGTTCTCACTATTTGGGTTTCCCTGTAGCTCAGATGGTAAAGGATCTGCCTGTAATGCAGGAGACCCAGGTTCGATTCCTGGGTCAGGAAGATCCCCTGGAGAAGGGAATGGCAACCCACTCTAGTACTCTTGCCTGGAGAATCCCATGGACAAAGGAGCCTGGCGGGCTACAGTCCACGGAGTCACAAAGGGTTGGACACGACTGAGTGACTAACGCTAACACTACTAGGATTAGTTCTCTGGCAGTCTAGGGTCTTGGAGTCAGTGCTCCCACTCCAAAGGCTCAGGGCTTGATCTCTGCCATGTACAGCAGCGCTATCCTCACCCACAGCTGATGCTCACAACATCCACTCCTGCTCCTAGTGAGTCTGCAGTGAGTCTACAGGGCTTGCCTAGGGTGCACATTATTTTTAATCACTCTAAAACATTCACAAATATTCTGAACTGTAAAACAAGTGTAAATAAGTTGCAAAGGGTTGAAGTCATACAGAATGTATTCTCTGACCACTCTAGAATTAAACTAGAAGTCAATAAGAAAAAAATCTCCAGATACTTGAAAATTAGACAGTACATTTCTCAATAATCCATGGGTCAAAAAAGGAATCATGAAAGTAATTTGAAAAATACTTTAAATAAAATGAAAGCATACCATATAAATATTTGTGGACTGCAGGTGAGTAATGGTTAAAATTTTATAGGATAGCATGTTTATATTAGAAAAGAAAAAAATGCCTAGAATTAATGACTTGAGCCTTTATCTTAAGAAACTTGGAAGAGAAGAGCTAATTAAATTCAAAATAAGTGAAAGAGAAATTGAATAAAGATAAGAGCAAAATCAGTGATATAGAATACAGAGACAATAGAACCAGTGAAAGCAGAATGTGGTTCTTTTCTTTTTTTAATCAATAGAATGAATAAACCTCTAAGCAAAGTGATAAATAAGACACAAATTACCAATATTAGGAATGAAAGAGACAATATCACTGTGAATCCTACAGACATATAGGTAATAAGGGAGTATTGCTAGGAGGTTTATGCCAGTAAATTCAGGAACTTAGATGAAATGAACAAATTCTTTTAAGAAGATAAACTACCAAAGTTTACTCAAAAAATATACCTACTGAAGAAACTGAAAATCTTCACAACAAGAGTTTCAGGTTCTGATAATTTTACTGGTGAATTGTAAAAATCATTTTAGGAAGAAATAGTGTCAATTCCACATGAACTGTTTTCAGAGAAAAGGCAAAGGAAATATGTCCCAACTCATTTTATGAAGGTGGTATTACTGTGTTACCAAAAACTAGACAAAGGCATTACAAGAAAACTAGAGATGAGTAACTCTCACAAATGCAGAGATCCATAACAAAATATTAGCAAGTCAAATTCAGCATTATATACATAAAGATAATACACTATGACAGAGGTCCAGAATTCAGTAATAGGAGGAGAGCATCCGCAAAATCCTGATGGGGAGTCAGAGCCCAAGAGAAGAATGTGTTAGTCCATAGTGATATTTTAAAAATGAAAAACAAGGTGGCATTTGCAGGGGGGGTGGGTGCGGGGCAGGTGTGAAGGATAAATCCCTTCCTTATAGTAGAATCTTAGCCAATAAATACAGGAGGAATAATGGAGTTAGAAAATTATTCTTTGAAAGCTATCACAGTAATAATTCATACAAGAAACAATAGAGGTGCTAAAACTGATGAAGGAAAAGCTTGATGAGATATGAGACATTACACAGTCTCAGTGTATCTGTTTCCCAAATATTGACAGCAAAGTAAAAAAATAAATAATATGATGGGGAAGCCTGGCAGATACCACCTGTACCAGGAGATAGAAGGTAACATTCTCTGTAATGGTACAAATTGAAATAGTGCCCATCTGATCAGATGCAATGTAAGGACTATATCATCACTTCTGTGATACTGCTGTAGAAAAGTGAAGTCGCTCAGTCGTGTCTGACTCTTTGCGACCCAGTGGATAGTAGCCCACCAGGCTCCTCAGTCCATGGAATTTTCCAGGCAAGAGTACTGCAGTGGGTTGCCATTTCCTTCTCCAGGGGAACCCAGGTCTCCTGCATTGTGGGCAGATGCTTTACCATCTATCCGAGCCACCAGGGAAGCCCGATATTGCTGTAAAGATGCATAATCTGATTCTAGTCCTGAAGAAATATTAGAAAAATATAAATTTGGGGAGACATTCTATAAAATAATGTTCAGTAATTTTTAAAATTACCAGTCATGAAAGTCAGGGAAAATCTGAGGAACTGTTCCAGATTGAAAGGAACTAAAGAGACATGATAACGATGTGTAATTTTGAATAATGCATAATATAATGTGTAATTCTGAACTGGATCCTGTTATTGTAAAGGACATATTGGGACAGTTGGCAAAATTGAATGGGAACTGAGGACCATATGGTAGTAATGTATTATTCTCAATTTCCTGATTTTAACAGTAAAAAATGCCCTTGTTTTGTAGGGAATACTGGTGTTTGGATGTCACATCAGCAATTCATTCTCAGGTGGTTTGAGTGGAAAAGTCATGATGTATACTGTATTTATGTTTTTCTGTAAGCTTGTGATTGGTTTTTAAAATATTAAAAACAAACACTTGGTTCTTAAAAAGATAAAATTCATTTATTTGAAAAATAATGGAGGTAGATAATACAGTTCTGGTAAATTGAACTGTACTTTTCCTCATGCATGTATTTTTTAAATTTACTTAAAATTTTATTTAAATTTATTTATGTGGTTCCGCTGGGTCTTAGTTGTGGCATGCAGGATTTTTTGTTGTGTTGTTGCAACACTCATATTCTTAGCTGTGGCATGTGATCTAGTTCCCTGACGAGGGATCAAACCTGAGCCCCCAACATTGGGAGTACAGAGTTTTAGCCAGTGGACCAACTAGAGAAGTCCCTTAATTTACTTAAAAAATTTTTAATTTCATATTGAGGTATAGTTGATTTCCAATGTTGTGTTAGTTTCAGGTATACAGCAAAATGATTCTCTTCTACAATACATACGCCTTTTTCTTTTTCCCCAGATTCCTTTCCTGGGTAGATTATTACAGGATATTGATTAGAGGCTCTTATATTACAGCAGGTCCTTGCTGATTGCATATTTTGTATATGTGTGTGTGTTAGTTGTTCAGTTGTGTCTGACTCTTTGTGACCCCACGAACCTGTAGCCTGCCAGGCTTCTCTGTCCATGGGATTCTCCAGGCAAGAATACTGGAGTGCATTGCCATTCCCTTCTCCAGAGGATCTTCCCGACCTAGGGATCAAACCCTGGTCTCCTGCATTGCAGGCAAAGTCTTTACCATTTGACTTACGGGGAGGTCCTGTATTTTATATATAGTAAGTCTGTTAATCTCAACATCATAATTATCCCCCACCCCATCCTTTCCCCATTGGTAACTATAAGTTTGTTTTTGAACTCTGTGACTCTTTCTGTTTTATAAGTAAGATTTTTTTTAGATTTCATATATAAGTGATTCATATTTTTCTGTTTTATAAGTAAGATTTTTTTAGATTTCATATATGTGATATCATATTTTTCTGTTTTATAAGTAAGATTTTTTTAGATTTCATATATAAGTGCCATCATATTTTTCTTTGTCTCACTCAGCATGATGATCTCTAGGTCCATCCATGTTGCTCCAAATGGCATTATTTCATTCTTCTTTTTTTTTTAATGGCTGATTAATACTCCATTGTGTATATTACCACACCTTCCTTATTGGTTCTACTGATGGACGTTTAGGTTGCTTCCATGTCATGGCTATTATAAATGGCGCTACAGTGAACACTGGGGTACATGTATCCTTCTGAATCATGGTTTTCTCTGGGTATATGCCCAGGAATGGGATTGGTGTATAATATGGTAGTTCTGTTTTTAGTTTTTTAAGGAACTTCAATATTGTTCTCCATAGTGGCTGTACTAATTTAAATTCCCACCAACAGTGTAGGAGTTTTCCCTTTTCTCTTCACCCTCTCCAGCATTTATTGGTTATAGACTTTTTGATGATGTCCATTCTGACCAGTGTAAGGTGATACATCCTTGTAGTTTTGATTTGCATTTCTCTAATAATTAGCAGTGTTGAGCATCTTTCACGTGCCTGTTGGCCATCTGTATGTCTTTTTTGGAGAAATGTCTTTTTAGGTCTTCTGCCCATTTTTTGATGGGGTTGTTTTTTCTGTTGTTGGGTTGTATGAGTTGTTTGTATATTTTGGAAATTAGCCCTTGATCACACTGTTTGCAGATATTTTCTCTCATTCTGTAGGTTGTCTTTTCATTTTGTTTATGGTTTCTTTTGCTGTGCAAAAGCTTGTAAGTTTGACTAGGTCCCATTTGTTTATTTTTGCTTTTATTTCTATTGCCTTGGGAAACTGACCTAAGAAAACATTGGTACGATTTATGTCAGAGAATGTTTTTGCTGATGTTCTCTTCTAGAAGTCTTATGGTGTCATGTCTTATATTTAAGTCTTTAAGCCATTTTGAGTTTATTTTTGTGTATAGTGAGAATGTCTGTTCTAAGTTCATTCCTTTACATGTGGCTCTCCAATTTTGCCCACACCACTTGCTGAAGAGATTGTCTTTTTTGTGTTGTAAATTCTTGTCTTGTCAATGAATTGACCATAGTTGTGTGGATTTTTCTGTGCTGTCTTATTCCATTCCATTGATCCACAGTCTGTTTTTGTGCCAATACCACACTGTTTTGATTATGTAGTTTTGTTGGTGTTGTCTGCTATCTAGGAGGGTTATGCCTCCTGCTTTGTTCTTCAGGATTGCTTTGGCAATACTAGTCTTTAATGGTTCCATATGAATTTTAGAATAACTTATTCTAGTTCTATGAAAAATGTCATGGGTAATTTGATAGGGATTGCCTTAAATCTGTAGATTGCTTGGGGTAGTGTGAACATTTTAATAATAATAGTTCTTCCAGGCCAAGAGCTTGGGGTAGCTTTCCATTTCTCTGCATCATCTTCAGTTTTCTTTTTTTTTTTTTCTTAATATATATATTTTATTGAAGTATAGTTGACTTAATGTTTCAGATGCACAGTAAGGTGATTCAGTTATACATATACACAAATATTAGTTTTGAAATTATTTTCCATTCAGTTCAGTTCAGTCGCTCAGTCGTGTCCGACTCTCTGCGACCCCATGAATCGCAGCACGCCAGGCCTCCCTGTCCATCACCAACTCCCAGAGTTCACTCAGACTCACATCCATCGAGTCAGTGATGCCATCCAGCCATCTCATCCTCTGTCGTCCCCTTCTCCTCCTGCCTCCAGTCCCTCCCAGCATCAGTCTTTTCCAATGAGTCAACTCTTCTCATGAGGTGGCCAAAGTACTGGAGCTTCAGCTTTAGCATCATTCCTTCCAAAGAAATCCCAGGGTTGATCTCCTTTAGAATGGACTGGGATCCCCTTGCAGTCCAAAGGACTCTCAAGAGTCTTCTCCAACACCACAGTTCAAAAGCATCAATTCTTTGGTGCTCAGCCTTCTTCACAGTCCAACTCTCACATCCATACATGACCACAGGAAAAACCATAGCCTTGACTAGCCGGCCCTTAGTCAGCAAAGTAATGTCTCTGCTTTTGAATATGCTATCTAGGTTGGTCCTAACTTTTCTTCCAAGGAGTAAGCGTCTTTTAATTTCATGGCTGCAGTCACCATCTGCAGTGATTTTGGAGCCCCCCAAAATAAAGTCTGACACTGTTTCCACATCTGTTTCCCATGAAGTGATGGGACTAGATGCCATGATCTTCGTTTTCTGAATGTTATAGGTTATTAAAAAATGTTGACTATAGTTACCTGTGCTATCCACTAAACCTTTGTTGCTTGTTGCATATCTATTTTTTTTAATTGGAAATCTAGCATTCTATTTGTAAGTCAAACAAGTGGAATAAAAATATCATAAATGTTTTAGTTAGAGAAACAGTCGTAAGTTTTCTAAAATATGTATATTTTATTTATATATATATACAAAAGCTTTTCTACTATGCTTGATAAAGTTTTGAGAAAGAACATCCAAAAAAAAAAGATGGAGAAATTGGAAAATATAAACTAAATGAGATAGGAGCACTGAATATGTAATAGAAAAAGTGAAACTAGATAAAAGTAAAAGATCATCATATAGTCCAGTTATGTTTAAATATGGTTGCATATTGGAAATATATTTGGAGCTCTGGCCAAAAAACCCCCAATATCTGGGGAATTTTTCAAAAAATTAAAAGATGATTCTGATAATGCATCTGAATTTTAAAAAGCGAGTACAGATTTTTCTATTAAACAGTAGTTTTGATGATACTTAATTCTGTTATTTTTCTGTTGACCAATCACGATGCAGTGGTATTAAGGGAGTAATAGTTACATGATCACAATAGTAAAAGATATTTATCAGTTTTCACAATCAATAGCCAGACCCCCCCCCGACCCCCCCCCCCAAAAAAAGATAATTATGGTGGCAAGCCATAATGGGAACATGATTAATCAGCAATATAAAACAGTCACATACAGTTTGAGGGGCCACGCAGAGTGGTGTGGTAAGTGGAGGTGCACACGTGCACGTGCTTCCACCTGCCCAGCCAGTCTGTGTCATTTGGTTAATGCATTTAATCCATTTGCATTTAAGGTAATTATCAATATTATGATCCTTTTACCATTTTCTTAATTGTTTTAGATTTGTTTTCTGTAGGTCTTTTCCTTCTCTTGTTTTCCTGCCTAGAGAAGCTCCTTTTAACTTTTGCTTGTCTGGAAAGACTATAATTTCTCCATCAAATCTGAATGAGAATCTTGCTGGGTGGAGTATTCTTGGTTGTAGGTTCTTTCCTTTTCATGTCATTCCCTTCTAGCTTGTAGAGTTTCAGTTGAGAGTTCCCTGATGGGAGTTCCCTTGTATGTTATTTGCGATTTTTTTCCTTATTGCTTTTAATATTTTATTTTTGTCTCTAACTTTTGTCAGTTTATTGCTATGTGCCTTGGTGTGTTCTTCCTTGGGTCTGTCCTGCCTGAGGCTCTGCTTAGGGGACTTGATTGATTATTTCCTCGAAGTTTTCAGCTGTTATCTCTTCAAATATTTTCTCAGGTCCTTTCTATCTCTCTTCTTCTGGAACCTCTATAATGCAAATGTTGATGCACTTAATGTTGTCCCATAGGTCTCTTAGGCTGACTTCCTTTCTTTTCATTCTTTTTTTCTATATTCTCTGTAGCAGTGACTTCCACTGTTCTGTCCTCTAGGTCATTTGTCTGTTCTTCTGCCTCAGTTATTCTGCTATTGATTCCTTCTAGTATATTATTCATCTCTGTCTGTTCTTTAGTTCTTGTAAGTCATTGGTAAACATTTGCGTCTTCTCCATTGTTTTCCCAAGATCCTGGTCATCTTTACTATCATTCTAGATTCTTTTTCTGGAGGGTTGCCTGTCTCCACTTCATTCAGTTGTTTATCTGGGATTCTGTCTTGTCCCTTCATCTGGGACATAACTTTCTGCTTTTTCATCCTGATAAAACTTTCTGTAATGTGGTTTTTGTTTTTGCTGTTGTGGGGACTGCGCTTCTTCCTGTTTCTTCTGTCAGTTCTCTGATGGAGGAGGCTGAGAGGCTTGTTTAAGCTTGCTATGGGAGGGACTGGTGGTAGAAAAAAATGGGTCTTGCCCTGGTGGGCAGGACCTTGCTCAGTAAAGCTTTAATCCAGTTGTCTGGTGGGGTTGCACTCAAACCTCCCTCATAGTTGTTTGGCCTGAGGCTACCCAGTCCTGGGGTCTGTGGGCTCTGTGGTAGGGTTAATAGTGGCCTCTAAGAGGGCTTACTCCCAAGGGGGACCTTCTCGGACTGCTGCTGCCAGTGCTCCCTTCCCTACTGTGAGCCCTTGCCTACCCATGCCTCCACAGGAGACCCTCCAACACTAATAGGTGGTTTTGGTTCAGTCTCCTGTGGGGAGACTGTGCTCCTTTCCTCTGGGTCTTGGTGGGCACAAGAGTTTGTGCTCTCCAAGACTGGAGTCTCTGTTTACCCTAGTCCTATTCAGTTCAGTTCGGTCGCTCAGTCGTGTCTGACTCTCTGCGACCCCATGAATCGCCACACACCAGGCCTCCCTGTCCATCACCAACTCCCGGAGTTCACTCAGACTCACGTCCATCGAGTCAGTGATGCCATCCAGCCATCTCATCCTCTGTCGTCCCCTTCTGCCCCCAATCCCTCCAAGCATCAGAGTCTTTTCCAATGAGTCAACTCTTCGCATGAGGTGGCCAAAGGACTGGAGTTTCAGCTTTAGCATCATTCCTTCCAAAGAAATCCCAGGGTTGATCTCCTTTAGAATGGACTGGTTGGATCTCCTTGCAGTCCAAGGGACTCTCACGAGTCTTCTCCAACACCACAGTTCAAAAGCATCAATTCTTCGGCGCTCAGCCTTCTTCACAGTCCAACTCTCACATCCATACATGACCACAGGAAAAACCATAGCCTTGACTAGACAGCCCTTAGTCGGCAAAGTAATGTCTCTGCTTTTGAATATGCTATCTAGGTTGGTCCTAACTTTTCTTCCAAGGAGTAAGCGTCTTTTAATTTCATGGCTGCAGTCACCATCTGCATTGATTTTGGAGCCGAAAAAATAAAGTCTGACACTGTTTCCACTGTTTCCCCATCTGTTTCCCATGAAGTGATGGGACTGGATGCCATGATCTTGGTTTTTTGAATGTTGAGCTTTAAGCCAACTTTTTCACTCTCCACTTTTCATTTTCATCAAGAGGCTTTTTTAGTTCCTCTTCATTTTCTGCCATAAGGGTGGTGTCATCTGCATATCTGAGGTTATTGATATTTCTCCCGGCAATCTTGATTCCAGCTTGTAGCCCTAGTCCTGTAGGAGTCTAGTAATCAAATCCCACTGGCCTTCAAAGTTAGACTCTGGGGATTCCCAGTCCCTCTATCAGATCCTCAGGCTGTGAAGCCTGATGTGGAGTTCAGAACCTTCACAACAGTGGGAGAACTTCTTTGGTTATTGTTCTTCAGTTTGTGGGTCACCCACCCAGTAGGTATAGAATTTCACTTTATTGTGATTGCGGCCCTCCTCCTGTCTTACTGCAGTTTCTTCTTTGTCTTTGGCCGTGGGGTGTCTTTTTTTGGTGGGTTCCAGCGACCTCCTGTCAGTGGTTAGTCAGCAGATGGTTACAGTTTTGCTGCTCTCGAGATGAGCACATGTCCTTCTATTCCACCCTCTTGACCAGAACCTCAGTTTTCTTTACTAATTTCCTTTCACTTCTTCAATGAAGCTTATGTCTTAAGTATTTTATTTTTGAGATTGCAATTTTAAAAAGTATTTTCTTTTCCAGTTTTCTTTCTGAGATTTCATTGTTGGTGTAAAGAAATGCAGCCGATTTCTGTCTGTTAATCTTGTATCTTGCTGCCGTGCTGGACTCTTTTTCTAGTTCTTCTGTGTGAGTCTTTAGGGTTTTCTATGCTACTGTTATTGCTCAGTCGTGGCCAACTCTTTGCAGCCTCATGGAGTGCAGCATGCCAGGCTCCCCTGTCCATCACTATCTCTTGGAGTTTGTTCAGATTCATGGTCACTGAGTTGGTGATGCCATCTAACCATCTCATCCTCTGCCACCCCCTTCTCCTTTGGTCTTCCATCTCTCCCAGCATCAGGGTCCTTTCCAATGAGTCGGCTCTTTGTATCAGGGGACCAAAATATTGGAACCTCAAGCATCAGTCCTTCCAATGAATATTCAGGGTTGATTTCCTTCAGGGTTTGATCTCCTTGCATTCCAACAGAGTCTCAAGAGTCTTCTCCAGCCCCACAATTTGAAAGCATTAATTCTTTAGCACTCAGCCTTCTTTATGGTCCAGCTCTCACATTCATACATGATTACTGGAAAAACCATAGCTTTGACTATATGGATCTTTGTCAGCAAAGTTATGTCTCTGCTTTTAATACACTGTTTAGGTTTGTTATAGCTTTCCTTCCAAGGATCAAGCATCTTTTAATTTCATGGGTGCAGTCAACATCCACAGTGATTTTGGAGCCCAGGAATAATAAAATCTGTCATTGCTTCTGCTTTTTCCCCTTCTGTTTGTCATGAAGTGATGGAACCAGATGCCATGATCCTAGTTTTTTGAATGTTGAGTTTTAAGTCCGCTTATCAAGAGGCTCTTTAGTTCTTCTTCACTTTCTGCCATTAGAGTGGTATCATGTGTGTATCTGCGATTGTTGATATATCTCCTGGCAGTCTTGATTCCAGCTTGTGATTCATCCAGCCCTGTATTTCCCATGATGTACTACTCTGCATATAAGTTAAAGAAGCAAGGTGACAATATACAACCTTGTACTCCTTTCCCAATTTTGAACCAGTTCATTGTTCCATGTCTAGTTCTAACTGTTGCTTCTTGACAGGATTCTCAGGAGTGTACAGGTGTACAGGTTTCTCAGGAGACAGGTAAGGTGGTCTGGTATTCCTGTCTCTTTAGGAATTTTCCATAGTTTGTTGTGATCCACACAGTCAAAAGCTTTAGTGTAGTCAATGAAGTAGGTGTTTTTCTGGAATTCCCTTGCTTTCTCTGTGACCCAGTAAATGTTGGTGATCTGATCTCTGGTTTCTCTGCCTTTTCTAAATCCAGTTTGTATATCTGGAAGTTCTCAGTTGATGTACTGAAGAGTCCTAGCTTGAAGGATTTTGAGCATAACCTTTCCAGGATGGGAAAAGGTCAGTTTTCATTCCAGTCCCAGAGAAGGGCAATGCCAAAGTGTTTTCTGTATATAACATCATATCATCTGCATACAGTGGCAGTTTTACCTCTTTCCTTCCTATTTGGATACCCCCCCCCCTTTTTTTGTCTTACTGATAAGCCATGGCTAGGTTTTCCTCTACTGTATTGAATGAAAGAGATGAGAGTGAGCATCCTTGTCTCATTCCAGATGTTAGCAGGAAGACTTTCAGCTTTTCACCACTGAGTATTAACCGTGGGTTTGTCACGAATAGCTTTTACTGTCTTGAGATGTGTTCCCTCTATATCCAGTCTGGTAAGACTTTTTATCATAAATGGATGTTGCTTTTTGTCAGATGTTTTTCTCTGCATCTATTGAGAAGATCATGTGGTTTTTGTCTTTTCTTTTCTTTGTGTCTTCTATCATGTTGATTGATTTGCTTTTGTTGAACCAACCTAATAAACTTAGGATGAATCCCACTTGATTGTGGTGTGTGCTATTTTTTATGTGTTGCTAGATTCAGTTTGCTAATATTTTGTTGAGAATTTTTGCATCCATATAGACGGCAGCCCACCAGGCTCCCCTGTCCCTGGGATTTTCCAGGCAAGAGTACTGGAGTGGGGTGCCATTGCCTTCTCTGAAACCAAAGATGTTGGTCTGTAATTTTGTTTTTGATGGTGTCTTTGTCTGGTTTCTGTATCAGGGTTGAGAGTGTTTCCTGCTCTTCCATTTGTTGGCAGAGGATCAGTGTAAGTTCTGTATATGTTTGATAGAATTCTCCTGTGAAGCTATCTGTTCCTGGACTTTTGTAGAGTGCTTTTTCGTTTTAAAAATAATTTTATTTATTTTTGGTTGTGCTGGGTCCTTGTTGCTGCTTGGGCTTCTCTCTAGTTGCAGTGAGTGGGGGCTACTCTGTGGTTGCAGTGTTGTGGCTCACTAGTTGTGGTGCTCAGCCTTAGATGCTCCTCAGCGTGTGGCATCTTCCTGGACCAAGGATTGAGCCCGTCTCCTTTATTGGCAGGCAGATTCTTTACCTCTGAGCCACCAAGGAAGCTGTATAGAGTACTTTTAAATAACAGATTCTGTTTTGCTTCTAGTGATTGATCTATTTCTTCTTGATTCAATTTTGGTGGAGTATATGTTTCTAGAAACTTGTCCATTTCTTTTAGGTTGTCGAATTTGCTGCCATGTAATTGTTCATAGTATTCCCTTAGGTTTTTTTGTATTTCTGCAGTATCAGTTGTTACCTCTCCTTTGTCATTTCTTATTTTGTTGATTTGGATTCTCTATTCTTCCTGGTCAGGCTGACCAGAGGTTTGTCAGTCTTGTCTATCCTTTCAAAGAACCAGGTCTTTGTTTTATTGATTTTTTTTTTTTCCCTCATATTAAAAAAAAAAATTTGGATTTTACTCTTTTTCTTTCATATCTTTATTATTTCCTTCTTTTGGCTGATTTTAGGTTTTCTTTTCCTTCTTTTTCTTCTGATTTCTTAAAGTGGTAGTTTAGGTTGTTTGTTTGAGATTTTTCTTGTTTTTGAGGAAGGAATGTATCAGTATGGACTTCCCTCTAAGAACCACTTTTGCTGCATTCCAGAGATTTTGCGTGGTTGTGTTTTCATTGTCATTTGTCTCAAGGTATTGTGAAATTTCCTTTTTAATTTCGTCATTGACCCATTGGTTTTTTAGTAGCATGCTGTTTAATCTCCAGTAATTGTTTTTTTTTTCTCATTTCTTTTTCTGTGGTTGATTCCTAGTCTCATGCTGTTGTGGTCAGAAAAGGTGCTTGAGGTGATTTCTGTACTCTTAAATTTGTCGAGGCTTGTTTTTTGTCATAGTATGTGATGAATCCTAGAGGATGTTCAGTGTGCACTTGAAAAGAATGTGTATTCTGGGATTTTTTTGGATGTAATGTTCTGAAAATATAATTTATGCCTAAATGTTTTATTGTATCATTTAGGATTTTTGTTTCCTTACTGAGTCTGTCTGGAAGATGTGTCCATTGATGAGAGTGTGGTGTGATAGTCTTTTATTGTTGTATTCCTGTCAGTTTCTTCCTGTATGTGTGTTAGTATTTATGTATTTGGATGCTTGTATCTTAGGTGCATATATGTTGTGTGAAATCCTTTTCTTGGATTGATCCTTTTGTCGTTGTATAGTATCTTTCTTTATCTTCTTTATGGCCCCTTTTTAAAAGGAATTGAATCATACGCGTTTATTTCTCTTTGGACATGCTGGGTCTTCACTGCTGTGCGGGGGCTTTCTCTGTTTAAGGCAGGCAGCGGTTCCTCTCCAGTTGCGGTGTACTGGCTTCTCATTCAACGTGAAGAGCCTCTGCTCTAGAGCTACAGACTCAGCATTTGTAGTGCACATAGGCTTACCTGCCTTGCGGCCTGTGTGGTCTTCCCATTCCAGGGATCAAACCCTTGTCCTCTGCATTGGCATAGGAGTTTTTAACCCGTGGTCTACAAGGCAAGTCCTGCGGCCTTTGTTTTAAATTCTTCTTTGTCTGATACAAGTATTGTAATCCCTGCTTTTTTTGTCATTTCTGTTCACATGAAATATCTTTTTCCATCCTCTCACTTTGAATCTATGTGTGTCCTTTGCCCTGAAGTGGTTATCTTTAGGTATACTGTAGGCTCTTGTTTTTTTTTTTTTAATCCAATATGTTAGTCCATTGACACTGAAGGTAATTATTGATAGATATGTATTTATTGCCATTTTAAACCGCATTTTCCTCTTGATTTTATGTTTCTTCTTTGTTCCTTTCTTTTTGTTTTTCCTGTTGTGCTTTGATGATTTTTTTTTTTTTTTTGTATTATACTTATGTTCTTTTTGGGTTTTGTGAATCTATTTTATGTTTTTTGATTTGTGGATACCCTGTTTTTTCAAGTATGTCAACCCCTTCCTTATGTATTTCTGTTAGACTGGTAGTCTTATATGCTGAAAGACATTCTAGGAAGAAAACTACATTTTCTCACTTTCCTCCTCCACGTGTTATGATTTTGATGTCCTGTTCGACACCTTCATGTCCATCCTTTTGTTCTTCATTGTGTTATCATCACTTTAATAGAAGTGTTTTTAATTTTTTTATATGTGTAATGATTTAAGTGATTTACTTTCCAGTTTTGATTTTCTCTTATAGATTCTTCTTTTCTTTAAAGATTTAGAGAAGATCTTTCAATATTTCCTTTAAGATAGGTTTCATAGTGCTGTGTTCTTTTAGTTTATGCCTGTCTGAGAAATTCTTTATCTTGTCTTCTTTTCTAAATTATAGTCTTGCTGGGTAGAGTATTCTAGGTTGTGAATTTTTCCCTTTCAGGACTTTGAGTGTATCTTGCCACTCCCTTCTGGCCTGTAATGTTTCTGTGCAGGTGATAAACCTGCTGCTGCTGTTGCTGCTAAGTCACTTCAGTCGTGTCCGACTCTGTGTGACCCCAGAGACGGCAGCCTTATGAGGGGTCCTTATAATTAAATCTTTGTTTTCTTCTTTCTGCCTTAAGAATTTTCCCTTTAACTTTTGCCATTTTTATATAATATGTCTTAGTATAGATCTGTTTGGGTTTATCTTATTTGGGACCTCCTGTGTTTCCTGTTGGAGAAGGCAATGGCACCCCACTCCAGTACTCTTGCCTGGAAAACCCCATGGGCGGAGGAACCTGGAAGGGTGCAGTCCATGGGGTCGCTGAGTCGGACTTGAATAAGTGACTTCACTTTCACTTTCCACTTTCATGCATTGGAGAAGGAAATGGCAACCCACTCCAGTGTTCTTGCCTGGAGAATCCCAGGGACGGGGGAGCCTGGTGGACTGCCGTCTATGGGGTCGCACAGGGTTGGACACGACTGAAGCGACTTAGCAGCAGCAGCAGTGCTTCCTGTTAGGGCTTCCCAGATGGCTCAGTGGGTAAAGAATCCACCTGCAGTGCAAGAGTCAGAGGAGATGTGAGTTCAGTCTCTCGGTTGGGAAGATCCCCTGGAGGAGAGCATGACAACCCACTCTTGTATTCTTGCTTTCAGAATCCCATGGACAGAGCAGGATCTGTTTGCTTTTACAGGTTTGGGAAGTTTTCAGCCATGATTACTTCAGATAATTTTAGACCCCCTTCTGGTAGCCATCTTACTGGTGGATTTGCATGCCTTTTACTGTCCCACAGGTCTCTTATATTGCTTTCATTTTTTTCATTTGGCTTTCTGTCTGCTGTCCTGATTGAGTGATCTCCATTGTTTTATCTGCCAGGTCACTTATTCATTATTCTGCATTGTTTATTGTGCTGTTCATTGGTTTTAACTCAGCTTTCATCTCTGCAAATGAATATTCTAATCATTCTTGGTTCTTTGTAGTCCTTTATTTCTTTTTACAGTAGTCTGCATTTCTGTTGATAGCCTTTCTTAATTCCTTCAGTATTTTCATTACCTCCTTTTTAAAGGTGATGTTTATTAAAAGAGGTCTGTTTCATTGTTCTTTTGGGGGATTTCTCTTGGTCTTTTAATTGAGAATGGTTCTTCTGCTTCTTCATTTTACTTACACTTTTCTTACTCAGAGTTTAGGAAAACTAGTTATATACTGTGGCCTTGGAGGGCTGTTTATATGTGGGGTTGTCCCTTTGTAGCTTGTCTAGGATTAATACATTTGATATGAGGGCACTTCCTAGTATGGATGCCTAGAGCCTTTTTCTTCAGTGTATACTGGTTTTTATCCCCTCGATGGGAGTGTGCAGATGCAGGAGCTTATTGCCCAGTCCTGAGGTTCGCAGTGGTGGCCCAGGGGCACCCCTGGGGCAGGCGATGGGAACAGAGGTGGCTCGTGACTATTCTGGAGTCTGCACAGGCAGCAGCAGGGGGTTGTGACTGCTCTGGGTTCTGGAAGGGAGGTGGTGGGGGCTTGTAACCATTCTTGGTGTCTGGAATGGAAGTGGTGGGGGCTGAAGAGCACTAGAAGCCCATGCTGCTGGCAGTGTCCTGTCCGCTACTAGTACGCACACTGGGGAAAGGGCTGTAATCGGGTCCTACCCCTCTTCTCATTGCACCCCCTAAACAATGGCGGCTAGCCTCTAAGGTCGCCCAGACTTCCTTTGAGTTGAGCTCAGACTGGCTCGCGCTCCAGCCCCACGCTCCCCAGGCTGTTTCTGCAGGGCCAACCGCAGTTCTCTTAGGTTCCGATCTCTGAAGCCCGCCTGTCAGCACTCAGTCCCTGTCCACACCAACAGAAGAGCATCTCAGGCTAGGGAGTGCAGGTTGGCAGCACCGACCATCTGTGCAGTTTTCCCTCTGGCCTGACTGTACAAACGAGCTGCACATTCTTCTGAGACTCAGAAACTCCCCTTATGTCCTGGCCAATCTCCTGCCAGTGAGGGAGGTTCACAGGGTGCAGGAACCTTTCCTCTTTCATGGCTCCCTTCCACAGGTGCAGGTCCCATCCTGATTCCTTTCTCTATTTCTTTTTGTTCTTTTTTCCTACCCGGGTATGTGGAGATTTTCTTAACCTTTCAGAAGCCTGAGGTCTTCTGCCAGCTTTACAATAGATACTCTGTGAGAATCATTCTACATGTAGATTTATTTTTGATGTTTGTGGGAGAAGGTAAACTTCAATTCCTACTACTCTTCCGTTCTGATCGCTCCCCTGTATGTCTTTTTTGGAGAAATGTCTAGTTAGATTTTCTGTCCATTTTCTGATTGGGTGGTTTGTTGATAGTGAGCTATATGAGCTGTTTGTATATTTTGGAGGTTAATCCCTTGTCAGTCACATTATTTGCAAATATTTTCTCCCATTCTGTGGGATGAATTTTCCTTTTGTTTATGGTTTCCTTTGCTCTGCAAAAGCATTGAAGTTTAATTAGGTTCCATTTGTTTTTGTTTTGATTAGTCTAGGAGGTAGCCCTAAAAAGATACTGCTGCGATTTATGTCAAAGATTGTTCTGTGGCAGTTTTCCTCTAAGAGTATTATAGTATCCGATCATACAGTTAGGTCTTTCCTCCATTTTGAGTTCATTTTTGTCTATGGTATTAGAGAATGTTCTAATCTCATTCTTTTACATGTCACACACCAATTTTCCCAGTACCACTTATTGAAGAGACTGCCTTTTCTCCATCATATATTCTTGCCTCCATTGTTGTAGGTCAATTGACCATTGGTACATGGGTTTATTTCTGATCTTTCTAGCCTGTTCACTTGATCTATAGGTTTGTGTTTGTGTCATTATATACTGTTTTCTTATTACTGTAGCTTTATAGTATAGTCTGAAGTCAGGGAGCTCTGTTTTTCTTTCTCAGTGTTCTTTGGTTATTTGTGGTCCTGCATATAATAATCTCATTTAAAAAAATTTTTGATAAGTAAAATTGCTTGAATATTTTCTTTTTAGAAGTAATATTCTGATACTTATTAAGGTAGCATGATTTTCCTCTTTTTACCTTCAAAGGTTGCTCAAGAAACAGATGTTAGAGCCCAGATTCGTCTACAGTTTCGTGATGTCAATGGAGAACTTGTGGCTGTGCAGAGATCTATGCTTTGTACTCAGAAAAGCAAAAAGACAGAATTTAAAACCTTGGAAGGAGTCATTACTAGAACAAAGTAGGTGTTTATTTTATATTTGAATGTCTGATCCTTTTTGTCTTTCGGTCTACAAACCTGTATGTTTTCCTTCTACATTTTAAGTTTATTTTAAGGGAACTTATTAATTATTTTTTTGCTTTTTAAAACTATTTCAACATAACTATGCTTACAGAAATACACTCATATGGGTTAATAAAATACACAATTTGGACCAAAAACCTGGTACAAGGTTTGCTTGGGGAAAAAAAAAAAAAACACCAAAGGATTTGCAGTCTGGTTTTTTAATCTATTAAAAATGGAACTTATTAATTTTTAAACAGACTTTACCTTTAAACCTGTTTTAGTTTCTTAGCACAGCTGAGCAGAAAGTAGAGTTTCATCCTACCTCTACACCTGTACAGCCTTATCACTATCATCATTTAATTTTTTATTTGATACTATTTATCAGTTAAACAGAGTGATCCCATTAAAGATTTAGTAATAATGGTCCATTCCTTTGAGTAAATTTATGGACAGTTGCTGAATTGAAGGTGCATAATCACTCAAATACAGATTGAATGAGTGAAAAGTGCTAGTAATCATGTCTGTAGGGAAAGATGAGGTAAGCAGATAGGTAGGGAAGCGTGTTGTCCCTTTCAGCTGCTGTCATTCTGTTAAGGGCAGGTATCATCTTGAAATGGGTTTGGATGTTGGAATTAGGCTGCCCTGAGTTCAAAGCTTTATCCTTATTGAGCAAATTATTTATCATCTTATCTCTTTCATTTATTAATTTGTTAAACTAATTAAATAATCTGTTAACCGATAATGTGTAGCACCTATTATGTGCTAGAGACGGTGACTTTTAAACACACTCAGGTCTCTCCTGCAAGCTCAGGTTTCATTTCACTTCAGTTACAGTCTGGCTTCATCTTCCCCTTTATGGTCAGTTTTTTCAGAAGAGTTATTGATGCTCACTATCTCCATTTCTTCACTTCCTCCTGACTCTTTCTCTTGCCCCATTCTTATATTGGAACAGCTATAACTGTCGCAACCTCTGTATTAATTAGAATAATGCTGTTGGGCTTCCCTGGTGGTTCAGAGGGTAAAGAGTCTACCTGCAATGCAGGAGACCTGGGTTTGATCCCTGGGTCAGGAAGATCCCCTAGAGAAGGAAATGGCAACCCACTCCAGTACTCTTGCCTGGAAAATCCCATGGACAGAGAAGCCTGGTAGACTATAGTCCATGGGATCGCAAAGAGTCAGACACGACTCAGCGACTTCACTTCACTTCACTTCCCTTTACCAAATAGACCTTGCAGTGAGTCTCTATTTTTCTAATTTGTAAAATATGGCTTCATTATCACTGTAGATATCTTAGAAAGGTGTTAGGGATTGAAGTAAAGGACATAAAATGCTTAATGTGTCACTGGGACACATTAGTTTTCTGTGATTGTTACAACAAATCACAAACTTAGTGGCTTAAAACAGTGCAAACTTATCTTATAGTTCTATAGTTTAGAAGTCCAAATCAGATCTCACTGGCTTAAAATCAAAGTATTGGCAAGGCTTTGTTCCTTTCTGGAAGCCCTAGGGAACATGTGTTTCTTTGCCACTTTCATGTTTCAGGGGCCACCCACATTCCTTGGATCATGAAAAGTCTCCAGCAGTGAGCAGAGTTATATCACATCATCCTTATTTCCTCTTCTGCTTCCCTCTCCCACATTTAATCCCCTGTGATTACCTTGGGCCCACCTAGATAATCTCTCTATTTAAAGTGAGATGGTACAGTGAAATGCTACTAAGCAGTTCAAAAAAAAAAAAAGAATGATCTGTTGATACAGCAGCATGGAAAATCTCAAAGAAATCAGACAAAATAGAATACATACTTATTCCATTTATATAAAACTCTTGAAAATGTAAATCTGTAGTGTTTAGAAAGATCAATCATTGGCTGAGAGTAGGGGTTGGGGTAGAGGAAGGTCAGAATTATACAGGGACATGATGAATATGTTGCAGATGATAAATATGTTAATTGTCTTTACGGTTTGTTACGATTATATGCATATTTCAAAAGTAAGAGCTATTGTACAGTTTTAATATGTGAAGTTTATTATGTGTAATTTGAAAATATTTTAAAATGTTGGAAATTGTAATCAAATACACTTAACATCAATTTCCAAAAATAAAGTCAGATGAGGAACTGTCCACTTAGCCATGTAAACTAATGTATTTACAAATTCCAGGAATTAGAATATAACTGTCCTGGAGGGTCTGTGTACAACTCAGTAAATGGTAGCTGTTAATCACTTCTTGAAAATTTTTTTCTAGACTTCCATTTTATAACACAATATTTTTGCCTCTTTCTCTCCCTCACATCCTATCCAGTCAATTGTTTGGAGTTCCATAGGCTCTGTCTTGGATCCTCTCCTGTTTTTGCTCTACATTCTCATTCTTTTTCATTTGTATTTGTACATATTTGTCAGGCGAGTGTATGCTCCTCGGTTCTGTTCCATCACAACAAAGATTTGGAGTGATGGACATTAAAGCCCTCAGTGCATCAAGCTCTCGGGTCTTGGACAGACTGTGTTATAGCTCTTAGACAAATCGATGTTACAGGTCTATTTTATTTAGAAAATAGCAAGAGAATCCTCGAGGTGTGAGGGCATGCCGACCCAAAGACGTGAAGAGAAGAGAGTGGGGGAGCATGCCAGTGTGCAGGAGAGGGAGGGAGAGAGAGCCCTTTGGCTCCTCTTTTTATATGTTTTCCCTCCCCCGGGCCTGCCCTATGCAAATTGGGCTAGCCAGGGGTGCTGTTTGATCTACCCGAAGTCCTCACTCCGGTGGACCATTCTTTGACCTTCCTTTGTTCTATTTTCACAGGCTTTTCCCTTCTTTGTCTTTTAGCCACCGCCATTTTGGACTCCTGTTTCCTATTCTGACTCCCTAACATATTCATATGTATTTGTAGGTGACTCATACATGAATGTCTCTAGAGTAGACCTCTGTTTCCAGACCCATGTACTGAGCTGTCTCTTTCATTTTCTCCCAGTTCTTCCAAAGAAACCTCAGTTTCAACATATTCAAAACCAAGCTCATGATCCTTTCCCCCTTGGCTCCCTGTTAGAAAGCCTCCTACAACATCCTGATCTGTCTTTGTCCATTCTGTCCCCCTACAAAACATTTTCAGTACATTCAGTGTAACATTTTCAGAATACATACAAAAATGACAGTAAAGACAGACATTACCTCTACTGACTGTATACAAGACAGAAGGTTTGAAGGAAAAAGGTCAGTTTACCCTTCTGAAGAAAGGGACTGAGAAATCACTTGGAATCCAAGGCTAGGGATGCTCCTGGCCCCAGGTGTAATGAAATAGGGAACTTATTTAAAAGGCCCTGAGGCTATTCTGTTTTGATTGTTTTGTCACTGTGACCCTAGAACTTAGGTCTGTTGATTAAGAATCTTCCTAGGATTTATTTGGATGGGCATCACTAAGGTTTGCCTTTACACTCCTTTTATTGTGTCTTTTACTAAACAGTCCCTTATCTAATCGACACAGTGTCGATATTTTTTTAAGTACCTTTGCCTGTCTGCTGTGTATCATCATGCTTTATTCTTTTGATCTCTTATTTTCCATATTTTAAAATTTTGAGGATGGAAGATAGTTTATTTTCCTTTATGTACTGCCTATAAATGTTTTCCAACTACATAAAAAAACAATTCTAGCACCTGTTCCCTACCACCCTGTTTTACATACTTTTTCATTTCACTTTTACATACTGAAACATTTGAGAGTTGTACTTTTTAGTATTAGAAGGCCATCCACTGGGGATGGATGAGGGGGATTTTTTTGGCTTTTTTGTAAGTACGGGCACGAAGAATTAATTAAGTAACAGACTAGATACAATTGAATGCCATTTTACATAAATTCTTGATTATCCTTTTCTGCAGGCATGGTGAAAAGGTCAGTCTCAGCTCCAAGTGTGCAGAAATTGACCGAGAGATGATAAGTTCTCTTGGGGTTTCCAAATCTGTGCTAAATAATGTCATTTTCTGTCACCAAGAAGACTCGAATTGGCCTTTAAGTGAAGGAAAGGCTTTGAAGCAAAAGTTTGATGAGATTTTTTCAGCAACAAGGTTTGTAACCTATAATTAGATTTTGTAGTCCATTAAGTTATTGAGCCAGAATTGCAATTTGGATGCTTCTTTTTCTAAACAGAAAGTCAGCAATTATACCACTTATCCAGTGGAAACCAATGGGCATATTTCCTTTCAGTTTTCTTTCTTTGCATCTTTATTCACTTGGTTGACAGAATATATGTAACATTTGTACTTACTATTATGTCATAAGCATTTTCTGAGTTATTAAAAACTCTTTGTAAATGTTATCTTAATGACTGCATAATATCCATTGTTTGAATATACTATGGTATGCTTACCAAGAAATTTGATTTTTATTTAATATCTTCAAAGGTACATAAAAGCCTTGGAAACACTTCGGCAGGTACGGCAGACGCAAGGTCAGAAAGTAAAAGAATGTCAAACAGAATTAAAATATCTGAAGCAAAACAAAGAAAAAGCTTGTGAGATTCGTGATCAGATTACTAGTAAGGAAGCCCAGTTGACATCCTCGAGGGAAATTGTCAAATCCTATGAGAATGAACTTGATCCATTGAAGGTAATTTGATCTCTTGTATGCTGAGGAGAAGGTCACCATTTATCTATCTTTTACCCTAAAAGTACTTATTTTTCTGTGAATGGTGTGTGTATTTCTTGAAAAAATGATCAGAGACTATATGTTAGGGTTCTGTCTTAGGTCTGTGTTCAGTCTGAAGATCTTGCATTTGAGAGTAAACAAATTTGTAGTATTAAATGAGTCATGTCACTAGTTTTTAACAGTGTAATGACTCCGCCTTACAGTTCTGTATTCTTAAGAAGATTAATTTTAATCGTTCATTTATTTACGGTAATCGTTCATTTATTTACGGGTGCACCGAGTCTTTGTTGCTGCCTGCAGGCTCTCTCTCGTTGCTGTGAGCGAGGGCTGCCTTTTGTTGCAGTGCACAGGCTTCTCATTGTGGTCGCTTCTCTTGAGCACAGGCTGTAGGTGGTTCAGTAGTTGCAGCATGCCGGTTCAGTAGTTGGTGGTTTATGGGCTCTAGGGCAGGTAGGCTTCAGCAGTTGTGGCTGTGGGCTCAGTAGTTGCAGCTCTCAGGCCCTGGACCACAGGCTCTGTAGTTGTGGTGGGCTTAGTTGCTCCGTGGCATGTGGGATTTTCCTGGACCAAAGATTGAACGTGTCCCCTGCATTGGCAGGTGAATTCCCAATCACTCTACCCCCAAGGAAGTCCAAAAGAGATCATTTTTAAATTAACAGGTCTTTCTTTGCAGTTTTTATAATTTGTATGATGTTCTTGACATTGTGCAAAATTTGAAATTGATGTGTAGCATGTTGATATATTTACAAATGAGTGAGATTTCTGAATTCTGTGATTTGTAAGCAAGACTTTAACAGAATCCAATTCATTAATTTCATAAGCATGCATTAAGTGTTTCCAGTGTGTCAGGGTATATACTATGTTTGGAGCTACAGGTGCAGAGAACAACAGTAGTGTCCTTTCCATTTAAGGTATTACTGGTCTAAAAAAACATTTTTTTAAATGGGTTTTTAAAGTAGCAGAGGAAAGTTTAAAATTTTTTAAATTATTGATTTGTTTTTTTTAAACTCTCTTATAAATACTGGTATAGATATTTGAATTGTAATCTGAAAATAGCTTGGTTTTCTGTCCCAGTGCCTGTTGACATGAATGCATCCTTTAGTGAGTATTTATTGTTTTGTGCATAGCACTGTGCTAGGTACTCTTGAGGATTGTTGTTGTTAATCAGTCGCTAAGTCATGTCCAACTCTTTTGACCCCATAAACTGCAGCATGCCAGGCTTCTCTGTCCATCACTATCTCCCTAAGTTTGCTCAAGCTCATGTCCGTTGAGTCAGTGATACCATCCAACCATCTCATCCTCTGTCACCCCCTTCTTCTCTTGTCCTCAGTTTTTCCCAGCATCAGGGTTTTTTTTCCCATGAGTCAGATCTTTGCATCAGGTGGCCAAAGTATTGGAGCTTCAGTTTCAGCATCAGTCCTTCCAATGAATATTCAGGGTTGATTTCCTTTAGGATTGACTGATTTAATCTTCGTGATGTTCAAAGGACTCTCAAGAGTCTTCTCCAGCACCACAGTTCGAAAGCATCCATTCTTCAGTGCTTAGCCTTCTTTATAGACCAACTCTCACATGCATACGTGACTACTGGAAAAACCATAGCTTTGACTAAACAGACCTTTGTTGGCAAAGTGATGTCTCTGCTTTAAAACACTGTCTAGGTTTGGTATAGCTATTCTTCCAAGGAGCAAGTGTCTTTTAATTTCGTGGCTGCAGTCACCGTCCGCATTGATTTTGGAGCCCTGTTCTCTTGAGGATAGGGAAGCCAGAGACTTAGACTTTGTTTTTAATGATCTAATAGTCTAGTTGGAGAAATAAAGAATATATTTTGAAAGATAGTTAGGATTACAAAGAAGTAAAATGAAGAGCTGTAGCAATGTGAATGATATAGTTTAAACATAGGTTCTTTAAGAGCTTGAAGATGGTGATTGTGGCACAATTGAAAAATGAAAAGAAAATAGATACATTGGACTTCATGAAAATAAAAAACTTTTGTTCAGCAAACTATACCTTCAAGAATGCAAAAAGACCACACACAGAATGGGAGAAAATATTTGCAAGTTATATATGTGACAAGGAACTTTTATCTGTAGTATATGAAGAATCCTTGTTGTTGTCTAATTGTTAGGTTGTGTCCAACTCTTTTGCAGCCCTTTGGACTGTAGCCCACCAAGCTCCTCTGTCCATATTTCCTAGGCGAGAATACTGGAGTGAGTTGTCATTTCCTTTTCCAAAGGATCTTCCTGACCCAGGGATCAAACCCACTCCTCCTGCGTTGGCAGGCAGACTTCACTGAGCCGCTAGGGAAGCCCCAGCCAAGATAATGGTACTGCTGCTACAGCACAGTGACAACACTGATGGAAGCCGACACGTTTCTGAGAAGTAGAAACTCCTCGGTTACAGTAACAGGTGTTCTTGTTTGTTGCCGTTGAGAATTAATCCAGTTCTTTTTGTTAGACTGCTCAATATATTTTCTGAATACAGTTTTTTCCCCACAATTGATATGAATGATCACATTCATGAAGGACTTTCTGTATGCCCAGTCACTGCTAAGAATGCTTTAAAACATATTATACAAGCCCCGTGGTAACCCTGTGAAGTTTTTCAGACAAGAAAAACAGGTATTCATACTGGAAGTTAGGGGTAAACCTAGGATTTAATTCCAGGCCTCTTTTCTCCTTTGGTCAGATTTATCAAAATATAATTTACTTTTAATAAAATCCACACTTTTGTAATTACTATTTGATGAGTTTGGACAAACGAATACAGCAGTATTACTGCTACTAGTACAGTCAATATGTGGAAACTTCCCATCACCCCCAGAAGTTCTTTCAAGTCTGTTTGTAGCCAGTCTGCTACCTCCACTCCCAGCCTTTGGTAGTCACTAATTTGTTTTGTGTTTTGGCCTTTTCCAGAATGCTACATCAGTGGAATCTTGCATTATGTAGCCTTTGTGTCTATTAGCGTAATACTTTAAAATCTATCTATGTTGTTGCATGTTTGAGTAGTTCATTCCTTCTTATTGCTGAGGATATTCCATTTTAAGGATACATTGCAGTTTGTTCATCTGTTCTTTTGTTGGTGGACATTAGGTTATTAACAGCTTTTAGCTATTACAAATAAAACTACTGTAAACTTCTGTATAGAGGTCTTTATTTGGAGATGCGTTTTCATTTCTTTTGGGTAACTTCCTCAGAGTGGGTTGTGAGGTTATATATTAAGTGTGTGTTTTACCTTAGATGCCAAACTATTTTTCAGAGTGTCACTTTGGTAGTCTCATAACAGTGTTTTAAGAGTGTAGTTGTGCTTCATCCTTATCAGGACTTAATAGTACTATTTTTTATTTTAGCAATCAATAAATGTCTGATTGCTGTTGTTGTTGTTCAGTCGCTTAGTCCTGTCTAACTTTTTGCCACCCCACGGACTGCAGGATGACAGGCTTCCCTGTCCTTCACTATCTCCCATAGGTTTCTCACATTCATGTCCATTGAGTTGGTGATGCCATCCAGCCATCTCATCCTCTGTCGCCCTCATCTCCTTTTGCCCTCAGCCTTTCCCAGCATCAGGGTCTTTTCCAGTGAGTCGGCTCTTCTCCAGTGAGTCAGCTCTTCTCAGGTGACCAAAGTATTGGAGCTTCAACTTCAGCATCAGTCCTTCCAGTTGAATATTCAGGGTTGATTTCCTTTAGGAGTGACTGATTTGATCTTGCTGTCCAAAGGACTTAAAGAGTCTTCTCTAGCCCCACAGTTGAAAAGCATCAATTCTTTGGTGCTGACCCTTCTTTATGGTCCAACTCTCAGGTCCATACATGACTGCTGGAAAACCCATAGCTTTGGCTATATGGACTTTGTCAGCAAAATGTCTGCTTTTTAATGTGCTGTCTAGGTTGATCATAGCTTTTCTTCCAAGGAGATTTTTACTTCATCAAAATTAACATTTTCTTATAGCTTTTGCTTTTTGTTTCCTATCTAAGAAATCTTTGCCTGACCCAAGGTCATAAAAATTTTCTTCTTGAAGTTTTATAGTCTGAGTTCTTATATTTAAGTATATTTCAGGTTAATTTTTTAATACGGTATGAGGTGAGGTTGAGATTTACTTCTTTACATAGATGTCCAATCATTCCAGCTCCCAGAGCCTATAGTCTTAATTGTTATACCGCCTTGCCTCCCAGTGTCATCTCCCATTTTTAAGTATGGGACTCTGTACAAGTCCTCTGAGTCTCCTGCTGTACTTAGCATGTACAGGCACACTTTGCTTTATTGTGCTTTGTAGATAACTGATTTTTTTTAATTGATTTTTTTGTAGTGACTCTATGTCAAGCAAGTGTGTTGGTGTCATTTTTCCAAGAGCATTTGCTCATTTTGGAAGACAGCTGTGCTCACCTCTGTATCACCAACGCCATTTGCTCACTTTGTGTCTCTGTGTCACATTTGGTAATTCTTGCAATGTTTTAAGCTTGTTCATTGTTATATTATTATGGTATTTTGTAATCAATGATCTTTGGTGTTACTACTGTAATTGTTTTGGGGTGCCACAAACCACACCCATATAAGACAGCAAATTTTATTGTTGTACTTCATTAAATTTCTCTTTTTAAGACAGACGCACATTTAATCGATAAATGTTGTATGTGTTCTTACTGCTCTACCAACTGTCGATTCCCCTTTCTCCCTCTTCTTCTGAGATACCCATTATTGAAATTAGACCAGTTATTAACCCTGTAAGGGCCTCTCACATCTTTAAGAGACAGGAACAGTCACACATCTCTTACTTTAAATCAAAAGCTAGAAATGATTAAGGTCAATGAGGAAGGCATATCAAAAGCCATCACAGGCCAAAAGCTGGGTCTCATATGTCAAGTGGTTAGCCAGCTTGTGAATGCAAAGGAAAAAGTTCTTGAAGGAAATTAAAAGTGTTACTCCAGTGAACTCATAAATGATAAGAAAGTGAAACAGCATTATTGCTGATGTGGAGAGTTTAGTGGTCTGGATAGAAGATCAAACCAGCCACAACATTCCCTTAAGTGAAAGCCTCATCCAGAGCCAGGTCCTAACTCTCTTCAATTCTGTGAAGGCTGAGAGAGGTAAGGGCGCTGCAGAAGAAAGGTTTGAAAGTAGCCAGAGGTTCTTAAAGTTTAAGGAAAGATGCTGTCTCCCAAGACTTCAGAGTGCAAGGTAAAGCAGCAAATGCTCATATAGAAGCTACAAGTTATACAGAAGACATAGCTAAGACCATGAATGAAGTTGGCTTCATTGTACAGTAGATTTTCACTGTAGGTGAAATAGCCTTATACTGATAGAAGATACCATCTAGGACTTTCATAGCTAGAGAGGAAAAGTCAATGCCTGGCCTCAAAGCTTCAAAGGTTAGGCTGACTGTTGTTAGGGACTAACATAGCATGTAACTTTTAAGTGGAAGCCAGTACTCATTGACCATTCTGAAAATCTTAAGAGCCCTTAAAAATTATGCTAAATCTACTATGCCTGTGTTCTATAAATGGAGCAACCTGGATGACAGTGTATCTATTCACAACGTGGTTCAGTGAATATTTTAAACCCATTGTTGAGATCTGCTCAGAAAAAAAATTTATATTTCAAAATTTCCATAATTTTGCTCATCAACCATGTATCTGGTCAGCCAAGAGTGCTGATGGAGATGTACAATGAGATTTATGTTTTCATGTCTGCTAACATAGCATCCATTCTGCAGCTCATGGATCAAGAAGTCATTTTTCATTTTCATGTCTTTTTAAGAAATACATTTCATAAGGCTATAGTTGCCCATAGATAGTAATTCCAATGATGGATCTGGGTAAATTGAAAACCTTCTGGAAAGGATTTACCATTCTAGATGCCATTAAGAATATTCATGATTCATGGGAACAGATCAAAATATGAACATTGTTTTCTTTTAAGATGTAATACTATTGCACACTTCTACATGGTAGTGTAAACAACTTCTGTATGCACTGTGAAGCCAAAAGATTTGTGTGACTTAGCTTTATTGCAGTAATCACTTTATTGCAGTGGTCTGGATCTGAACCCGCTTTGCCTAGGTGTCATAATGATTAGAGGGAATATATAGCAGCACTTAGTACAGTGTCTGCAATATAGCAAGTCTTCAATTGCTGATAGCTATGACTGTTATTGATAATTGTTTTTTAATCTCTCATTCAGCTAACATACTAAACACTTGTTACATGTGCTGGGGAAGCATTGGTGAACAAAGTGAATGATGTTTCTATGATAACACATTACCTACTAATACATAAATCATAAGATACGGTATCAGTGAAGTGAAAGTCGCTGAGTCATGTCCAACTCTTTTCGACTCCGTGGACAACACAGTCCATGGACTTCTCCAGGCCAGAATACTAGAATACTGGAGTTGGTAGCCATTCCCTTCTCTAGGGGATCTTCCCTACCCAGGGATCGGACCCAGGTCTCCTGCATTGCAGGCAGATTCTTTTCCAGGTGAGCCACCTTAGTATAATTTAGTAAATGACATTGAAGTTGAGGATGTGTTTTGGTACAGGTATGAAAGCTTACAGTTGATACCCGCAATGTGTTAGTTTAAAAAGTGTCTTAGAAGAGAAATTGGTCAGCCTTAGAATTGTAGAGGAAAACACCAGAAGAATATCCCCAGCATCATCCAAGGAGGGAATTTTGTGAGCCAGGTCAACCATATTCCTAGGAGGTGAGGCAGCCAGCTGTTGCTAGAAGCAGGCCACTGAGATCATTTGTCACATTTCACTTGTGATGCAGCATGAGCTTCTAGTCCACTCAATAGTTCTAATTTATTTTTTAATAAATAATTAGCCTTTTAAGGATTAAGTTCTTAAAATGTGGTACTTTACATAATGTGACTCCAGTTACTCAGTGAGTGAATGACTTTTGTGAGAGGTGATGAAGGTAGGGGGTGGGCTTTGGAGTTAGAAGGGAGTTTATTTCCTTCTTTTCTTTATGAGCTATAAGGAGTTGCATGAGTTACTTAATGTCTAAAATCCTCAGTTTCTCTGTGCTCCCTTTATAGCAATGTGACTAAGTGACTGGCCCTGGGACATGTTATTTATCTTCAGTTATTTGCAGTGTAAACTATAGTGAATTTTACTTATGCAGGGTGTTTATTTTCAGAATCGTCTAAAAGAAATTGAACAAAATCTCTCTAAAATAATGAGACTCGACAATGAAATTAAAGCTTTGGAAAGCCGAAAGAAGCAAATGGAAAAAGATAATAGTGAACTGGAACAGAAAATGGAAAAGGTTTGTGGTGGTGGAATTTTGTTCTTCTTCAGAATTTTGAGATTATTGTAATGAACCTCATTTGGTCCCATTTTGTCACTCGTTCCCAAACATAGACATCTTGATGTTTGTGTTACTTCCACGTTTATGTTAAAAGGAAGGATATTGAATAAGCTCTGATTCATATTTTGTACCTCAGTGTGATACCTTGTTATACTTTATTTTGGTTCTACACAGGTTTTTCAAGGGTCTGATGAGCAACTAAATGATTTATATCACAATCACCAGAGAACAGTAAGGGAGAAAGAAAGGAGATTGGTAGACTGTCAGCGTGAACTGGAAAAATTAAATAAAGAATCTAGGCTTCTCAATCAAGAAAAATCAGAACTACTTGTGGAACAGGGTAGGACAGTGTTTACTTGTTTTTTTTTTTCTGTATTATAATATTATGCATTTTCTGTATGAACGATAAATCTCCAGGGAATTATGCTGTGTGAAAAAAGTCAGTCTCAAAGATTATAAATCAGATGTTTCCATTTCATGTGACATTTTGAAACACTAAAATTTTAGAAATCTAGAGTAGATTAGTGATTGCCAGGGTCACCCAGTAGGAGGAAGAATGGGAGGAGGGTTAGCATGATGGTGGTTTCATAATTATTTATTTATTCGCTTTGGCTGTGCTGGGCCCTCAGGGCTGCACAGGCTTTTCTGTAGCTGCAGAGTGGAGACCTCTCCCTAGTTGTGGTGCCTGGGCTTCCCATTGAGGTGGCTTCTCTTACTAGAGCATAGGCTCTAGGACATGCTCAATAGTCACAGTTCCCGGGCTCTAGAGGACTGGCTCACTAGTTGTGGCACACAGGCTTAGTTGCTTCATAGCATGTGGGGGTCTTCCCAGATCAGGGATCAAACCCATGTCTCCTGCACTGGCAGGCTGATTTCCTACCACTGAGTCACTAGGGAAGCCCTGGTTATGGTTTTAAAAGAAGAGGGGTTCTTGTGGTATTTGAGCTGTTCAATATCTTGACTGTCATGGTGAATGTAAGAACCAACACGGCTGATAAAATCATATAAAACTTAAACACACAGATACAGTTTAAACTGGGGAAATAGAAGATTGATGGATTGTATTAGTCTCATTATCCTTAATTTGATATACTATAGTTTTGCAGAATCACTAAAAGAGAACATTGTTTTTCTACTCAACAACAGTTCTGACATCAGATGTGTAGGTTTTTCCATACTAAGCAATTTTCCCGTTATCAGTGGACACCAGGTGTCCTGTAATTTCATTCATTTCTGACATTCCTGGTCCGAAATTAGCACAGACCCCACAGATTAAGGCTCAGTCCCGTGAAACTGTCCCTCACTTTGCTTCAGATGCCACTCCCAAGGCCCAGGTTGTCTAGCACCTGTACTTCTGACCAACTGACTGTATAAATCAGGGGTTTCCACAACTCCTTTCTCAGGTTCAGTAATTTTCTATAACTCTTCCTAGAACTCAGGGAAACACTATTACCAGGTTATTAAGAATAGAGCTCAGGAACAAACAGATGAAAGAGATGCATAGGGCAAGATATGGGAGAGGGACATTGAGCTTCCATGCCTTCTCCACATGTGTGACTTGCCCAGCATCTCAGTGGAAGCTCTTTGAGTGTCATTGCTTAGGGTTTTTATAAGTTGCATTAGGTAGGCCTGATTGATTAAGTCATTGGCCATTGGTGATTGAACTCAGACTTCAGCCCCTCCTCAGAAATGAGAGGGGTGGATATTGAAACTTCGGACTCTCTAATCACATAGTTGGTTCCTCTGATGACCAAGTCCTATCCTCCAAGAGTCACCTCATTAGAATCAACTCAGGTAAAGTTGAAAAGGGCTTACAATGAATAACCAAAGATACTCTTCTCACCCCTATCACTGGGAAATTCTAAGTTTTTGGAGCTGGCTCAGATAGTAAAGCGTCTGCCTTCAATGCGGGAGACCCGGGCTCGATCCCTGGGTTGGAAAGATCTCCTGGAGAAAGAAATGGCAACCCACTCCAGTCCTCTTGCTTGGAGAATCCCACAGATGGAGGAGCCTGGTAGGCTGCAGTCCATGGGGTCGCAAAGAGTCAGACACGACTGAGCGACTTCACTCACTAACTCACTAGGTTGGGCATAACTTTCCTTCCTTCTGAAAGAAGCAAGTGTCTTTTAATTTCATGGCTGCAGTCACCATCCACAGTGATTCTGGAGCGAAAGAACAGAAAATCTGTCACTGCTTCCATTTTTTCCCAAATACGGATTTCTTACTGTATCTCAATAATATAGTTACCATTGGGGAAACTGAGCAAAGGGTAGAAGAGATCTTGTTCTATTATTTTCTTTTACAGTTGCATGTAATGTACAATTATTTCATTTTTTTTTAAAAAATCAACTGATAAAAGAATTACTATGATTATGTTTTTTAAAGGCCGTCTACAGCTACAAGCAGATCGTCATCAGGAACATATGCAAGCTAGAGATTCATTAATTCAGTCTTTGGCAACACAGCTAGAATTGGATGGCTTTGAGCTTGGACCATTCAGTGAAAGACAGATAAAAAATTTTCACAAGCTTGTGAGAGAGAGGCAGGAAAAGGAATCAGAAACTGCCAGCCAACTGTTGGTAAATACTGTTATTTTCTTTTGTTTGTATCACATTGTCTAGTTGAATTGTTTTAATTTTTGGGTAGATCTTATTTTGTCATATTTTTGGATTAATGTTATTCATTAAAATTAGCTATGAGGTAAAATTAAAAGCTTTATGGACGCAAACTCTGTAAACTTGATAATTGTAAAAGTACAAAGGAAATACAGACCTATGTTTCTTATTTGATTTTAGGTAAAAGTTCTTTTTAAAGTTAATTTTGAAGAAGTTTGCTCATAGTTAATAATAATCATCTCTGAATGATACTCATTACATTTTTATGCTTTTCTGTATTTTCCTCAAATTATATTACTTCTGCATCAAAGAAACTTTTCCTTAGTGGTGTTTTTTTGTGAAAAATTAATGCTTACGCTTCTTACTATGTATTTAGAATGACTTCACACGAAAAGAGGCTCTGAAACAAAAACAAATAGATGAGATAAGGGATAAGAAAACTGGACTGGGAAGAATAATTGAGCTAAAGTCAGAAATCCTAACTAAGAAGCAGAATGAGCTGAAAAATGTGAAGTACGAATTACAGCAGTTGGAAGGCTCTTCAGACAGGATTCTTGAACTGGACCAGGAGCTCACAAAAGCTGTAAGATACTCTGGGTAATCCAGTAATTTTAAGGTGTAAGATATTTGGAAGTAGTTTACCTTTTGCTAGTCCTAGGATTATGGCATTTTAATAAAAATGTCAACCTTGTCTGTCAGTCTCCTGTAAAATGAATTTATTTGACTGTCTTAATCACCCATCTCTAATCCTGAAACCTGGTGTGCTGAAAATGAGAATCATCTAAGGAAGGTTTAAAAAAAATACTTAAGCTTAGATCTTAAACCTTCCAAATAAAAGTCCCTTGAGAGTGGGATGTGGAAATGTGTGTTCAAAACAGAACTGGGTGATTCTCACAAGTACGTTAGTTGAGAACCACTTGTCTCAGCTTAAAAAAAGTAGTATTTTCCCTCTAGGTTCCACACACTGTAGATATTATGATTAAATATTGATTAAATATATGATTATTGCCATGTTACCACTTTTTCTGTGGTAGAAAGTTCCTTAGCCCACTTCTTCCTTTGGTGAATTTCCAAAATTTCTTCTCCATTCCTAATCTGTTCTCTTCCCTCATGTCTCTGTTAGCAAAATAAGCATCCTAAAACTTGGTAAATCCCCTCTTTAGGTCCCATCTTGAAAATTTAAGTTTGTTTTTTTTTTTTTGCTCCCAAACTTAACTGATAGCGTATATTTTTGTCAGTTTAACCCTTGATCACAATATTGGTCTGTTGTGATGGAAAGATACTAGATACTGGTCAGGGACCACATCACATTTTCTGTACGCTAGGCAGTGTGTGGTGAGTTACATACTTCCTTGATAAATGCTTAATTATTCACTGAAGAGTCACTGAACTGTATACTTAGGCATATTTTTCTTAATTTTGCACTAATTTTCATTTTCACTCCTGTTTGACTCTTGTAGATTTATTTACTAAGTCTCTACTCTTATAGTAAGGTAACTTCGTAAGATATTTCTTAAAAAGTTTATTCCTTCTGTTTTTCTGTTGTTGAATAAAATCAAACTAATATTTTGACCATTCTGAGGAGTAGCTGATTTCTAATACACTCTGCCATCATTTTAACCCAAAACGTGTAAACCTGTTCATTTGTTTGAATTATCAATAAGGAGCGTGAGCTAAGCAAGGCTGAGAAAAACAGCAATGTAGAAACTCTAAAAACAGAAGTAATAAGCCTTCAAAATGAGAAAGCAGACCTAGACAGGACCCTGCGTAAGTTGGACCAGGAGATGGAGCAGCTAAACCATCACACAGCAGCACGCACCCAGATGGAGATGCTCAACAAAGACAAAGTATGACCTTCTGTTTATTCTAATTATACTCTCTGGTGTTTAAAACAGTTTATCTTGCATTCATAGTTGTTATGCTATGAAGTATTTAGTTGGTATTGGCTTTATATTTTAAGGGTTAAGTGAGCTTTATGCTCTATAAAATAGACTTTTAGGCTTAAAAACTGTACTCTAATTACAAAAAATAACAGTGCAAAAGTGTTTACACAAACACACACATGTACATTTCTATTAATTTTTATCATATATCATACAGAAATTTTGATCTTCTCAAGTGACTCAGTGGTAAAGGATCTGCCTTCCAGTGCAGGAGGCTCAAGAGACTCAGGTTTGATCCCTGGGTCAGGAAGATCCCCTGGAGAAGGGAATGGCAGTCTATTCCAGTGTTCTCCCGTGGAGACTTCCATGGACAGAGGAGCCTGGCAGGCTAAAGTCCATGGGGTCACAAAAAGTCAGACATGGCTGAGAGATTGAGCGTACATGTACAGAAGTTTTAATTTTTGTGTCGTCAGACCTGTTATTCTTTCCTCTGATACTGTAAGAAATTTTCGAGAGCTCCCTAGTGGCCAAGTATTATTGGCAGTTTCACTGCCATGGTCCAGGTTCAGTCCTTGGTGAGGCTACTGAGATATCCCACAAGCTGCATAGCACAGCCAAAATTAAAAATTTTTTTTTTTCTTTTTCTCCTTGCATTTTCAGTTTTATTTTTAAGCCTAGAACTGTAATCAATCTAAAATTTGGTTTTATTCTTTATGTAATGTGGAGATACTGAGTTTTGTTTTTTTTTTTTCATTTTATTTTTTTTATTTTATTTTTTTTTTAAATTTTAAAATCTTTAATTCTTACATGCATTCCCAAACCTGAGTTTTATTTTTAAAAGATTTTTTTTTTCCCTTTAGGCTGATAAAGATGAACAAATCAGAAAAATAAAATACAGGCATAGTGATGAATTAACTTCGTTGTTAGGATATTTTCCCAACAAAAAACAGCTTGAAGACTGGCTTCATAGTAAATCAAAAGAAATTAACCAGACTAGGGACAGACTTGCCAAGTTGAAGTAAGTAATTATAACACTTGAAGATGTAATAGAAGTCTCTTATGTCTTGCTTTCATTTTTAATTGTTTTGAAATCGTTTATTATCATTAAATGGTATGTCTTATTAATTGAATTTGATTCTCCTATATTTTACAAATTAAGTAAAATGGCAACAGTGATTTGAGCTTCTTGTTCCTTAAAAGTTTGCAGAACTAAGAGAAAGAATTAAAATATTCCTGTGTAAAAAGTGAGACTTGAAAATACAAAACTCCTAAAAGGTAATGTGGGGAAAAGTTTCGTTATCTTGAAATTGGCAATGATTTCTTGGTTATGACCCCAAAAGTACAGGCAGCAGAAGCAAAGCTAGACAGTTGGGACTAAATCATACTTAAAAACTGCTAGACAACAGAGGGTAAAGGCAATCCACATAATGGGAGAAAACGTTTGCAAATGATGTATCTGTTTAGGTGTGGAGGTTGTTGTTCAGTCACTGAAGTCATGTTCAACTCTTTGCAGTCTCATGGACTGCAGCATGCCAGGGTTCCCTGTCCTTCACTATCTCCCGGACTTTGCTCAAACTCATGTCCATGGAGTTGGTGATGCCATCCAACCATGTCATCCTCTGTTGCCCCTCCTCCTGCCCTCAGTCTTTCCCTGCATCAGGGTCTTTTCCAGTGAGTTGCTCTTTGCATCAGGTGGCCAGAGTATTGGAGCTTTAGTTTCAGCATCAGTCCTTCCAGTGAATATTCAAGGTTGATTTCCTTTAGGACTGACTGGTTTGATCTCCTTGCTGTCCAAGGGACTCTCAAGAGTTTTTTCTAGCGCCACATTTCAAAAGCATCAGTTCTTCAGCACTCATCCTTCTTTATGGTCCAACTCTCACCCATACATGACTGTTGGAAAAATTATAAAATGAAATGAGGAAAGTCAGTCAGTTGTGTCCGAATCTTTGCAACCCCATGGAGTAGCCTGCCAGGCTCCTCTGTCCTTGGAATTCTCTAGGCAGGAATACTAGAGTGGGTAGTCATTCCCTTCTCCAGGGGATCTTCTCAACCCATGAATTAAACCTGGATCTCCTGCACTGCAGGCAGATTGTTTACTGTCTGAGCCACCAGGGAAAAACCAGTTTTGACTATATGGACCTTTGTTGGCAAAGTGATGTCACTGCTTTTTAATACATTGTCTAGGTGACCATACCATCATGATTATCTGGATCATTAAGACCTGTTTTTGTAGTTCTTCTGTGTATTCTAGTCACCTCTTCTGCTTCTGTTACGACCTTGCTGTTTCTGTCCTTTATTATGCCCACCTTTGCCTGAAATGTTCACTTGGTATCTCTGGTTTCCTTAAAGAAATCTGTAATTTTTCCCATTCTATTGTTTCCCTTTATTTATTTGCATTGTTCACCTAAGAAGGCTTTCTTATCTCTCATTGATACTCTCTAGAACTCTGCATTCAGTTGAAAATATCTTTCCCTTTCTCCTTTGCCTTTCGTTTCTCTTTTCTCAGCTATATGTAAGGCCTCCTCAGACGACCATTTTGGCTCCTTGCATTTCTTGTTCGCATTTCTTGTTCTTTGGGATAGTTTTGGTAACTGCTAGTGTTACAAACCTCCATCCATAGTTCTTCAGGGACTCTGTCCACCAGATCTAATCTCTTGAATCTATTTGTCATCTCCACTGTATAATCATAATGGATTTGATTTAGGTCATACCTGAATCGTCTAGTGGTTTTCCCTGCTTTCTGAATTTTGCAATAAAGAGTTCATGATCTGAGTCACAGTCAGCTCCAGGTCTTGTTTTTGCTGACAGTATAGAGCTTCTCCATCTTCACCTGCAAAGGATGTAATCAGTCTGACTTTGGTATTGACCATCTGGTGATGTCCATGTGTATAGTCATCTTTTGTGCTATTGGAAGATGGTGTTTGCTATGACCAGTGTGTTCTCTAGGCAAAACTCCATTATTTTTTGCCCTGCTTCATTTTGTACTCCAAGGCCAAACTTGCTTGTTACTCCAGGTGTCTCCTGACTTCCTAGTTTTGCATTCCAATCCCCTATGAAGAAAAGGACATCTTTTTTGGTTTTAGTTCTAGAAGGTCTTATGGGTCTTCACAGAACTGTATGACTTCAGTTTCTTTGGCATTAGAGGTTGGGGCACAGACTTGGATTATAGTGATCTTGAATGGTTTGCCTTGGAAACCAAGATCATTCTGTTTCTTTTGAGATTGCACCCAAGTACTGCACTGATGCAAAGAGCTGACTCATTGGAAAAGACCCTGATGCTAGGAAAGATTGAGGGCATGAGGAGAAGGGGGTGACAGAGGATGAGGTGGTTGGATGGCATCACCGACTTGATGGACATGAGTGTGAGCAAACACCGGGAGATGGTGAAGGACAGGGAAGCCTGGCGTGCTGCAGTCCATGGAGTTGCAAAGAGTCAGATACGACCAAGCAACTGAACACCAACATCAACTGCATTTTGGACCCTCTTGTTGACTATGAGGGCTGCTCCATTTCTTCTAAGGGATTCTTGCCCACAGTAGTAGATATAACGGTCATCTGAGTTAAATTTGCTCATTCCTATCCATTTTACTTCACTGTTTCCTAAAGTGTCGACGTTCACTCTTGCCATCTCCTGCTTGACCACATCCAATTTACCTTGATTCATGAACCTAACATTCCAGGTTCCTATGCAGTATTGTTCTTAGCTGCATCAGACTTTACTTTTACCACCAGTTACATCCACAACTGAGCGTCATTTCCCCTTTGACCCAGCCTCTTCATTCTTCCTAGAGCTATTTCTTCACTATTTCCCGGTAGCATATTGGACCCCTACCAACCTGGTGGGCTCATCTTCCAGTGTCATATCTTTTTGCCTTTTCCATGAACAATATGAACAATAAATATAACAGTTAGGGGTTAATATCCAGAATATATAAAGAACTCCTACAATGTGGTAATGAAAAAACAAATACCCAGATTAAAAAATGTCAAAGGACTTGAGCAATTTCTCTAATAGATATACAACTAGCCAACAAGCATATAAAAAGATACTCAGAATCGCTAATCATCAAGGAAATGCAAATCAAAACCATGGTGATATATCACTCCATACCAGTTAGGATGACAGTTATCAAAACAATAGGGAGTACAGTAGTGTGTTATAATAACCTAAAGGAAAGAGTGATATGCATGTAACAGAATCACTTTGCTGTGCAGCTAACACTAACACACTGCAAATCAACTATACTTCAATTAAATAAAATAAGTTTTTAAAAAACCCAGAAAACAAGTGTTGAGGATGTTGAGAAATTGGAGCTCTGTGCACTGTTCATGGGAATGTAAAATGGTGCAGTTACCGTAGAAAACCTTGGAGGTTCTTCGAAAATTAGGAAAAGAATAACCAGATGATTAGGCAGTTCCACTTGTGGGTATATATTCAAATGAAAACATGATCTCAAGGAAATATTTGTTAGTCCATGTTCACTGCAGCATTATTCACGATAGCCAACAGGTGGAAGCAACCTGAATGCTTATTGATGGATGAATAGATAAATAAAATTTGATAATGTATAATGGAATATTATTTATCTTTGTAAAAGAAGGAAATTCTTCTGTGTGTTGATGAACCTTGAGGATCTTAAGTGAAGTATACTAGTCACAAAAAGTACTACATGGTTCCACTTACATGAAGTATTCAAAGTTGTCAAACTCTTAGATACAGAAAGTATATATATTGGAGGTTCAGAGTAGCCAGAGGATGAGGGCGGGGTGGGGTGGGGTGTGTTGTTCAGTAGGTATAGAGTTCAGTTTTGTAAGATGAAAAAGCTTTAGAGATCTGTTACACAGAAATGTGCATACAGTTAACACCACCATGCCGTATAATTTTAAATGGCTAAGGTGTTAAATTTTGTTTTTTCCACAGTTTAAAAACAGTGATCAATTTTTTTTTGAAATATCACCTTGAGTGGTGTTTAGATAGGAGGGTGAAAAATCCTACACATTTTTGAGGAAGATGGTGAATTTGGCCATGTTAAATTTGTATTTCTTGTGGAAATGTCTGTTAGGGAATAAAATATTAGAGTTTGAGGTTTAGTAGATTAGAAGTTGTCGCTTTGCAGATGATATTGGCGTCAGTAGTACATGTCAACTTGGAGTTATTCAAAAAGAAGAGAGAGAATTGTAGTCAGATTCCTGGAAAACACCAGCATTTAAACTGTTGGCAGGCAGAGGAAGAGGAGCAAGAGAACCAGATGCCCAGGGAGCCAGGGTGAGAGCAAGAGGAGAGTGTTGTCTAGTTTGCCTTGAGAAACTATTCTTCCAAGGAGGATCCCAAATGTATGTGCTGCTGTTAAAATAATGACCTTAATGAGCATGCTCAATGGCTAGGATGGTGAAAGCATCATCTGCATGTTATTTTTTTCCAAATTTTTGCTGCAACTCACAATGGAAAGTATCAAGATGAGGCACGTGTGCACTCATGCATATTATCTGAAACGGATTTCTTAAAATAGTACCAACACTAACTACACTCAGTCCACTCCAATATATTCTACATAATATGTTCAGTTTTTCAAAATATGCTGAATATGATACATTAAATTGATTACATGACTTACCTAATGTATCAAAACCTGTAAATCAAAAACCCCTGATTTGTATGGGCATGGAGGCTGGCTAGGATGATATTTAAGCGTTTGAGTGAAAATTAATTGTACCAGTGAGCAAAGTCTTTGATGAATGAGAGGGAATGAGTGATCCGGTTGTAAAAATTAGTTTGGCCAAGATGTCTGTTTGGTTTTTCCTCTAAGGTGGTTCTGGTAGCACTAGTTGTCTTTAACTTCATTCAGAGCAATTTTGTTAGATTGTAGTATGACAGCTGTCCCGTCAGCATGCTTTTTAAAATAAATAAATAAATAAATAAAACATCCCCAAATTGGTGAATTTTGTGTAGCCATTTTAGTATTGAAGATGAAAGAGAAAAGCAACATTTTCACATATTATGCTTTGTTATTTCAAGAAAAGTAAAAATGCAACTGAAACACAAAAAAAGATTTGTGCCATATAGAGAGAAGGTGCTCTGGTTGAAAACAGTCAGTGTTATGCCATATGGGATGTAGCTGCCATACTCAAAATATCCACATCAAGCTCTGAAAATCATTTGCACCAGCTTGGTTGTGTTAATTGATTTGATGTTTGGCTTCCACATAAATCGACTGAAAAAAACCTTCTTGACCATATTTCCACATGCATTTCTCTACTTAAACATAACAAAAAGTTCCATTTTTAAAAGAAATTGTGACAGGCAATGAAGAGTGGATACTGTACAATAATGTGGAATGGAAGAGATTGTGGGTCAAGGAAAGTGAACACCACCAACCACATACCAAAGACCAGTCTTCATCCAAAGAAGCTGATATTATGTATATGGTGGGATTGGAAGTGAGTCCTCTACTATTAACTCTTTCCAAAAAACCAAACAATTCCAACAAGTACAGCTGCAAATCAGACCAACTGAAATTCTCTTAATGGAAAAAATTTCAGTTCTTTGGAAGACCATAAAAGGCACCTGGAACAACTAGTTCTTTGCTCAAAACAATAAAGTTTTTGGAAGATGGAATTATGAGTTGCCTAGAAAATGGCAGAAGGTAGTGGAACAAAACGGTGAATACATTGTTCAGTAAAGTTCTTGGTGAAAATGAAAAATGTCTTTTATTTTTACTTTAAAACCAAAAGAACCTTTTGGCCCACTCATTGGATGACAGCAACAAAGAGGGAACAAAGGAAAAATGTTTCACTGGAGGAATGGAAGTACAGTTTTGAAAGGGTTCACACAGAGTTAAGTGAATGCTCTCCTTTTTTCTAATCTCCCTCCAGTTGATCTGTGAACATATTCTCCTTGCTAAGGTTCTTAATGCAAGATCTAAGACCATGATCCCGCCTCAGACCAAGCAGAATTCGGTCTTTTCACATTTTTCTGGGAGCAGGTGTCTGGCCAGAGTGAGTCGGTGTACTATAGGAGGAGAGTGCAGGCAGCAGTGGACTGTTGCCATGACTTCTAAAAAAGAAAAGGCACCTGGTCACAGCAGACTTTTGTCGTATTTTCTGGCAGAGTTTGTCTTGTATCTGCCTTCACACTTTGAATTCATTCCTCATATTTTAAAATTGTAATCTGTTTTCTTATTTTAGCAAGGAACTAGCTTCAGCTGAGCAAAATAAAAATCATATAAATATTGAGCTAAAAAGGAAGGAAGAGCAGTTGTCCAGCTATGAAGACAAACTGTTTGATGTCTGTGGCAGCCAGGATTTTGAAAGTGACTTGGACAGACTTAAAGAAGAAATTGAAAAATCGTCAAAACAACGAGGTAAGTTACCATCTTTATGTTATCAGGGCATTTTCATGTTTTTGAATTTTTGTTCACAGGTAGCTATTAAGGATGGGAGATTTAAAAACTTGGTGCTGGAGCCCGGTGGCTCAAGTTTCAGTTCTGGTTCTACAACCTACTTGGTTTATAACTTTGGACAGATTATTGAAACTTTTTATACTTCAGATTCATTACCTGAGGACATAATTGCCTCAGGATGTTGGGGAGGAGTAAATGAGACTATAGTGTCTGGCACGTAACAAGCTCTATAAGTTTTGTTATACTTTTTGTGTTAATCAGAAAATATATAAATCTGAATGTATTGTGCCCTTGAGAAGATTTGAATGTCAGAATTTTTATTTCTTTCATAGTGTGTTTATAAAGCAAGAAGAGTATCATGTATTTACAGAAAAGGATAGAAATATATTAACAAAACCATATTTTATATGCATCTCACTGAGAATATATATATATATATATATCTGTTTTTTAAATAGCCATGTTGGCTGGAGCTACGGCAGTTTATTCCCAGTTCATTACTCAGTTGACGGATGAAAACCAGTCATGTTGCCCTGTCTGTCAGAGAGGTTTTCAGACAGAAGCTGAATTACAAGAAGTCATCAGTGATTTGCAGTCCAAGCTGAGGCTTGCTCCAGATAAGCTCAAGTCGACAGAATCAGAGTTAAAGAAAAAAGAAAAGCGGCGTGATGAAATGCTGGGACTAGTGCCCATGAGGTGAGAATAGCAGTTTCCCGTTACCGTGTCTGTACAGCAGCACTGTAAGAGATACCTGTCTACCTCCTAGCATAGGCTGGGTATTCAGTAAGCAAGAGTTGAATGAATAAAGGTTAAAGTCAGAAATCTAAGCCAGTATGTTCCTCTCCTGTTAATTTATGTGATAAGAAAGAATTTTTTTTTTTTTTTTTAAATAAGTTTGTTTCTTAAACTACTCACAGGATGGATACATTCTTTACTCTGTGTGAGTGTGTGTGTGTTTCATTCCTGAGACTTGGGTTGAGGGCAGAAATTTTTAAATCTAAATTTTCAGACTGTTTGCTGATGCGTCACTTTCTAAACGCAGCAGAAGAATTAAAGTACTGGAAAGCCCCCCCTTAAGAGACAAATCTTAAGCTATACTTACGTTTTTCTCATTTCCAGAAAGAATGAATTACAGATGATTTCTATTGTTTATTTTTCCCTCTCTTCTATAAGAAATCCAGATGATGGTCTATTTATACATAAAATCAAGTCAGAGAGTGTGTGCAGATTGCTTTGGTATTTCCCAGAACACAGAGCAAAAAATGGTCACAGAGACCAATAAGACATGACCTTCATGGAGCTGATGATCTTTGTAAGAAAAAAAGCGCTCATAATTAGATGTAGAAAGCTAGACTTGATAAAGAACTTAATTGGTTCAAACAAATGCATTAGTTAGGAAGAAAGAAGCCAGTGGACTACAGAATGAGTAGAATTTTGAGGGAAGGAGGAGGAATGTAAAGCACAGAAAAGTTGATTTGACTCATTAAAGAGAAGGAAAGGGAAGAGGGAAATTAGACCAGTGTGTATAAAGGACAGGGAAGAGTGAGACATGTGGTGCAGTAGAAACATTATCTGGAGTTTGAGAACCTACCTGTAGTGACTGATTCCCATAAGTAGGGAAGACAGAGCTGCATTATTATGTTCATTCCTAGTTACAGTCTTTTAGGTGATGGGGAGCCATCCTCAGGGATTTATTGAAAAATGTGTTTTAGGAAAATTAATCCAATGTTCAGTTCAGTTCAGTCGCCCAGTCATGTCCAACTCTTTGTGACCCCATGAATCGCAGCACGCCAGGCCTCCCTGTCCATCACCAACTCCCGGAGTTCACTCAAACTCATGTCCATTGAGTCGGTGATGCCATCCAGCCATCTCATCCTCTGTCGTCCCCTTTTCCTGCCCCCAATCCCTTCCAGCATCAGAGTCTTTTCCAATGAGTCAACTCTTCTCATGAGGTGGCCAAAGTACTGGAGTTTCAGCTTTAGCATCATTCCTTCCAAAGAACACCCAGGACTGATCTCCTTTAGAATGGACTGATTGGATCTCCTTGCAGTCCAAGGGACTCTCAAGAGTCTTCTCCAACACCACAGTTCAAAAGCATCAATTCTTCAGTGTTCAGCTTTCTTCACAGTCCAACTCTCACATCCATACATGACCACTGGAAAAACCATAGCCTTGACTAGATGGACCTTTGTTGGCAAAGTAACGTCTCTGCTTTTGAATGTGCTATCTAGGTTGGTCATAACTTTCCTTCCAAGGAGTAAGCATCTTTTAATTTCATGGCTGCAGTCACCATCTGCAGTGATTTTGGAGCCCCCCAAAATAAAGTCTGACACTGTTTCCACTGTTTCCCCATCTATTTCCCATGAAGTGATGGGACCAGATGCCATGATCTTAGTTTTCTGCATGCTCAGCTTTAAGGCAACTTTTTCACTCTCTTTCACTTTCATCAAGAGGCTTTTTAGTTCCTCTTCACTTTCTGCCATAAGGGTGGTGTCATCTGCATATCTGAGGTTATTGATATTTCTCCCGCAGTCTTGGTTCCAGCTTGTGCTTCTTCCAGCCCAGCGTTTCTCATGATGTACTCTGCATATAAGTTAAATAAGCAGGGTGACAATAGACAGCCTTGATGTACTCCTTTTCCTGTTTGGAACCAGTCCGTTGTTCCATGTCCAGTTCGAACTGTTGCTTCCTGACCTGCATATAGGTTTCTCAAGAGGCAGGTCAGGTGTTCTGGTATTCCTATCTCTTTCAGAATTTTCCACAGTTTATTGTGATCCACACAGTCAAAGGCTTTGGCATAGTCAATGAAGCAGAAGTAGATGTTTTTCTGGAACTCTCTTGCTTTGTCGATGATCCAGTGGATGTTGGCAATTTGATCTCTGGTTCCTCTACCTTTTCTAAAACCAGCTTGAACATCTGGAAGTTGTTCACGTAATGCTGAAGCCTAGATTGGAGAATTTGAGCATTACTGTACTAGTGTGTGAGATGAGTGCAATTGTGCGGTAGTTTGAGCATTCTTCGGTATTGCCTTTATTTGGGATTGGAATGAAAACTGACCTTTTCCAGTCCTGTGGCCACTGCTGAGTTTTCCAAATATGCTGGCATATTGAGTGCAGCACTTTCACAGCATCATCTTTCAGGATTTGAAATAGCTCAACTGGAATTCCATCACCTCCACTAGCTTTGTTCATAGTGATGCTTCCTAAGGCCCACTTGACTTCACATTCCAGGATGTCTGGCTCTAGGTGAGTGATCACACCATCATGATTATCTTGGTCATGAAGATCTTTTTGTACAGTTCTTCTGTGTATTCTTGCCACCTCTTCTTAATATCTTCTGCTTTTGTTTGGTCCATACCATTTGTGTCCTTTATCGAGCCCATCTTTGCATGAAATGTTCTCTTGGTATCTCTGATTTTCTTGAAGAGATCTCTAGTCTTTCCCATTCTGTTGTTTTCCTCTTTCTTTGCATTGATCGCTGAGGAAGGCTTTCTTATCTCTCCTTGCTATTCTTGGGAACTCTGCATTCAGATGCTTATATCTTTTCTTTTCTCCTTTGCTTTTCACTTCTTTTCACAGCTATTTGTAAGGCCTACATTGAATAGATGAAAGTGAGAAAAACTCTAAAAGCAAAAAATGAGGAGGGTATGTTGACTTGGAAAACTGAAGAGGAGTGTGAGGAAAAGGAGAAGGAAAGATGCAGGAAGACGTGCTTTGTGGTAGCCAGCCTGTGAGATGGTCCCCAGCAACCCTTGCCTCCTGGTATTCACATTCTTGCAGAGTTGTCCCTCATGTTCCAGGATGGGTTCCAGGATGTGTAGCCAGTAAAATACAACAGAAGTGATCACATGTTCCTTCGAGGATCAGATTATAGAAAACACTATAGCTTCCTGCTCTCCTTTTCTTTCTCTTGGATCTGGGGGAAGCCAGCTGCTGTGTTGTGAGCAGCCCTGTGGAGGGACCCACTTGGTGAGGACCTGAGGCTTTCAAACAACCACATGAGTGAGTGTACCATTTGGAAGCAGATTCTCCAGCAGTAATACCTTCAGATAACTGCAGCTCACAGCTTGACCACACCTTCAGTAACACACCCTGAGTCAAAAATACCCAGATAGTAGTTAATCCTCCTATCTGTGGTATTAAATAAGTGCTATTGTGTTTTAAGCTGCTAAGTTTTAGGGTGTTGTGTTTTGTAGTGATAGATAATTAATATAATCATCAAGAATAAAAACCAGATCATTAGGGGCTACAGAGAGCATGTCATATGGAGACAAAAGCAATAATTTGAGAATGAAAAGGAATAAGGCAGGATCTTAAAGACATCAAGTGAAAGATAACATTAGAAGTTGGTAGAAAGTACATGTAGTTCTGTGTCAAACTGATAAATTATGAAGAGCAGAAATCAACACTGTATTAATATTTTAGGACCCTTGCCAACACAGCTCCCTTTGTCCGAGTAAGGTACATATCTTAATCATTGTTGTGGCTCCATTATTCTTTGTGTTTTGTAATTTTGGTAACTATCTGCTGAATGAATGAGAACTTTAGTAACTGTAGTTCCATGTGTTTATTGCTGCATAAACAAACCCGCCTCAAAACTTGGTACCTCACAACAGTAATTTATTATGATCTTCCATGGTTCTGTGGGATAATTGAGCTTAAAACTAAGTAGTTCTTATTTGGGGTATTTCATGCAATTGCAGCCACATGTTGGCTGCAGTCATTTCAAGGCTCTGTGGGCCTGGACATGCAGTATAGTTCACTCATATGGCCGGTGATGATGCTGACTGTTGGCTGGGAGCTCATCTGAGGCTCTGCTGGCCTGGGCATTCAGATGGCTCACTCATATGGTTGGCGGTGATGCTGACTGTTGGCCACGGGCTTGCCTGTGCCGTCACACAGAACGCCTTCATGTGGCTTCCACCTGTGTCTTGGGCTTTTGGCAGCATAGTGGCTAGATTACCCCAGGAAGTATTCTAAGAGCAAATGTGTTAAGGCCTGGACCCAGAAACTGTCATAGTGTTACTTCTGCTGTTTTTTATTGGTCATAGTGTTACTGCTGTTTTTTTACAGAGACCATGTCTATGTGTGTGTATGCAAATGTAAAAATGGGGTTAAAATTTAATGGATGCCTGTAGTTCTCCACAAAGATGACCCAGTCAAGTGAATGCTTGATTGTCATTAGGCTATTGTAACTTTGTCACTTTTTAGGTAGCGGGCACATAACTTCTGGTCCATAACATCAGGAAGTAATGTGAGCATGAATTATTCATAATCTGAATACGTTAATGTTTATTCGGGAAAGTTTTCCATTGCTCTGGTGTAAAAGATTACAGGTCTTTTGTCGCCACAAATTGGTTGGTTGGCATTTCTTGGTCATAGTGTGGACTTTTAAAAAATCATTAAGTAATAACAGTGTAAAGCTAATGCTTGAGTTTCTAGTTTATTATAAGATTCTCATTAGAAATCAGTTTAATTTATCATACTAATTTGATTTTGATTAAGAATTTAAAACTTTTCTGAAATAAGCTTAATAGCTTTTTATTTTTCAGATTAAATACAAGTTTTGTTGTTTCCGAGGTATTAACAAAAACAGGTTTGGGGCCAGTACCTGCCACAGGAGTGATAACTAATTAGCTAGAGTAGCAGTGGTAAAGTGGGTTCAACAGCTTTTGTACCATAAATCCATGTAGCATTTGACTGAATGGTTTCCTTCCTTCCTTCCTCTTTTCTTCCATCCTTCATTTTTTTAATGTTTAAAGTTTTTTATTTTAAAAGTTTTAGACTTTTAAAACTTTTTATTTTGTAAATTTACACTTAAAGAAAATTTACAAAGATAGTACAGAGAGTTCACATATATCCTTCACCCTGTTTCTCCTGATGTTCACAATTTATGTTACCATAATATGGCTATCAAAGTCAAGAAATTAACTTTGGTATAATTCTATTAAACTACAAACCACATTTGAATTTTAGCAGTCTTTCTGTTAATATCCCTTTTCGATTTCAGGATCCAACTTAGGATCTCCACATTGCATGTATTATCCTTGTTATTAATATTTATCCTTAGGCTCCTGTGTGGTCTACCATAGTTCTTCTTTGTCTTTCATAATCTTGACACTTCTGATGAGTATGGTCTGGTAATTTGTAAAATATCCTTCAGTTTGGCAGACAGCATGGTAAAATTGTTGCTATGAAGATCTCTCAATAGGTACTAAAATCAGTGGACAAAGGTTTGAGGAAAAACAGAATGTTTACATTGTCTTCAGTGCATTTCTCCTAGGTATTTATTGATTACACAGAGAAAAGTAGTAACTTTACAGTGGATAAACCTGGCTGACACTGTCTTTACTAAGTAAGAGTAACATGCTAACATCATGTGCCCGTAGAAGGATACAAGATCACTTCTATGGTATTCTTGGCAAAAAATACGTAACCTCCATCTCCTTATGAAGAAACATTACATTGCTTATTTTTAATTGTGTTTTCTGTGAAGGCAAAGCATAATTGATTTGAAGGAGAAGGAAATACCAGAATTAAGAAACAAACTGCAGAATGTGAACAGAGACATACAGCGCCTCAAGAATGACATAGAAGAACAGGAAACACTCTTGGGTGCAATTATACCTGAAGAAGAAAGTGCTAAAGTGTGTCTGACAGATGTTACAATTATGGAGAGGCTCCAGGTACAGTTACTGCAGTTTTACGCAGAATAAAACTTGTTTCATGGTGGTTTGAAAATGACGTGTGAGTGTTTCAGTAGCTAGTTTTCTGGTACAAATTGTGTTTAGAGTTCCCTATTCTGAATTTCAGGTAGTTTCAGGGAGTAACTGCTTAACTTACACTTCTGAGTTTAGTTCTTTTTATCCGTAAGTTAGGAGAATTATGTTTATTTTTCTTTTTTAGTCTGCTTCCTTTAATTTGCGTCCTCAGTTGGGTCTGACTCATTGTGGCCCCATGGACTGTAGCGCACCAGTTTCCTCTCTCCATGGGAATTTTTTCAGGCAAGAATACTGGAGTGGATTGCCATTTCCTTCTCGACAGGTCTTCTCGACCCAGGGATCAGACCCACGTCTCTTGTGTTTCCTGCATTGGCAGGCAGATTCTGTACCACTGAGCCACCTGGGAAGGTACCTTTTATTTTCATCATTTAAATTAACTTAAGCATAAAATTAAGAAACAAGAGAGCTCTTCAAGAAGATTAGAGATACCAAGGGAACATTTCATGCAAAGATGGGCACAATAATGGACAGAAATGGTGTGGACCTAACAGAAGCAAAAGATATTAAGAAGACGTGTCAAGAATACACAGAAGTATACAAAAAAGATCTTCGTGACTCAGATAATGAAAATGGTGTGATCACTCACCTAGAGCCAGACATCCTGGAATGTGAAGTCAAGTGAACCTTAGGAAGCTTCACTAGGAACAAAGCTAGTGGAGGTGGTGGAATTCCAGTTGAGCTGTTTCAAATCCTGAAAGATGATGCTGTGAAAGTGCTGCACTCAATATGCCAACAAATTGGGAAAACTCAGCAGTGGCCACAGGACTGTGAAAGGTCAGTTTTCATTCCAGTCCCAAGTAAAGGCAATACCAAAGAATGTTCAAACTGCTGCACAGTTGCACTCATCTCACATGCTAGCAAAGTAATGCTCAAGATTCTCCAAGCCAGGCTTCAACAGTACATGAACTGTGAACTTCCAGATGTTCAAGCTGGATTTAGAAAAGGCAAAGGAAACAGAGATTAAATTGCCAATATCCGCTGGATCATCAAAAAAGCAAAAGAGTTCCAGAAAAACATCTACTTCTGCTTTATTGATTACACCAAATCCTATGACTGTGTGGATCACAACAAACTGTGGAAAATTCTGAAAGAGTTGGGAATACCAGAACATCTTACCTGCCTTCTGAGAAATCTGTATGCAGGTCAAGAAGCAACAGTTAGAATTGGCCATGGAACAATGGACTGGTTCCAAATTGGGAAAGGAGTACGTCAAGGTTGTATTCTGTCACTCTGTTATTTAACTTATATGCAGAGTACATCATGCGAAATTCCAGGCTTTATGAAGCACAAGCTGGAATCAAGATTTCTGGGAGAAATATCAATAACCTCAGATAAGCATATGACACCACCCTTATGGCAGAAAGTGAAGAAGAACTAAAGAGCCTCTTGATGAAAGTGAAAGAGGAGAGTGAAAAAGCTGGCTTAAAACTCAACATACAAAAAACCAAGATCGTGGCATCCAGTCTCATCACTTTATGGCTAATAGATGGAGAAGCAGTGAAAGACCTTGTTTTCTTGGGCTCCAAAATCACTGCAGATGGTGACTGCAGCCTAAAATAAAAAGACGCTTGCTGCTTGGAAGAAAATCTGTGACCAACCTAGACAGCATATTAAAAAGCAGAGACGTCACGTTGCTGACAAAGGTCTGTATAGTCAAAGCTGTGGTTTTTCCAGTAATCATGTATGAATGCGAGAGTCGGACTGTAAAGAAAGCTGAGTGCTGAAGAATTGATGCTTTTGAACTGTGGTGTTGGAAAAGACTCTTGAGAGTCCCTTGGACTGCAAGGAGCTCAAACCAGTCAGTCTTAAAGGAAGTCAGTCCTAAATATTCATTGGAAGGACTGATGCTGAAGCCGAAACTCCAGTACTTTGGCCACTTGATGCGAAGAACTGATTCATTGGAAAAGATCCTGATGCTGGGAAAGACTGAAGGCAGGAGGAGAAGGGGACGACAGAGGATGAGATGATTGGATGGCATCACCGACTCAATGGACATGAGTTTGAGCAAGCTCCAGGTATTAGTGATGTACAGGGAAGCCTGGCGTGCTGCAGTCCATGGAGTCACAAAGAGTTAGATATGACTGAGCAACTGAACTGACTGACTGAAGCATAAAAATAATTTCATTTTTATCGTATTAAAATTTGTTAAACTTATATCTGAGAACAGTTACAATTAGATTTTTTAAAGTAATTAAAAGCAGTTAATTTGTAAAGATTTTGAATAATGATAATGCCATAAATTTCCTAAAGGAAATAACTTTGATTTATTCTTAAGATGGAACTAAAAGATGTTGAAAGAAAAATTGCACAGCAAGCAGCTAAACTCCAAGGACTAGATTTGGATCGAAGCGTTCAGCAAGTAAACCAGGAAAAACAAGAAAAACAACACAAATTAGATACAGGTAATAGAGTGTGTTTCCTTATAAAGACTAACATTCCAAGCATATGGTTTTTACCATTAATTTGATAACTGTTATGTGGACAAGGAACAGTCTTCCAGTCCACGGTATAGTCACTTTCTTTTCTCAAAAGCATCACTTCTCAGTTTCCTTTCTTTACAGAACAGACTTTGAATAATAGGAACTTTTGAATAATTAGTAATAGATGGAAAGTGAAAGTCGCTGAGTCATGTACATCTCTTTGCGACCACGTGGACTATAGAGTCCATGGATTTCTCCAGGCCAGAATACTGGAGTGGGTAGCCTTTCCCTTCTCCAGGGGATCTTCCCAACCCGGGGATTGAACCCAGGTCTCCTGCATTGCAGGTGGATTCTTTTACCAGCTGAGCCACAAGCATAGCCCAAATAATAGATAAGCTGTTCTCTTTCTCAGTCATACATGCCCTGTGAGCTCACCCCTGGCTCTTGGGAGAGCAGACGGGTTTGGGAGCTGGGTAGATTGTTCTGGCATTTTTCTTGCAGTTTGTGGGACCCACAGAAACTCAGCCATTGTGAATGCCACGGACCTATAAACTGGAAAGATGTTACTTAGAGTATTTTCTGTGCCCTTCCATTAATCACTGTATGGATGTGTTCTCATGCAGTTTCTAGTAAGATAGAATTGAACCGTAAGCTTATACAGGACCAGCAGGAACAGATTCAACACCTAAAAAGCACAGCAAATGAACTTAAATCAGAAAAACTTCAGATATCCACTAATTTACAACGTCGGCAGCAGCTAGAGGAACAGACTGTGGAATTATCCACTGAAGTTCAGTCCTTATACAGAGAAATAAAGGTAAAAACATTCATATGTATTTGTTATTTATAATTAGTTCAGATATATGAAGTGCTCTTTTTGGGACAATGGCCAAAATATGGTTATTGTGAGAATCAAATCAAAATGGTATACAGAACTTACACTAATAGGAAAAGACTTCTGGGAGAAGGTTTACTGGCCATAAGAAGAAAGAACTGGCTGCCTGGTTAAGTAGTAAACTTCCTGTTACTGGGGGTGGTCTGGTGGTGGCTGCTAACTCCGTATAAGGATTCGTACCTGTATTGGAGATTTGTCTTATCTAAAAATCCTACATGGATGGCAGACACTGCCTCTCAGACATAGCACTCTTCTTTGATTCCGGATGTAATTTCAGCGTACTTCCCACTACAATCAGCAGGCACTGAGTTGACACATGGAATGGAAGCTAATTGGCATCCCTCATCTAGTTTAATCAGACCTAAGTAAAAAGTGAAAGTGAGAGTCGCTCGGTCATGTCCGACTCTTGGCGACCCCATGGACTATATGGAATTCTCCAGGCCACAATACTGGAGTGAGTAGCTGTTCCCTTCCCCAGGGGGATCTTCCTAACCCTGGGATCGAAGCCAGGTCTTCTGTGTTGCAGGCGGATTCTTTACCAGCTGAACCACCAGGGAAGCCCCAAATCAAACCTAAGACTCAGCCAATTAAATTTTTGAACAGTTTTATAAAAAATAGTCTTATCTAGGTTTATAACTGCACATTCAGTAAGAACTAAGTATATTAGTGAATCTGTTGTTACTATAAATGTTTCTTAAGTAGTTTTAGATTACAGAATATCAGAGGCTTAGAGTATAGTATAAATAGTAGTACTACCTTTTTTATTTTTTTACTGCTTATAAAACACTGTGACATTGAAACTATTGTATCTCATTTTGCATTCAGTGTATCATTTTAATAAATGTGACAAAATTTCCTTGTTATAGAAAAAGAAGTTGAGACTTCCAGATATCCCATGATTTGTCCAAGTTCATACAGTTAGTAGGAGACAGAGTTAATTGACTGGTATATATCTTATGATATGTAAGACATCTGACTTCCTACCATACCTAACCACTTCCTAATATAAAATATACTGACACTGAACTAATTCTGAATAATTGTTTCTACCTTTATGAATTCACTAGGTACTTTAGGATCTTGTGAGGATCAGGGTTTTGAACAACAGTTATTATGCTATAGAGATGTTGCAAGGCCAAATGATGTGGACTTCTGATTAAAATAGTTTTTTGAAAACCCCTTTCTTTCCAAAATAAGTTAGGACACACCTACATCAGTGTACTAGTATGGGTTAATTACCATAAATATCTACTTAGCTTCAGCAAGCTAAGCTTAATGTCAGAAGTTCCTTTATGATCATATTTCCATCTGTGGAAGAAAGAACTGAACTGAAAGAGCTTTCCTGTTCTTCAGCTACACAGAGCTGATATGGACCCCTACAAACTCAGGGAAATTTACCTGAAGCCACATGTTCATGTAATTGGAAGCACATGGCGCAGATTAAGAATCAAGTCAGTGGTCTAAAAAGAACTGATACAAATGAACTTACAAAGCAGAAGGGGACTCACAGACCCAGAGAAAGAGCTCATGGTCGCCCGGCTGGGGGCGGATGAAGGAAAGGGATGATTAGAGAGTTTGGGGTATGCATGTACACACTACTATATTTAAAATGGATAACCAGCAAGGACCTACTGTGTAGCACAGAGAACTCTGCTCAATGTTATATGGCAGCCTGGATAGGAGAGGAGTTTGGGGGAGAATGGATACAGGTATATGTATGGCTCAGCCCCTTCCCTGTTCATCTGAAACTGTCACAACATTGTTAAGACAAAATTAAAATTTTGAAAAGAAAAAAAGAATCAAGTCAGTATAGCATATATGCTTGCTGGACACAGTATAGCTCAGTGGCTAAAGAGTGACTCTGGAGTTGAATGAGATTTGAATCCTGGCTCCTTCGTTTACTGGTTTTGGGGACCGTGGACAAATCATTTCTGTGCTCATCTGAAATTTAGCATGAAAATAATGGTACTTTCCTCATAGGGTTGTTGAAAGGAGCAAATGAATGATTTAATCATTTAAAGTATTTTTAAAGCCTGGTACATAGAAAGTGGTTTTATTATGACTATGAAGTCTGAAATAAGATAATGTAATGCTATTATATAAGGTCTTATATATTTTATATCTTTAGGATGCTAAAGAGCAGCTAAGCCCTTTGGAAACAACACTGGAAAAATTTCAGCAGGAGAAAGAAGAATTAGTCAACAAAAAAAATACAAGCCACAAAATAGCACAAGATAAAGTAAGATTTCATTTATTATACATTTACCAAAAACACTTTTTTAATTATTATATTAAAAGCACCTAGTTGGACACTGATATTTCACATGAAATTAAAAGCATGATAAAATAACATTTGTGACATAATCTTTTTAAAATAAGGATTAATTATAAATTATTTTGCTTTTTTTGTATTATTTTGCTTCTTGATTTAAACTATTAATAGAAGTTTGAGAATTGAGAGCTTTTAATCTAATCCCATAGCTAATAAAGGGAGGTCATAAAATTTGATTTGAGATAAAATACGTCAGTGATGGAAACTGGAACCAGCATTTCTAACTTCCAAGCCCATGTTTCACTGTATGCTCCTGTTAAGTTTTTGTTACCTTAAATAAGATATTCCTTGGAAATAAATCTTCCTAAATGCCTACTCCCAATATTTAATAAACATTTTTCTACAGATAAATGAAATCAAAGAGAAGGTAAAAAATATTCACAGTTACATGAAAGACATTGAGAATTATATTCAAGATGGAAAAGATGACTATAAGAAGGTAATTAAAACTTAATTGAATATAATTTAAAATGATTTGTTTATATTTTTATTTTTTGTGCTTAAGAAATTTTCTTTTTTGTAGCAAAAAGAAACTGAACTTAATAAAGTAATAGCTCAAATAAGTGAATGTGAGAAACACAAAGAAAAGATTAATAAGGAAATGGGAATCATGAGACAAGATATTGATACACAGAAGGTAGGTCCTTTTTCTGCTGATGATTTATGGTGGTATTTATACCAGTAACATTCTTACCTTTTTTATTTTTTACTCTTCAATACTTGCATTGAGTAGATATGAAAACAGTAGGGAAAAGCAATTCTTGTGTATATATTTATATAAAAAGTATGTTTCTCTTTTACGTCATTGAGAGACAAAGCAAATTTTCCTGTGGTACTATAAAAAGAGACATATTTTCATTTGTAAAATGCAATTTTAAAAAAGTACACTTGGTGTAACGTAAGTTATTGTGATTCTTTAGATCATAACATTTTTTTCTGATTTTTTTTTAATTGAAGTATAGTTGGATTACAGTGTTGTGTCAATTACTGCTGTACAGCAGAGTGACTCAATTATGTATTATACATACACTCATTTTCATACTCTTTTCCATTTTGGTTTATCACAGGATATTGATATGGTTCCCTGTGCTATACAGTAGGACTTTGTTGTCTGTCCATTCTATATATACCAGTTGCATCTGCTAATCCCAGCTCCCAGTCCCCAACCTCTCTCACATCCCTCCCCCTTGGCAACCACTAGGCTTCTTTCTGTGTCCATGATTCTGTTTCATGTGTGTGCATGCATGCTCAATTGTGTCTGACTCTTTGTGACCCCATGGAATGTAGCCCACCAGGCTCCTCTGTTCATGGGATTTCTCAGGCAAGAGTACTGGAGTGGGTTACCATTTCCTTCTCCAGGGGATTTTCCTGACCCAGGGATTGAACCCGCGTCTCTTGCCTCTCCTGCAGTGGCGGGCGGATTCTTTACCACCGTGCCACCATAGGTTCCTTTGTGTCATATTTTAGATTCTCTATATAAATGATACCGTATGGTATTTGTCTTTGTTTTTCTGACTTCAGGTAGTGTAATCTTGAGTGGCATCCATGTTGCTGCAAATAGAGTTATTTCATTCTCTTTAACGGCTGAGTAATACTCCATATGTATGTACCACAGCTTTATTCATTTGTCAGTGGACATTTAGGTTACTTCCATGTCTTGGCTGTTGTGAATAGTGCTGCTGTGAATGTGGAGGCTGCATGTATCTTTTTGAATTATAATTTCATCTGGATGTATGCCCAGGAGTGGAGTTGCTGGTTCATATGGTAATTGTTTTCAATTTTCTGAGGAATCTCCATCCTATTTTTCCACAGTGGCTGCACCAATTTATATTCCCACCAACAGTGTAGGAGGGTTCCCTGAGAAAAGCAATTCTAATAACATTGTGATTTCTTCTTTCCTTTTTTGTTTTCAGTAAGAGACTTCCTTGGTAAAAATTTAAACATAAAAACATAAAATTAAAAGTCTCCCTCCCCTGCTGACAATTGTCAGTCTTACTTCTCTGTATTATTCTTAAATGTTGTAAGTAGACTATACATTGTTTTTCATTTGATTCCTTTATTTGCTTTCTCTATTAAAGAAATTAATTTCTACCGTATAATTAAAATCACATTGAGAAAATAATTTTTAACATGTCTTATATGAACATGATGGTTAATATCTTTAAAAACTATACTGTTTCTCTGTTCTTGCTGTTTTGAACAAAATTTAATGTTTGAATGCTTTAAACACTTGGTTATAAATAATGGTTAAAATCTCTTTAAAGATTAGCCATATCTTAAATATGAGTATCAGTTCAGTTCAGTTGCTCAGTCGTGTCCGACTCTTTGTGACCCAGTGAACCGCAGCACGCCAGGCCTCCCTGTCCATTACCAACTCCCAGAGTTTACCCAAACTCATGTTCATTGAGTCAGTGATGCCATCCAGCCATCTCATCCTCTGTTGTCCCCCTCTCCTCCTGCCCTCAATTTTTCCCAGCATCAGGGTCTTTTCAAATGAGTCAGCCCTTCGCATCAGGTGGCCAAAGTATTGGAGTTTCAGCTTCAACATCAGTCCTTCCCATATTAGTATCAGTCAGAGGTCAATTGAATCTCTGCCATCTAATAAAGGCTATATAAATTTATGATGCATATATAATAGTTACCATTAGCTTATTATGTGTGTTTTCTATTTAAGATCACAATCTGTAAATAAAGTCCATACAAATATACAGAGATAGTTAAGATAATACCAGTCTGTGACCCTTTTCAAGTTGATGGTCTAAATTTAGTAGATCTGACTACATTAGTTTACTTTTATAACCTACCTTGTTCTAGAAGTTGTTTACTAATTATTCACATAAAGCAATGCTGAGTAATAAATTAATGAGAAAATGAAACTGTAGAAATAAGGAGAAGAAGAAGGACAGTGAAGCAGGAGAGTACTAAGTATATAAAATGTAGGCCGTGAAATCTTACATGCTTGCTGAAGATCTCAGTAGTCACATGAAAAGAGAAAGTCATAGTTAAGATTCACATTGTTTCAAAACTGAAAACAAACCAGTTTCCTGGACTGAGACCAGAGAAAAATGTCTCTGTAGGCATTCATGGAAAGAGAGGAAGACACTGTATAGACTAATAGAAACCAGGTTTTCAACAAACTTCATGGGGCTTTTTTTTTTTTCTGAGGCCTTTTTTTTTGCAGTGTGTTTCGGTACCTTTATTATCCCTTGAGGAAGGTTCTGTAGAAGGTGGTATGCTTGGAGCCTAAAATAAATGTTAGAGTGTTTGGAGAGCAAAAGTTAGCTATAGGCACCTATCAAAATCACATGGGTTTTTCCCACTCCTAAGTATATAACCAAGAACTTAAAATATATGTTTGCATGATGCTGCCACTGCTGCTAAGTCACGTCAGTCATGTCTGACTCTATGCGACCCCATAGACAACACCCCACCAGGCTCCCCCGTCCCTGGGATTCTCCAGGCAAGAACACTGGAGTGGGTTGCCATTTCCTTCTCCAATGCCTGAAAGGAAAAGTAAAAGTGAAGTCTCTCAGTCGTGTCTGACTCTTAGCATCCCCATGGACTGCAGCCTACCAGACTCCTCGTCCATGGGATTTTCCAGGCAAGAGTACTAGAGTGGGTTGCCATAGCCCTCTCAAATATATTTGCATAAAATATGGAAAACAGCCCAAATTGTTATCACCTGATGAATGGATGAACAGAATGTGGTATATTCATATATATTTACCAGGAATCTCCAGAGAAACAGAACCAATAAGAGACTGATAAATACAGATAAAGATATAAAAAAAAAAATACAGATAAAGATATAGACAAAGATAGTTATCGTAAGGAATTAACTCATGTGATTGTGGAGGCTGAGAATTCCCAAGATTTGTGGTTGGCAAGCTGGAGACCCAGGAGAGCTGATGGTGTAGTTCTGGCCTGAGAACTAGGAGAGTTAAAATATTCTCTCGATCCAAGAAGAGCCAAGGATTCACCTTAAATATGAAGACAGGGGAAAAAACCACCATCCCAGCTCATACAGTCAGGCAGGATGATTACCCCTTAATCAGCCTTTTTTGCGCTGTTCAGGTCTTTAGTTGACTGGATATGGCCCATCCACATTAGGAAGGGTAGTCTGCTTTATTCCATCTACCAATTTAAATTTTAATCTCACCCAGAAACACTGTCATAGACAGCATAGTGTTTGACCAGTGTCTAGGCACCCTGTGGTGTCAAGTTGACACACAAAATCAACCGTCACGGAATATTAGTGAAGTCATTCAGTCGTGTCCAACTCTGTGACCCCATGGACTGTAGCCCACCAGGCTCCTCTGTCCATGGGATTTTCCAGGCAATAGTACTGGAGTGGGTTGCCATTTCCTTCTCCAGGGGATCTTCCCAACCCAGGGATCGAACCCAGGTCTCCCGCATTGTAGAGAGACACTTTACCATCTGAGCCACCAGGAAAGTCCTCACGGAATATTACTCAACCATTGAAAGTAAGGAAATAATAGATGCTATAATCTGGACAAACCTTGGAAGCATTATGCTTAAATGAAAGAAGTCAGTCACAAAAGGCCATATTGTATGATTCTATTAACATGAAATGTATAGAATAGGCAAATCATAGAGACAGCAGATTAGTGTTGCTTGGGATAAGGGGGAGGGAGAGAAAAGGGAATAGAGAGTGACTACTAATGGGTGTGGAGTTTGGGGGGCAATAAAATGTGCTGGAATTAGCACTTTATGAATACACTGAAACCACTGAATTGAAAAAAGTGGCAAATTTTGTGGTATATGAGTTACATCTCAATTAAAAAGAATAAGTCACCTGGGTTATTGAAAATACACATCTGTCTCCATTCCAGATCAATAAATCAGAACCTCTGGGGCATGGGCAGAGGCATGTATATTTTGTTAAAGGTCCTCAGGAGTTCCAGTGTATCAGTTACTGAGTCAGAGCACTGTATAGCTTTCAGGAAATTGCTCTATAAATGGCATTTTCCCCAACTAGACTTTTGGTGAATTTTGGAATGTAGTTTATTCAGCATATTACTCTATCACAAGTACCTGTAATGCAGCTAATTTTCATGTTTCCTTTAGGTGGCAAACCACATGCATTAACTACTCTCTGAACTGAGTGATTGGGATTACTATCAAACAGTTGAAGAACCTAACAGCATATTTATGTACTTAAGCCCTATTAAATTTACTCCACAGAATTAAAAAATTTGGAAGTTTAATAATCTTCCTCATTTTTCAGATGAAGGAAACTGGAGGTAACCTGACTTGCCAAAGGTCATAAAAGTAATAAGAGTCAAACTTGACCCTACATTGTCAAATTGCTAGTATAATGGAAAAACAGTTTTATGACTGCATCTAGTTTTTTCTGATACTTTCTCTCTTCCTCCTCTGATACTTTATATTTTGAAGACTGTAACTGGAATTTTTACTGCTAAAGAGTACTGGAGTGGGTTGCTATTTCCTTCTCCAGGAGATCTTCCCAACCCAGGGATCGAACCTGGGTCTCCCGCATTGCAGGCAGACACTTTACCATCTGAGCCACCAGGGAAGACTCAAAGTACAAGGACAGATTTGACCCCCCAAAAATTTCACTAGCTTATTGAGCTAAGCGTTGTATTTAGTACTTTTTATATACAATAACTATTTTAACATTAAAGTAGTTCTCTTGACAGGTGGTATTATTGTCCCTATGTTACAAGTAAACTGAGGCTCAGAGAATTTAAACTAGTTTGCCCGAAGTCATCCTGTTTGAGAGTTGCAGTGCTGAGATTTGAGCCTAGGTATTTCTGACTTCAAAGCCTATACTCTTTAACTACTGTGCCGAATACTGTCTTCCTGAATGAAAAAGCAATTAGAAGCTGACCTGAAAGAAACGTCTAGCTTTCTGGTGACCGTGCAGGCTAACAGACCAGGAATATTATTTCATGCAAAAAATCAGTCTCACCTAAGAATGTGATAGCCCTTCAGAGAATCCTTTCAGGTATTCATTGAAACAAATGCCATTGTTCTGTTAGATAAAAGCAAGCAATGCCACATTCTTTTGTTCCTAATAAGGAAGAAGTATCAACATAGTCCCTCATGGAAGAATCTTGGGGAATCATAGCAGCTGTGGTGGTACATTAGGTTGCCTTGGCAACAAAAGGTAGTTTACAACTATATCGTTTTTGTCGTCTCTAGCTTATTATGATGCCTTTAATAGATATGTATAGATTTACATTATTAGTTGTAGGAAAACTGTAAGGAGCCTTAATGAAGTTAAAAAAAAAACAAAACAGCAAAACTCAGGATAGTGATTTATAGATGGGCAGGGTTGGATGTGAACATTAAGCATGTGAGAGAAGTGGCTTCTCTTCTGATCTCCCACTTCCCAAAACCGTGGTGACTCTGGTGTCATTACTTTGGCAACAAAACGTTATTATCAAAGATCTGCCTCCTCCCCTCACCCCCACTTCCCTCCACTCTGAGTTTTTCTCAGGTTGCTGTAGAAGGGTCTTTGAAAAGGCCTGACTCCAAACTTAAGGTAAATTTTTTATATTCAGGCTCTTTGGGGCCAAACCACCATTGTTTTGCAGGAAGACTTTTTCTCCCTAAGTTGCAAAGAGTCAACTTATAAATTGTATTCTGTTTGTCTCTTGACAACATAGTCCATTATAATCACCAGGAAAACTACTGAAATAATTGTGTGGTGCTGCTGCCACCAAATGATTTAATGGTTACTTTTTAAGGACAAAACTACTCAACAAGAACAGCTAAATTTAAAGTTTTTCAGTTCAATTCAGTGGCCAGAAAAAAAGTCATCAAGTATACAGACATACTATTTTTGTGAAACTTCTTACTGCCTTGTCAGCTTGAAGGTGAAGATCTTATCTGACATACTGTATAAAATGGTCTTGGCACATGTTAGTAGACAAATACAACTGGGGAAAAAGTGGGGGAGACTGATAGTAGTCTTGCTCTCTTGTATCTTTTAGATCAGTGGGCTCCATTGTGAGGTTCTTAGGAAAGATGACCCTATGGGGCCTAGGTATGAAATACTGAAAATCTAGCTGTGCGTTTTCTCTCATCATTTAAATGTCTGTTTTGTGTGTATATAGGCCTTCCAGATTGTCTAGGCCTGGAGGTCCCTTTACACTGGCTTCTCCCTCTGCTGAGTTACACATGAGTCTAAGGCAGAATTGGTACTGCCTGTTGCCAGTTACCTGCTATGAATCACATGTTGGTAACTTGATTATTTTTGTTAATGAATTTAATATTTACATTTAGATACAAGAAAGGTGGCTACAGGATAACCTTACTTTAAGAAAAAGAAATGAAGAGCTAAAAGAAGTTGAAGAAGAAAGAAAACAACATTTGAAGGAAATGGGTCAAATGCAGGTTTTACAAATGAAAAAGTACGTTTTTAAAAATAGTCTTTAGTTTAAATAAAGGTCCTTATTATTGACATGTGAAATATATTCAATGCATTTTTTTTTTTTTAAGAATTTAAACCTGTGCCCAGAGTGTCCTTTCAAACTTGAAAGAAGGTGGGCACTTGCATACAAATACATTTAATGGCTTTATAAACCAAATTACTGAAGAAGTAGTAACACAGAATTTATAGTCACATTGTAACTATGCAGTGATAGCCAGTATTAAACATATCTAATTCACAGACTTTAGCAAGCCTGCTTCACAAGTTAATGGTAGAAAGAATATCTGGCCTCTGAACCCTGCCTGGGTCAGTGCTTATGCTTTCTGTAATTGCTAGCGGAGTTACAGCCCGTTCTTTGTCCTTGGTGACCCATTGTACCTGGTCCCAGTTATAATTATGTGCCAGCCAAAGCATTTGATTAATTAGATTCTTCTTTCATCTGGTTTTATTGATACTTACTATAGTTGCTATAGCTGCTACAGCAGAAAATATTTTATTCTTGGTTTCTTTGCCTTATGAATTCTGTAAGAAGCTGGTTGATGCTGAGGCAGTAGTCTGGTGTTAAAGATTGTACTAGCCAAACAGTTTTTGGTCCCACCTCAGCTGGTTAGATATACTCATTCATTCAGCCATTCCTTATGGAATTTTCATTTTTCTTCTTGACTTCACAAAGAAATCTGGATCAAAGAATGCTTAGGTTTTTCTGAAAGATATAATAAACTGAAATTTAATTTAGTCATTAAAACCCAACAAAAAGTTACTCCTGTGTTATTGTAAGTTCTCTTGGTTTGGTCATTTTCAATCTCATATATCAAGGAACTAAGACTTAACTAGAAGAGCTCTTTATCTTTCAGCCTGTTTGTTTTTTATGCATTAGGACACTGAGACCCAGAAAAAAGGATAATAGGAAATTAGAATGAAAGCCAGGAACATGACCCAGATATCCTAGCTTCCAAGCTGTACTCTTTAACATTGTAATGTTGGTGCTCTTGGTGGCAAGTTGGACGGGGGGGAAGCTTATAGAAAAAGCCTTTAAATGAAACCGTATATTCCTTGCTACTAAAGACCAAAATCAGATATTTTTATAATTCCTTCTGTAATTGGCACATAACAGTGCATTTCACATTCATTCAGACTGCTAAGCACAACTGCTCTTTTTCAAACCTTTCTTCAAACAGGATACAACAGCAATGTCAACAAAACAGAAATCAGGCCAGTTCTTTAAGTATATTCATAAACTTGAGAGGCGTGCTTGGCAAATAAGAGGACACTTAATAAGTAATTGTTGAATGAAGATTTTTAAAGCATATGTTAAAATCTGCATTATCTACCAAGTTATGAGAAAAGTTTAAGTATTTTACTTTTTTGATCAGTGTGATGCTTTTTATACTTATTTAAGAGAACTTTGTTTTCATAGAGGAAAATAAACCATTAGTAGTATTACAACATAAATTAATAGTTTGAGGTAAAATTTTATTTTGTCTAACATACTGTGAACAAACTGATGAAACCTGTTAGTAACTTCTCAGAGTTGTACACTTAGATCACAGTGAGAAGTTTATAAATTTGTAATATTAATCACCAAAAGTACTTTACTTTGGTTAATGTGTAAACATCAGGAACTTTTTCAGTGTTCACATGTTATGAGAGTACTTTATTCAGCACACACAAATCAGCTGTTTAGAAACCTGGATGCTTCAGAGATTTGGAAAGAAGAAAGTTTTCTTTAGTATTGAAGCCTTAAAGAAAAAGCAAGGAAAGACTGTATTCTGATTGCAAAGAGAATGATATATTTATCTAGCTGAAGAAATCTGGCTTTTCTACTGTGGGCTGCTAAAATCTAAAAATGGTACTCATTTGTTATTTTCCCTCCTAGTGAACATCAGAAGTTGGAAGAAAAAATAGACAATATAAAAAGAAATCACAGTTTGGCAATAGGACGACAGAAAGGTTATGAGGAAGAAATTATTCATTTTAAGAAAGAACTTCGAGAACCTCAATTTCGGGATGCTGAGGAAAAGTACAGGGAAATGATGATTATTATGAGAACAACAGAGCTTGTGAACAAGGATCTGGACATCTATTATAAGACCCTTGACCAGTAAGTACTGGGGATTTGGTTCCTACTGCAGTCAGTATCAACTAGCATAATTTAGTCTTAGCACTCCCTTTTAACTTTTTTAATGTATTTCATACCTAGCAGAGAATAGAAAAATGTATGTATGTATGTTAAGTAAAGCGTGCTTACTTGAATTACGAAATCAAGTTATAAGGCATATTAATATTAACGAGCATCATGACCCCACTCCCATACCCGATCTGAGAACTCTACCACTATCACTGACTACCGTCCACTGAGACGCTCCTCCTCATCTCAGGCACTTGTCATCCCCACTCCCTGTAACTGCTGACACAGATTTTTGCTCTCTCTGCTTTCAAAAAAAAAATTTTGTAAAGTATATCACTTTTTTAGCTTTAAAACAAATGATATTCTTTGTACTCTTCTAGAATTTTTTTTTTTTTTTTCTTGTTTTGCTTTTATTAAGTTGCTTATAGCTGTGGTTGATGCATTTTCAGTGATGTACAGAATTCTGTTGTGGAAATTACCATAATGTATCCATTTTCTGGTAGATGGACGTTTGGGTTGTTTCCAGGCCTTTACTAATCTAACCCTTATTGCTAGGAACATTTGTGTCATGTGGAGTAAAAATGTAGGAGATTCTCTGGAGTACACGTGGGAGTAAAATTGCTGGGTTGCAGGGTATGGTGTTTCACAAAATAATGTTAAATTATTTTCCAAAGTAGTTTTAATGATTTATACCACTAACAGAATATAATAGTTACCTTTGATGTATGTTGTGACATTGACTTCGCTGATTTTAGTTTTTGCAGGTTAATGGGTTTTAAATGATAAATCATTATGGTCTTCATTTGTAGTCCCTTGATTTAAAAGAAAAAAAGATTTCGGTTTTGCTGGGTCATTACTGTGGGGCGTCTTTTCCTAGCTGTGGGGAGTGCAGGGCTACTCTCCAGTTGCGGTGTACGGGCTTCTCTCGTTGCGGGGTCTTCTCTTGTAGAGCACAGGCTTCAGGGTGTGTGGGCCTCAGGAGCTGCCATCCCTGTGCTCCAGAGCACAGGCTGTGATTGTGGCCCACAGGCTCTGTAGTCGTGGCAGATGGGCTTTAGTTGCTCTGCTGCTCTGGGATCTTCCTGGCCCAGGGATTGAACCTATGTCTCCTGCACTGGCAGGCGGATTCTTTACCCCTGAACCACGAGGAAAGCTTTGCAGTCCCTTGATTTCTAATGATGCTGAACATCTCTGTGTTTGATCATGTTTCTTCTTTGAAATATTTGTATTTTGTACCCATTTTTAATGTACTGTTGGTGGTCTTACAGGTTTGCATGTGATCTTTTTACTTTCTTCTAGTGTCTTTTAATAAACAGATTTGATTCTTAGGTAGTTATATTTACTCATCTTTTTAGGTTAGCTCTTTTGTGTCTTGTTTAAAAAATCCTTCCCTATTCCCGCATTTTCTTCTAAAAGTTCTAAAGTTTCTTTCACACTCAGATACATTTAGGTATCTAATTCTAAATTGAATTCTGTTTTTTTTGGAATATAGTTGCTTTACAGTGTTGTGTTTGCAGTACAACAAAGTGAATCAACTCCTCTTTGTCTTTTAACTAGTGAATGTAGTCCATTCATTGGATTGTGATTGATTACTTAGTTGTATTTATTTCTGTTTTTCTTTCCTACTTCCCTGACTTCTGTGGGATTGATTTATTTTTCTTTATTCATCTTTTCCCTCTTCTTTGGGTTGTAAATAATATGCTTTAGTTATTTGGATGTTTCCCTTTACTTTTTTTTAACATTCATATTCGACCTAAAAATCAAGTGTTTTGATTCCCAAAGGGTTACTAGAGAAACATTACCAGCATCACCTTGGAACTTATTAGAAATGAAAATTCTCAGTCTCCACTGCAGATCTGGTACATTAGAAATGTTAGGGACAAGGCTTAGTGGGCTGTGCTTTAACAAGCCTTCCAGGTGATTACAGTGCACATCAAAGTTTAGGAACCATGGCTCTGATATGACTTGTTTTACGTTCTTCCAAAACGTTCATTTCTCCTATCTGCTGTGTTTCTATTGCCTGGTATTTTCATTTAACCTTATTTTTATATGTCAGATTAGAAAATAATTAATGTGGTTCATAGCGCTTATCGATAAACCTACATTTACCAATTTCTTACAAATCTTCCTTCTTTAGGTTCAGTTTCTTTCCTTTTTTGAAGTATATCCTTTAATAGTTTTTTTCAGTGAAGAATTGTGAGTAGTAAATTCTTTTTCAGTGTGAAAATCTTTGCTCTCAATCTTGATACTTTAGGTGAGCACAGAGTTCGAGATTGAAAGGATGTTTTTTTCCTTTCGGTACTTTGAAAATATTCCATTTCTTCTTGATCTCCATGATTGCTGTTGAGAAATCATTCTAATTATTCTTTTGGAAGTAATCTGCCTTTTTCCTCTGGTTCTTTTAAGAGTTTTCCCTTATCTCTTGTATTCTGCATTTTTGGGGAGTGTGTCTAGATGTAGGTTTAGTTTTAGTTCTATTTAAGAATTATGCTTATTGATCTGAGGATTGATACCTTTCATTAATTTTGGAAAGTTCTCACGTATTCTCTCTTCAGATATTATCCTTTCCCCATTTCTTACTATTCTTCCCACCTTCATTTGTCATTAGACATAAATAAACCTTTATTCTTTCCTCCACATTGCTTAATGCCCCTTGCATATACTGGTAATACCCTGGGTAACACCCTGATGAAGACCTTCCAGTGCACAGATCCTTTAGCTGCTGCTTATACTGCCTGTTGAGGTGTCCCTTTTTCATCTATTTTTCATTTCAATATTTCAAGATATTTTTCAATTCTGTAAGTTTTATTTTACTCATTTTCAGAAATTTTTATTTTTCTTAATGTATTTTTCCTTAGTGTTTTGATTCCTTCTTGTATGTCTTTACTCATTTTAAATATAAATTATATTCTTTTTCACAGTCATTTTTTAATTTCACACTTTTAGGAGTCTATTTCTGCTATATTGTGTGCTGACTCTAGCTCTAGGGAATTATTTCTTGGGTTTCATGTAGTATTTAATTGTAAACTCATCTTTAGTGAGTTTTTTTTTCCTCTATGAAGCGCCCCTGTGACTTTTTTATGTGGATGTCCTTCCACTTAGTTGTTTTGTTATCTGTTAGACACTCTAGGGCTAACACTGGTCTGAATCTAGTTTTTATGTTAATTTTTCAATTTGGGAGTTCCTGAACTACACTGGTGGTATAATAAAGGACCTTAAACTCTTGGAAGGGATTTGCCCAGGACTTTGAACTCTCAGCTTATTAACTTTCCACTTTTTCACTGAAGTTACTGTTCAAGAGTCTCAGCTTTTATGTTGGGAGTCACTTCTCTTTGCCTCACTTGGGCCCTATACCTCATCTTCTGTCCTAGGTGAGAATACCTAAACCCTGGGTTATGAAAATAATAACTAAATTCAGCTGCAGTTATCATATCACACACTGACCATTCTGGTTTTTAGTTCTCTGTTTCCACCACATAGAGAGTTGCCTTTCTTCTAAACTCAGCTATACTCTCAAATAATTTTTGTTCTAAATCTGTCTAGCATCTCTAAGCATTTTATCAAGAGAATGATCAGTTACCTTAGATTTTGTTTGTTACTGTTTCCTAAAAAGGAATATATCCTCCTTGAGAGAATCTATGTTTTAAGGCTTCCTCTGGAAAGAGCCTAGTGAACAGACCAGCCTCAGCATTGGGAATCAGACCACAAGCTCAGGAGGACAGGAAGACCCCACTTTGCAGTGTGAGGATTCTTTTAGTTCATGATGATAACAAGGGTGGCCCCAGAATCACTTAGCTATAACTCTGGCATGTACAGGTTTTAGAGAGTACATAGTCTTTCAAGGTAAGTGAAGACTGGAAGTGAGCCAATTATGTTAGTCATTTTTAAAAATAAATACTAGTAAGGTTTTTGTTGGATTAAGTTCGGCTTCTGTAATGAAGGAACACATCTTTTGTCCTCGTTGTCAGTGAGCAAATAAGCTAACATTACAATGCTCCTTGGGTTCAGAAAGGCTCGTGGATATGTATGTCTGTACCAAGTAGGAACTTTTATTCCCCTTGTTCCTTAATGTCCTCAAATATTGAAATCTCCCCTAGATTTTTAGATCCAGCAGTTGTTGAGATTTCATGTTCTAAAATAAGAGCAAATGCAGGACATTATTAAAGAGTCCTTGCCTGGTAGACTATTACATATACAACATTTGTCTTTTTAAAAAAAACTTCCATAATTCTTTTTAGTATATCCAGCTATAGGCATATATGCCTTTAGAAGGCTTATTACTTTTTGAATTCTTTAACAGCTGATGCTGTGTATGTGGTAAATGTTCTGAACATTTTTCGAGTGCTAAGGAATAGGAAACCCAATCCTTACTGGCAAGTTTATTTAAAGAGACAAAAACCAAAACAGATTTTTATCAGTAAAAATCTGTACAGAATAGGATAACTTAACTTGGTTTTGATGAAAAAAATTAAGCTGAGTCTTAAATAGCAAGAACTGTTTGTATAAAAGTTGATAAATTGTACCTTTTTGAGGCCTGAAAAAAAATCCATAATTTGTTGTTAAAAGTATTGTCTCTAGTCTCTAGAGACTATCTGAATCTGACTTGACATTTAGCAAGTTATTTAAATACCCTGAGCTTCAGTTTTCTTATCTATAAAACGGAAATTTTTTTTTAAGTCCATTATAGCAGTCATTGTAGAGTCAGAATTAAAAGGGAAACTCACAGGTTGTTTTGTCCGGCTCTCCTTGTCATGTTACAGTCTTTAACGTATATTGTTAAATTCTCTCTTTCTTAAGGGCACTAAGGAACTTGACCAAGAAAGCGTTAGCTGTCTGTTGTTTCTATCTAAACATGCTTTAAGACGAAATTTCTGGGGCAGGGGCTGTGCAGAGGAGATACTAATAGTAATTAAATACTTAATATGTGTTGTTCAGTTGCTCAGTCATGTCCGACTCTTTGCAACTGCAGCACGTCAGGCTTCCCTGTCCATCACCAGCTCCCGGAGCCTACTCAAACTCATGTCCATGGAGTTGGTGATGCCATCCAACCATCTCATCCTCTGTCATCCCCTTCTCCTTCTGTCTTCAATCTTTCCTGGGATCAGGGTCTTTCCAGTTAGTCAGTTCTTCACATCAGGTGGCCAAAGTATTGGAGTTTCAGCTTCAACATCAGTCCTTCCAGTGAATATTCAGGACTGATTTCCTTTAGGATGGACTGGTTGGATCTCCTTGCAGTCCAAACGACTCTCAAGAGTCTTCTCCAACACCACAGTTCAAAAGTATCAATTCTTCAGCACTGAGCTGTCTTTATAGTCCAACTCTCACATCGATACCTGACTACTGGAAAAATCATAGCTTTGACTCTACAGATCTTTGTCGGCAAAGTAACGTCTCTGCTTTTTAATATGTCTGTTACAGCTTTTCTTCCAAGGAGCAAGCATCTTTTAATTTCATGGCTGCAGTCACCATCTGCAGTGATTTTGGAGCCCAAGAAAATAGTCTGTCACTGTTTCCATTGTTTGCCCATTTTTGCCGTGGAGTGATGGGACCAGATGCCATGATCTTTGTTTTCGGAATGTCGAGTTTTAAGCCAGCTTTTTTACTCTCCTCTTTCACCTTCATCAAGAGGCTCTTTAGTTCCTCTTCACTTTCTACCATATGGGTGGTGTCATCTGTGTTAGCCATAATTTAATTGAATTCTATCTCAACAAACTGTCGAAGATTGTTAAAGAGATGGGAGTACCAGAACACCTTACCTCCTGAGAAATCTGTATGCAGGTCAAGAAGCAACAGTTAGAACCGGGCATGGAACAATGGACTGGTTCCAAATTGGGCAAGAGTATGTCAAGGCTGTATATTATCACCCTGCTTATTTAACTTATATGCAGATTACATCATGAGAAATTCCAGCTGGATGAAGCACAAGCTGGAATCAAGATTATCGGGAGAAATATCAATAACCTCAGATATGCAGATGATACCACCCTTATGGCAGAAAGCCATTACTTCATGGCAAGTAGATGGGGAAACAGTGGAAACCGTGACAGCCTTTATTTTCTTGGGCTCTAAAATCACTGCAGATGGTGACTGCAACCATAAACTTAAAAGACGTTTGCTCCTTGGAAGAAAAGCTATGACCAACCTAGCCAGCATATTATAAAGCAGAGACAATACTTTGCCAACAAAGGTCCGTATAGTCAAAGCTACAGTTTTTCCAGTAGTCAGTTTTGGATGGGAGAGTTGGACCATAAAGAAAGCTGAGCGCCAAAGAATTGATGCTTTTGAACAGTGGTGTTAGAGGAGACTCTTGAGAGTCCCTTGAACTGCAAGGAGATCAAACCAGTCAATCAATCCTAAAGGAAATCAGTCCTGACTATTCATTGGAAGGACTGATGCTGAAGCTGAATGAGCTCCAGTACTTTGGCCACCTGATGCAAAGAACTGACTCGTTGGAAAAGACCCTGATGCTGGGAAAGATTGAAGGCAGGAGGAGAAGGGGATGACAGAGGATACGATGGTTGGATGGCATCACCAACTTCTTGGAGTTGGTGATGGACAGGGAAGCCTGGCGTGCTGCAGTCCATGGGGTTGCAAACGTCAGCCACAACTGAGCGACTGAACTACTACTGTAGACCTGTAAAGAGCAAGTATTCATCAGAGAGATCAAGCAGACTGTCCAGAATTACCCAGCTAAATGGTAGAGATAAAATTAGATCTCAGAACTAAGGCCTTTCTACTCCCACTATGCTGTGCTGCTACCACCATCCGTCACCCCTCTTTTTTAACCTTTAGAAAACAAATATTTATATTAAAAATTTTCCTTTTACTTAACTCATACTTCTTGGTTAAGTATTTTATACCTCCTCAGCAAACTGTGTATATATGTATGTGCAAAATATATCTTGTCATGTGCATTAGGATTTTGTTCAATTAAGATTTGAGTGCTTGTACATTTGGTACTGTTTAGATATTGTATACTAAGTATGTAGAGATGAAGAAACAAAGTTCAGAAATAAATCCGTAAATGGTGAAAATTAACCATGATGATGGGAATAACTGAGGGTCTACTTTAGGCCTTTTCTAAGGCAGGATCTTTTTTGAGACTGTGACATTTAAGCTGGAATGTGATCCATGCAAGATATGCAGAAAGCGGAGATTCAGGCATTCCAGATGGAAAGAGAACTGATGCAGAGGCCCTAAGACCAATACAAACATGAGGTGTTCAAGGAATAGGAAGAAGGCAGGGGTGTCTGGGTACAGTGAGCAGGGGAATCAGGTCAGAGAGGAGTGGTCCCCAGAGCATGCCATGCCTTGCAGCTTTGGTTAATAGTTCGATTTTATTCAAAGTGTGATGAGAAGTCACTGGAGTGTTTGAAGCAGGGAGGTAGTATAGCCCGATTCGTAGTTGGAAGAAATCACACTTGTTGCTGTGTAGAGAATGGATTGTGGAGGCACGCGGGAGAGTGGTGGACTGGACCAGGATGGTAGCCGTGGAAATGGAGAGCAGTAGATGGGCTCAAGTTTTGTTTTGGAAATAGAATTTACAGGCCTTGCTTCTGAACTGAATGTAGGGGAGGAAGGGGGGGGGGGGGGCAAAGGAAGACTGATCCTACATATTTTTTCATGAGCAATAGGATGTTGGGGGAGCAAATTCCCACTCCCTGAAAGGGGCAGGATTGGGGAGGAGAAAGTGTTTTGGACACTTGAAGTTTGAGGTGCACTTTAAGTAGTGATGTAAGGGAGGCAGTTGGATCTATAATTTAGAGTCTACAGTTCAAGGGAAAGCTATACATTTAGGAATTATCAGGACTGATGCTGAAGCTCAAACCCCAGTACTTTGGCCACCTCATGCGAAGAGTTGACTCATCGGAAAAGACCCTGATGCTGGGAGGGATTGGGGGCAGGAGGAGAAGGGGACAACAGAGGATGAGATGGCTGGATGGCATCACCAACTCGATGGACATGAGTTTGGGTGGACTCCGGGAGTTTGTGATGGACAGGGAGGCCTGGCGTGCTGCGATTCATGGGGTCGCAAAGAGTTGAACACGACTGAGCGACTGAACTGAACTGAACTGAACTGATGTAGTATTTAAAGCCATGGAATGAGATTACGTATGGAATAATTGTGGAAGAGATGGGAAGGGTCCCAAAACTCATGTTTACTAATGGAGTGAAGAAGTAGCTGATGAAGAAGGAAAAAAAAATTAGAGGCATAGTAGCTTGAAAACCAAGGAAAGAAACTATTTCAGGAATCTAATGTTATTGAGAGGTCAAATGAGATAAGGATTAAGAAGTGACCCTTGATTTGATAAAATGGAGACTGTTCATGACTTTGAGGAACAAACTTAGTGGCATGGTTGGAACTGAAGCCTTAGCGTTGAATGAGGAGACAGTAGGTGGTAAGAAATGAAGACAGTGAGTACAGTGAACTCTTTATTAAAAAAAAAAAAAAATTTCTGTTGTGAAGAGTAGCAGGAAAATGGGGGCTGACTAGAAGGGGCTTGAACACCAAAGTAGGTATGTAGACTGGTTTTATCCTGAATCTTCTATTTTTTTAAATCCTAAATCTTAAGTGTACGTGATTCTGCTATAAAGTAGCTCTTCCTCTTAGTACACTGACTTGCAGACCTGGGGTTTCATAGGTGTTAACTGAATGGAAAACTGTACCTAGAAGCCCTCCAGCTAACCCTGCAAGACCCTGAGAGCACTGACAGCAGAAATAAAAATTCCCTCAGTGGGACACCTGTTCATTGAAAAAAATCCCTGTTCTGTTCTCTCTGGGGAGATAGAAATATACCTTGTTGTTCCTGTAAAGTTGTAACCGCTCAACAGGAGAGACCATGGTAGGTGGTCCACGGTCGGTATTGACCTGGGCCATGAGTAATGAAGGGCATTTCAGTAGAGAAAAGAGCTTCAATCATAGAGGCATCACGCTAAGCAGAAGGCGGGCATATGTGGGAGCTTGTGGGTTGCGGGATAGAGCGGTGCTTCCCAGCAGTTTAGGCTTGCCTAAGAAACAAAGGCAGGCTGTTTACTGAGTTCTGTTGTCTGGCATTTAGATGGATTCTTCTAAATGAGAAGAAAAGAAGTGGTACAGATTTCCCCAAAATTGAGTGTTTGTGAGCATATGCTTGCAACTCTTCTCAAGGTTTATACTAGGAGCCTTAAATTTGCCTTCTCACCTAGAAGAAAGTAAGGTCCAAAATTTCCCTCATTGTTTCACCTCTTAGAAGAAGCATGCAGTCGTCCTAATTGTTGCATTCATCTATCTATTTAAGATAACACAGGAAATTAACAGTGCATTTTCAAGAAAAGCTGATTACCATCTGTTATTAGTAATCATCTAAAACCATCACTGATTGTCAGCATTACCAATGGTCAGAGACACTCGACAAGGGGATAACATCCATTATTTAGAATTTACTATCCCTTATCCACTCCCTTAATAGAAGCCATCAATTAAAATTAAGTGATTTTGGAATATATCATTCAAAGTACACAGTTCTGCCGTATTCCCAAAATGTTACACTATTTCCCCCCAAATGTGGGATGTTGAATATTGTCATACTTCTTCTGAGACTCAGTGGAAACACGTAAGTTTTATATCCAGGGCAGCCAGGTTTCTCCGAGTCTCTCCAGAACCCGGCTTCTTACACTCCGTGAGGGCTTGATGCTGGGCTCACCTCGTGGCTGTCATTCTCATTCTTATCTTAGATACAGCGCAGTTTCACATCAGCCCCCACAGCAGCAAACAAGTAGATTACAAACCCCAATGACAGCTAGTGCCATTTCACAATGACTTGAAGGTTTTTTAACCAAATATTTATCAACCACTATAGCAATAGTGGTTGACCCATTACCTGAATTTTAAAAGCTGATATTTGGGAGTCTGGTCAAAGGAAATTACAGCAGTTCAGTAATTTCAAAGGTTTTAGGAAATTAGTTTAATAGTCTTAAAGGGTTTATCTAGAAAAAGAGGACATTTTTCTTATAAATGTGCAGCTTAAGATTGGCAAGTTAGGGATTTTGAATTGTGGTAAGTAATAAAAATCACTACTAGTTTGGAACACAATACTCAGTAAAATGTGATACTCATCATATCATTTCCCTTACACTAGAGGGCTTCCGCTGACCTATATGTAGGAAGACAGGAAGTTCTCATGGTGGTAACTACAGTAGGGAAGAGTATTCAGTATAATAATGAGCAATAAAATTGACCTTAGCCAGTTTTCTGGCAACCTGTATATCTCAGGAAGTGAAGCGAAGCAAAGTAAAAGCTGCTCAGTTGTGTCCAACTCTTTGCAACTCTGTGAACCGTAACCCACCAGGCTCTTCTGTCCATGGAATTCTCCAGGCAAAAATACCGGAGTCGGGAACTAATGAGTGAAGAAGCATATGAGAAATACATAAAATCTATTGAGGAGTGAAAATGGAACCCCTAACTAAACTAGTTTGAAACAATTTAGCATAGTTGTCTTAAAATTAGGGGTGGATATGTATTTAAAAAGCAACTTTTAAGAAAAGAAACCACTTGTAACAATGTTTCCTGAAGAAAACACCCCTTAACTTCCTAATGACTTCAGATAAACACTGTGCATCTTTTTGACAGCACCCTACGATTTTTAGGCCAGGCTCCAGTTACAATATTCAAAATTTCTGAAATTATATGTGGTAAAACTAGTTATAATAATTATGTAATTCAAGGATAACACAGTTATCTTAAGCCTTATATAATTTTGTAACTTGCTTACAGCCATCCCTGCATTTGGGTCAAAATTATCTTCCCCCTAGAAAATAGCTGGCAGGAGAGAAAAGTTTGTTTGTTGTATAGCGTCCAGTAAAGAATATTACTATCTTAATTTTGCAATACACTGTTTTTATACAATGAAGCAACAACCTTGCAGGAGAATAAGAAACAATTTAATAATAAAATATTTCAACTTCTTAATTAAAAATACTGGAGTGGGTTGCCATTTCCTACTCCATTTGGTACAATTTTATGTGCAAGGATGAGAATAGTATTGTTGGAAAAAGTCTTTGCAAGTATAATCTTTTCTACTGCTTTCATTAGGAAGGCTCGTCTTTGGCCCCTTTAATATTTACTGAAATAGCTTGAGTTATGGGGAAATCCAGTTCAAAATTTGCCATTGTACATGCATTTCTGACTTTGAATAGCAAAATGGTAACTAACGTTCCTCAGGAGTTGGAGCCCTGGAGATGGCTTAAATATGAAAGGTGTAACATTTGAAAAGGTGTTTGTCTGGCAGGTGAGGTTTTAGTCTACTTATTATCTGACCACTCCATTTCATGCATTCAGTTCTCTGCTAATGACCAAGTCCTGTGATGATTTTAGAAGTGGCCAGAGAGCAGCAGCAAACTCTGAACCACTGTCCTGGGGATGCCTAACATTCTTCACTTGTGACATCAAGCGAGAACCCATGTGTACTTAGAAAGTAGATAACTTCAAGGCTTGCAGAAGCTTTTTATTAAAGGCCTAAGAGTGGAGACAGTTTGACAGCTTAGAACAAAAAGGAAAATCATGTAGAAATTGCCGGGGCAGAAGCCATAGTGCAAAGAGGTGCTGACGGACAGGACAGTCAGCTTGGCATTCGAAGGGTTGTGTGCGTGAAGAAGGAAGAGGGACATGTATGAACACAGCTCTACACACTGTATTAGTTCATACTCCGTTCTCTCTCTGTCTCTCTCAGTAGACTATTTTTTGAGCAGTTTTAGGTTCATAGTAAAATCGAGCAGAAAATACTGAGATTTCCCATATACCTCTGTCTCCGTCCTTCCCTGACCATAGCCTATCCCACAGTCATCCCTTACCAGAGTGGTACATTAGATGAACGTCATACTCGCCAAAATCTGAAGTTCCCATTTGGGTTCACTCATGGTGTTCTACACTCGGTGCAATTAGACAAATGTTTAATGTCATGTAACTAGCCATGTAGCCTGGCACGCTGCAGTCCACGGGATTGCAAAGAGCCGGACCCGACTGAAGAACAGCTACTCATATAGCATCATACGGAATAGTTTCACCTGTGTGAGTCTTTTCGTCTTTTGGCCTCGTTTTGCCCCCTTTCAAACAGTAAATATCTTAGGCTTTGGTCATCTCTGAGGATCACATTCTAAGACTTTCATGGATGACTAGAATTTAAATACCACTAAAACCATCCTTTGTCCTTATAAAATGCAATAGATTGTTACTGAGATTTTCAAGACAATCTTTCAGATTACCAAGAATATTTCAGTATAAGACTGATTTATAAATCACTGTTTTCTTAGATCTTAGAACTTTTCATTTTATTTTGGGAGATCCTTTTTCACAAAACATACACATAACATGTGTCAGTATTATATGCATTTAACTGAGTGACATGTACACTCCAGACACAGGTGGGGCTGACACAGCTAGCCCGATGACCATCTACCTACAATAGTTTCTAGCCTATGAAATTTATGTCTTTGCCTAAGCAGAATCATAGTTTACTAGATGTCATGGACCTTCAAGGTCATTCTTAAGTGTTAATTACCTGTAACATACAGGTGCTGTAATTTTTTCTTCCTTTGTATATCATAATATTTTGTACCACTTAACCCATTCAGCCTTGTATTACAGATATTTTTTTCCTCCGGGAGCTGGTGATGGACAGGGAGGCCTGGTATGCTGCAGTTCATGGGGTCACAAAGAGTCGGCCATGACTGAGCGACTGAACTGAACTGATACCATTATTCTGCAAATTACAGAACATGGTTCAGATTGGGACTTGAAATTTCCTTGACAGGCTCTGACATTTATTCAACACTTCAGTAGAATTACACTGATGAGACATTTTCATTTTCTTCACAGTGCTTTTGCATGTATGTACACATTTGCTTTGTGTGAACAGTATCATATTGTAGATACGTTTTGGTTTTTTTCACTTTACCATGTGATGAAATTCACATTTGTATAGATAAATACCTCATTATTTTTAATGGCTGCATAATATTCTGCAAGGTGGATGTTACCTACTTTATTTGACCACTGACAGACATATTAGGAAGCCTTTAAGTGTTTGCTACTGCAGATAATGCTACAATGTATGTCTTCTTACACTTGTGCAGATATATCAGAAAGATGGCTACTTAGAAATAGAGCTGCTGGGTCAGAGGGTGTGTACATTTTTAACTTGTTTGTGCCACATTGCCTTCCAAAAGCACAAAGTTTGTTTCTGCCAGTAGTGTATGAAAGTACCTACTTAAATATATGACATTTCTTTATGTCTGCTTTACATATTATCGACTTTTAAAATTTTTGAGTCTTACACATAAAATGTTCTCACTTTACATTTCCCTGTTTAATAGTGAGGTTAGATGTCTTTTCATATGTTGGCTGTTTGTATTTCTTCTCCAGGAATTGTCCAGTCATAGCTCTTTGCCAAGTTTTCTATTAGGTTGTCTTTTTCTAAGTGATCTACATTATGATTTTAAAATAGATTCTGGATATTAATCCTTTGCACACACACCACAAGGAGTTTTTCCTAGTTTGTCATTTGCCATCAGCTTTCTTGATAGTGTTATCTGTGGCTCAGTGTTTAGGTCAGTGAATCTTTGGTCTTTTAATGCTTGACTTCTCAATTACAAGGGCCTTCCCAGTCCTAAGATTACAAAAAAAATTTTTAATAGTCTTATTTATTTTTCATCTTTTATTTGGACTTTATTAGAAATTTGATAAAAGATAGTGATGTAATTTTAATTTTTTCCTCTTCCAAGCACTATTAAAACCTTTCCCATTGACTTGAAATGTCAGTTATAAAGTTCTGTATGTAGTTGGTTTAATTTTTATTCTTGTCCTCTATGATTTTATTCATTGGCATTATCTCTCATATATGAACTTTAGAGTCATCTTGTGGGTTTTATTTAAAAAATTATTTAATCTTGTTGGAAGTTTTGTTTGGATTGCATTTAATTTATGGGTTACTTGAGGGAAAATGTTTGCAATATTGAATCTCCCATTGGAGTCCTGTAATGTATTTATTCAGGATGGTTTTGTTCTATTGTCAAGTATTATAACTTTTTCACTTCTCCTGGTATTTCTTAGTTTTTATTGCCATCATGAATAGGATCCATTTTTCTATTATATTTCATACTGAATTTTGCTATAGTAATGTATGTTTATTTCTGACCACCTTGTCAGTCTTAATAGTTGTCAGTTGACTTCTTAGGTTTTCTGAGTATATAGTTATATCATCTGCAGAAACAATAGCAAGTTCTTTTTTGTCCCTCTCATTTAGTCTTCATTTCTCTTTATCGTCTTGTTCAGTTGTTAGGGATCTCCAGGACATTATTTTAGAGTAGCAGTAATAAAAGTTCTCTTTCTCTTGCTCTTAGCTTTAAGAGGAACACTTCTGTATATTTTAACAGTAAGTTTGATGTTTGCTGTGGCTATCCGATAGTCATCTTGTCTAATTAAGAAATTTTTCTGTTTCTCTGTATTTAGTTTTTATCAAAACTCAGTATTATACTTTCTGACATCTGTTTAAATAATATTTTCTTGTAATCTTTTAATGAAGTGAATTATCTTAATTTTCTGTTGTACCATTCTTGGGTTCTTGAGATAAACACTATTTGGTTGTAATACACTGTTTTTAATATGCTCAGCCCTAAATTTGGTATTATTTAGAATGTTTGTATCTGTATTTGTAAGCAAAATAAGCCTATCCTTTTTTTTCTTACTTATGTTTCTCCTTGCTATGTAGTATTTACATGCTTCAGAACTAGGTGTACCTTGAAGATATGAAAACATTCACTTGTAAAACTATCTGAGCCTGATGGCTTGAAAGATGGCATTTTGACTGCCTGTTCAAATAATTTTGATTATATTCAAGGGCTGTTAATATCCCATTTTTCTCTGATCTTGAGCACATTACTAATTTGATTAAATCTCCGTTTTCTCCCCAGCTTCTGTTTTGTTTTATTGAGAAATAGTTAACATACAGCACTGTATATGTTTAAGGTGTATGGCATAGTGGTTTGATGTACACATGTTATGAAGATTACTAAAGTAGGTTTGGTTAACATCCATCATCTCATGTAGATAAAAAGGAAAAGAAAATGTTGTGATGAGAACTCTTAGGATCTACTCTCCTAGCTGTCTTTTGTCATACAGCAGTGTTAAGTATAGTTAACATATTGTATATTACATACCTAGTACTCTTGCCTGGCAAATCCCATGGACGGAGGAGCCTGGTAGGCTGCAGTCCACGGGGTCACACAGAGTCGGACACAACTGAAGCGACTTAGCAGCAGCAGCAGCAGTACATATTTATAAGTGGAAATTAAATTCCACATGTAAGTGAGATCTTACAGTATTTGTCTTTTTCTGACTGACTTCTTTTAACATGCCTTCAGGGTCCATCCAACATCATTCCAAATGGTAGGACTTCTTTGTTTTTTATGGCTGAATAATGTTCCATTATATGTATAAATGTATGTGTGTGTATAGATTTGATATACTGAGATATACATATGCGTATAGAGATATATATCTCACACCTTCTCTATCTGTTCATTCCATGATGGGCATAGGTTGTCTCTGTCTCTTAGCTGTTGTGAACTGTGCTGCTGTGAATGGGGGAGGGGGTGCAGATAGCTTTTCAAGTTAGTGTTTTCCTTTCCTTTGGATATATTCCCCAAAGTGGAATTACTAGATTATACGTTGCTTCTGGTTTTAATTTTTTTAGGGCTCTATACTGTTTCCCGCGGTGGCTATAGAGTTCACAGTGTGTCCTACCAGCGGTGCACAAGGGTTTTCTTTTCTCCACATCCAAGCCATCATTCGTTACGTTTTGTTGGTGATGGATGTTCTAAGAGGTATGAGGGGTTCTTTCATTGTGGTTTTAATCTGCATTTCCCTAATGACTGTTAGCATCTTTTTCATGGACCTTTTAGCCATTCGTATATGTTCTTTGGGAAAATGTCTGTTAAGGTCCTTTGTCCATTTTTAAGTTGAGTTTTTTTTTTTTTTTCCCCAGGTTGTATGAGTTCTTTATATATTTTGGATATTAACTCCTTATCAAATACATGGCTTTCAAATATTTTTCCCACCCCATAGGTTGTCTTTTCACTTTGTTGTTTGTTTCTTGTGCAGAAACTTCTTTTAGTTTAATGTAGACCCCCACTTTGGTGTTATTGTTTGTGCTTTAGCTATGATTTCCAAAAATCATTACCAAGACCCATGTCAAGAACTTTCTTCTGGGAGTTTCATACTTTCAGGTTTTACATTTAAGCCTTTGATTCATTTAGAGTTCATTTTATGAGTGATTAAAATAGGGATCCAGTTTCATTCTTTTACATGTGAGTATCCCGTTTTCCCAACACCATACTGAAGAGACTGTCTTTTCTCCATTGAGAGTTTTTGGTTCCCTTGTCAAATATTAGTTTACTGTATGTGTCTGGGTTAATTTCTGGGCTGTCGATTATGTTCTGTTGATGTATTTGTCTTTTTATGCCAGTGCCATACTAGTTTTTTTTGAAGTCTCTTTTTATATTGAAGTATCAATATAGTTGATTTACAATGTCATGTTTGTTTCAGATGAACAGCACAGTGATTCAGTTACACATATATCTGTATATATTATTTTACAGATTCTTATTCCTTATAGGTTATTACAAAATATTGAGTATAATTCCCTGTGCCAATACAGTAGGTCCTTATTGGTTATCTGTTTTATTTACAGTAGTGTGTATATGTTCATCCCAACCTCCTAATTTATCCCTCTCCTCCCTTCTTCCCTTTGGTAACTATAAGTGTTTTCTGTGTCTGTGGGTCTATTTCTGTCTTTTAAATAAGTTTATTTTAATCTTTTCTTTAATTCAGATTCCACATATAAACAATATCTTACGATCTTTGTCTTTGTCTTTGGCTTGTTTCACCTTAGCATGAACATCTCTAGGTCATCCACGTTGCTGCAGATGGCATCATTCCGTTCTTTTAATGACTGAGTAACGTTCCATTATATTCATGCACCACATCTTCATCTCTTGATGGACGTTTAGGTTGTTTCTGTGTCTTGGCTGTTATGCAGTGTGCAGTGAACATCAGGGTGCGTGTATCTTTTCCAGTTTTGTTTTTCCCTGGACACATGCCCAGGAGTGGGAATGCTGGATCATATGATAGTTCTATTTTTAGCTCTTAAAGGAAGTTTCATCTCTTCTCCATAATGGTCGCACCGCTTCACACCCCACCAACAGCACAGGAGAGTTTGCTTTTCTCTGCACACTCTCCTGCACTTATTGTTTGCAGACTTTCTGATGATGGCCATTCTGACTGGTTTGAGGTGATACCTTATTGTAGTTTTGATTTGCATTTCTTTGAGATGTTGAGGATCTTTTCATGTGTGTTTTGATTATCTGTATATCTTTTCAGAAATGTCTATTTAGATCTTCTGCCCATTTATTGATGGGTTGTCTTTTTTGGGGTTTTTTGAGCTGTGTAAGCTGTTGGTATATTTTGGAGATTAATTCCTTGTTGGTTGCTGCTTTTGCAAAGATTTTCTCCCATTCTGTGGGTTGTCTTTTCATTTTATCATTTCCTTTGCTCTGCAAAAGGTTTTTAATTAGGTCCCTTTTGTTTGTTTTTAATTTTCATTACTCTAGGATATGGATCCAAAAGGATACTGTGCAATTTATTTTAAAGTGTGTTTTGCCTGTGTTTTTCCTCTAGGAATTATAATTATACAGTGTAGTCTTGTCTTTAGGTCTTTAACCCGTTTCGAGTTTACTTTTGTGTGTGGTGTTAGAAAATGTTCTGATTCCATTCTTTTACATGTAGGTGTCCATCTTTCCCAGCACCACTTATTGAAGAGACTCTTTTCTCCATTGTATATTCTTGCCTCCTTTGTCATAGATTAATTGTCTATGGTAGTACAATACTGTTTTAATTATTATAGCTTTAGTATAACTTAGAATCAGGAAATACAATACCATTGCATTGTTCTTTTCTCAGGTTTGTTTGGCTATTTGGGGTCTTTTGTAGTTCCATGTAAGTTTCAAGAGTGTTTTCTATTTCTATTAAAAATACCATCGGAATTTTGATAAGAATTGCATTGTATTACATACATGGCTTTGAGAAGTATTAACATCTTAACATAATTAATTCTTCCAATCATGAACATAGGGATACCTTTCCATTCTTTTTTT